>NC_138577.1:48507174-48863946 GCF_964289735.1 Phaethon aethereus | reverse complement strand
CCTCAAAAGTTACAGTCAACCAAACCACAGTAACAGTACTCTTCAGTTCATTGCATTCATTTACTATGTACACATTATTCTCACTTGCCTTCAGAAAATGTGTGTTGAATTCAAAACACTTACATTGCTGAATTTCCCACTACAAGAACTGTGTACAGTGATGGTTTCTGAATGCACATATTAACCAAGATTTACTTTTATATTCATTTTGTGTACTTTTTTTTTCTTCCCCCAGCAAAATGCAGTTTGTACAGACTGCTAACCCTACTTTGCACTGAGTACTGCTCTGGCTGAAAACCGGGCGTGTCAACCTGGCATTTTTCTTCATCATACAATTTGTTTTCTTGCCATTAAGGTTAAAAACAGGGGATACAAATTATCTGATGTAAAATTACTAGCTGAAGATAGATGTCATGCAAATATTAAATCATCTATGCTATTTGCATATTGGCAGATAACCTGCTAGAGCCATCTAAATTAGTTTTAAATAGTTCAATGTATAAGTGAAGCAGCAAAGCATACTGTGATAAAACAAGGATCCTGAGGGTTTCTACATCATTACATTTCAATTTTGGTTGAAGGAAGAGCAAATGAAACCTGAATTAAACTCTTATACAAAACTTGTAAGTTGGTAGAACTTTTTCAAATCTTCATTATATTTTAATGATCTGTCTTATTTCCAAGCAGTATATAGCAATAACTTATGTCTAGAGGCATTATCTCAGGAACATATTTTATGAATTAACTAAAAAGGAATCTACACACTTTCAGACTAGATATCAACCAAACCTTTTCCAGATTCTATATATGCTATGTTAGCACATTTAATTTTTCAGAGTTTGTTCCATTCAATTTCCTCTTGTAGGCTTCTAGAAAAAGTATAGTCTTGGATGTACACTACACATGTGGTACTCCTAATTGTCAGACACAAATGAAGGCAGGAGTGAGAATTTTTTGTCAATAGAAGCCATTTTTCTAGAGTCTAATATAAACAAATATGAATAAGATTGCACTCCAAAATGGCCAAATAGTGCTATCTTGTATTTTCTTACATATACAAGTGCTGAGTGAATGAATGGTTTACATTAAACCCCAAATACTGAGAAATTAGAAAAATATAATAAAAAATGTATATATTAGAAATATATATAACTAAAGACTATTATATATAATTAGAATAATATATGTAATTAGAATATAATCTAGATAATTAGAATAAAACATGAAATTATATACTTAACCAAAATATATATAATTAGAAAAATATAACACAATTCAAATAAGGTCATTACTTAGGTCAGAAAAAAATCTAAGAAAAGACTTTACTAGAAGTATTATTCACCAGAAATACTATTTTGCTCTTCATTTTCTCAGTATAACCACTGAGGTGTAGATGACCTGGAGAAGTGCCTTGCCCAGTCCACTGCCCAAACCTAGTAGGCCAATGAATATTACATGTGCTGAGCCCTCTAGAGACCTACAAAGTAGAAGGGAATGACCTGCATGCATTTTTTCTGATTTCAGTTTCAACCACAGAAACATCTCCCCAGCTGAGTCAGTTGTTCATTACATGTTGGCAGCACTAGGAAGTCCTCAGCTTGCTTTGTAATGAGATGATGGGAGTTCATTTTATAGAGGAAGGAAATAAAATCTCCCTAGATCAGAAAACATTTCCTTTTGCAAACAGATGTTGGGACACTAGAAAAAATGTATTTTATCTCAAGGGAGTGCTGTGTTCCCAGAGAAGCTGTTTCATTTCTGTAGTCATCACCAGTTTGTTTTCTTTGTTCATGTGTTATCAGCCAAATATAAGGTTCACCATGCCAGACACCACAGGAACTGAATGTTGTACATCCAGCAGCTATCTATCAGTGCAGCCACATACCGAAGATAAATGCAATGCACAGGTAATGGCTGGTGTAAGCTCTAAAAACAGCAGCTTCCATCCAAGACGAACTTAACACAGCTCCATCTGGTACCTCTGCTCACTGCTAATCATCTGGCAGGGTAGTGGGAGCTGGCTGGAAGAGCTGCAGCATCCAAGAAGATTGCTTAGCACAAATTATAAACTTGACTACCTACAATTGCATACCCTGGGAGGTGCTCTCAGGATGATTATTGCCCTTAGCAGTTGGCTACCTCCTTAGTCACAGAATGACTCACTTTGTTATTAAAGCAAATTAAGAGATGGAAGTTTATTAAGTGTCATGCAATCCACTAATCAGTGCAATAAGATTTCCTTGAAGGGAGGGCTGGATGCCAGACCTGGACCAGAATTTGATTTGAACACACTGTCTACAGTTTCCCTGGCGAAAGAGAAGTGTGGAGAACATGCAGAAGGAAAGAATATATTCTCAAGAAAACCTTTCTCTTTCCAGTAGCAATCAATGTCTCTGCATATGCCAGCAGAATAAAAGGAGAGGGACAGTCCAGAAGCAAAAACACAGGAAACATTCCTGATGAGGACAGGTCCTGCCACACACTAATTTAATTAGACAGGGTCTAATACACAGTGCTGACAGCAGGAAAGGGGTCCCTTTAGGTAGAGGTAGACTCCTGGGACATCTTATGCCCAGCTGAGGATCAGAGTCAGTCAACATGGAGTTTTACCTTAAAAAGCACAGTAATCAAAGGACCAGCTGCTACTGACTGGTGGTTTTCAATAGATATTTGAAATTTAATGGCTAGCAACTGTTTTAATGGGTGAAGCACTGAGGTGCAGTCTAAGATTAGCTTATATCAACATTCTTCCTGCTGTGAAGGCCTTCATGCTGTGATTTTTATTATCATCTATTATTACTAAGAATTTATGTAATACAGGTCCTAAATTCTGTTCATTATGTTCTGAAGTTTCCACAGCAAAATTTAACACTCAACCTTGTATGTTGAGCGTCCACCATATTCTCACATAATGGAGTATAACTGATAAGAAACTATAAAAGGAAGAGGGAAAAGAAATCTCTGTGTTAATGAGATAGCTCTGTTAACATGTAACAGCATAACATGATTTTATACTACTTACGTTTAAAAGTTATATTTATTTCAAACTTTTAAATTTCAAAGCAACCAAATCTAAACACATGTAATTAAAAAAATACTTTTCTATTCCTTTTTTTAAAGGTATACATAAGAAACACACTTAAGAAACTGAATATTTCATTTTCTGAATTAACATTACCAAAATCTAAGAGTATAGAAACAGATAAGGAATATGTCCATACTTAATAAAGGAAACCAGTCATCCTACATTTCAGTCCCTAGAATAATTCTAGAATGAATGATTACAAGCAATTCACATGCAAGTAGAAAATTAGTAAGATTATAAAAATCACAGCAAATAGGAATTCATCAGGAAAAAAAGAGTCATACTAAACAGCTTGCTTTATCACAGGTCTACTGCATTAGTTAGAGGGAAACATTACTTTTTATGCAACTAAATTAAATAGAAAGTGCAGTTAAAGAAATTTAAGAATAATACTGACTTGAAATGCATTGTACATGCCTTAGAGAGCAAGTCTGGAATTAAAAAAGATTTTGGTGAACTTGAGATCTGGCACAAAATCAGTCAGATGACTGGGCTGAAGTGCTGCAAAAGGAGCTAGATGTTGAGTAGGTGAATTTGAGTATGAGTCAAAAGTGCAATGCTGTTGCTAATCACCCTGGTAGACGGCTACCACAACGGCTAACAAAAAAGTTATATATGAGACACTTATGACAGCTATTCTGATCTACTTATTTTAGGGAGCTATCGTGGGGAGTATATGTTCAGCTTTGAGTGTAGCAGTTAACAATTTACGCAAAAATATAGAAGAAAAAATATATTGCATCATGAGGAGAGAGACTGCTTTTATAGTCTGTTTTAATGCAAGGGAAACTCCAGTTTTCTGTAAAGGAATTGGAAGAATAACTGTCTTCTGGCACCACAGGCGAAAAATCGAAGCCTACTGCAAATACAGTAAAAAAGTTAAAGGCTGACCTGTAAAAGTTATAAAATCTTTACCAGTAGTTTTTAAAGTACAAAGTAAACAACAGTAGCAGGGCTGATCTGACTATACTTAATGCTACTTCTGACCAGGATAGCATGTTCTCTCAAGGTTCCTTTCAACTCTCCACTGCTTTTATCCCAGATACATACACCATACATGCTCTAATTGTAGTCACAGTGAGTTTCATTGCTGGACATTACTTAGCAAGAATTGCATATATCCTAACAGACTTCTGAACTAACAAAATGAATCTGACTGTCAGAAAAAGCCACAGCCTTTTCAAAGATACAAGGAGACTTCAAAATTCATGTTAAAAGCTTTTTTCTATGGGTTTGAATATATGAACGTCTTACTAATATTTGTTATTGCTTTGAACTTTTTTCTTTTGAAATGCCTTATCTATAACATCTCTGAATACAGCTTTTCTGTTAACTGTACTTGCTTAGCTATATTTATAAAAGTTAAAGCACTGTACATTTCTTTGTGTGTTTTATATGATTTTCATTATATTAAGACAAACAGAAATAAGTTGCATAGGTTCTCAAATGAAATTCTTAAAGCAATCAGATTGTTAGACTCTACTTAAATCCTTCAGGCAGTCATTCAGTGTCCTTTTGATCAAGAGCAGATTACTTAAAAATCAGCTTCTTTGATCCCTACTGTTCATTCTTCTAGAGACAGAAGAAATACAGTCCACAGACAGCCTGTATGAATTTTTCTGTTCACTCCCAAACTGTATAATATCACTATAAAATGCCATGCTAATCAAATATTTACTTTGCTAGATATCTCAAACACCCAAAAATACGCAAAGGGCAGCCTGCACTCACACTGTGTTTTCATATTTTTTGTCTGGATGCACAGCAAATGCTGTCTTCCTGTATGTACATGGGCACCCAAAAAGCAATACTGAAAAAAAACAAGAAGATTCAATTTCTTCAGCAATAGCCATTTAGACTATAATATCTTGGAGCATAAACTGTGCAAGTATTCTATGTTGAAGAACACCAGACATATTTCCTACTCTTTTATAACAGCATTCAAAAGTAATACACATTAATTTTAGCTTTCAGTGTTTTATCAACACATTAGATCCTATCCTGACATATCTTCCTTCTGATCCCTTTTCCACATGAAGTCTACTTATCCCATGAACATGTAAAGAATCAGAATGATACAACTAGCCAAAGTCATTTCCTCTTGCTTTAAAAAAAATTTTAAACATAGTAGAGTCTACAAAGTACACTCTGAAATTTTTGTTTTGTTGAGAATTCACAGTTCCAATGTTCAAAAACACATACTTAGGAACTACTCTTAATCATTATGTACAATTGCAACAGCTAGCAAGGTATCTAACTAGTACATGCACAATTACCTTGTTTGCAAACATACAAGATACTTGAAAATGTAAATTAGTCAGAGATTTGTATCTACAAAGTTGTGCAGGTGCGTTTTTTAATCCAGGTTTGTCTGGAATTAGCTTCGGTCCTTCAAAGCGGAATCAGATTGGAGGGCTTAAGTCAAACCAGTTTCCCAAGTCTGATGTTTGTTTCATAGAATGTATTATAAGATATGTGTTTTATAAACTATTCTATATTTGGAAAAAAAATCAAGTTATATTAACCATATTTTGTCTCTGCAGGGGTTAAGTGTACAGAAAGAGATGGTGCCCACCCTGGTTCTAACATGGATGTGATCCATGTCTTGGCACTGTTCATTTCATATCACTGCTGAATGGTCTCATCTTTTTACCCACGCACCAGCATGGCTGACATCTCTCTGTCAGCAGAAGTTCAAAATTAAAATGTTCTAAACAGCACAGCACTAGCTGTTTGCAGCTCGCTATTTGTAGTTACAATACAGCCCTTTTACATTAATGAAAAATAGGGCAATGGTCTGAAACCAGGTTGCACATACATATTAAGACTGCTTAAAAGGAGGGATTAAGAATGTTTTGTGAAATCAGTGATATGTATTTACTGTTACACAGGCATTAACATAATATTGAGTCAGTGCTGGAAGAGAGAATACTATCAGTGAAACAAATATTAGTGAGTACAGACAGTTAAGATGGCTGCAGAAGTCAGTCTAGAGAAAAACAGTGCTCATGGGAATGAAGACAAGGACAAAACCTTCTAAAATTAAAAAACAGTAACCACAAATGAGCTTTTCCATGCTAGAAGTTTCTATTTTAACATTTATACATCAGTAAAACTATCAGTGAGCTCAGTAGAACTACTTTCTTTCAAAGAAGGAATTAAATCATGGCCTACCTGCTGTAACTCATTAATAATCTTTTGCAGCCCAGCAGGCACCAGTTCATGGCTCTGGAGGTGCAGTCACCAGTATCAAATGCTAATTCTTAAAGACCACATTTATCTGGGAAGCACTAATTAATAGTGTAAGACAGTGTAAGACAGTATAAGACAGTACAAGAGCTCTGAGCTATTTTCTGTGCTGGGTTTACTCTGTGCAGATATATAGCAGCTCAGAGGGCAATATTTTAGGGAAAAAAAAAACCCAAAAAACAAAAAAAACAGCTCTATTGGGTTTATGTGGCAAGGGTTGGTAGCAGGGGGGCCTCAGGGAATGGCCTCTGTGAAAAGACCCCAACTGCCTGCACTGCTCATTTCCTTACTTAAGGGACTTACTGTAACCTGCAGCGATACCAAGGGAATGGAGACAAGGACTGTGGCAAGAGAGGTGTCTGGAGTGAAGCTGGGCCTGGGAAAAGGAGAGACAAGGTGTTTTCCCTAAGAGTTTAAATGTTTGTTGTCTCTCTTTCCCGATATCCACCACTGATCCAATGTTTTAAGTTATGTTAAATTCCCCAAGTTGAGTCTCTTTTGCCTGCAACAAATTGATTGTTTTTATGTCTTTATTTTAAACCATGAGTTTTCTTATCCTTGCTTTTCCTATTTTCTTCCCCCACCTCAGTGAGGGCATAAGGTGAATAAGCAGCTGTGTGCGTGCTTGGCTGCCAGCCAGGGCCAACTCACCACACAAGTATGCTCATAATTCCCATAGATGATCAGGAAATCTCCATTAGGCTTAAAGATGTCCAATAATTTAAATAAGTATTTATAGGTAAAAAATACATAATGGCTAATAACAACATGCCATTTAGATGCACGATCAGTTATATGGTTACATGCTGCCACTCGGAACAGCCACCTAAGAACTGGGTGACAGAACGTAAGGAACCATACTGGTCATTCAAAAAGCAGACGCGCATGTGAGTTCTGCTAGAAAGGCAGGGAAGAGTACTGAACTCCTAGAAAGAATAAAATATTTCTTACTTCATTTCTTACTTTCGTACATTGCTTACCAGTTTTGTATTATTTAAGTAAATTCAAATTGGTCTTCAAGCAGATATGTTACAAGAAAAGAATCAAACTTTTAACACACTTATCATTTTGACTCATTGTGGTTTGTTTTGTTTATACTACCACTCTGAAAGCTACTGTTAATTGAATGTTACCATTGTCCTGAATAGGCATCACCATTTATAATTTTTCCTCTGCTAAATAATGTCTTATTTAGTAATATTCAAAATGCAGTATTTTTAAATTGAAACTTTACCTCCTTTTCGATTAAAGCAATAAATTTCACATTACTAATAGAGACAGACAGCTATAGATTATATAGCTACATCTGCCAATTATTCTTAAAGAACCCTAAAATTTCTTGAAACTGCATAAAATGGATATGAAGAAAGGCAAAAATTATCAGTCAAGATACATAATGTTCATAACAAAATCAAACATTTTTTGAAGTATTGGCACGTTCTAATGCAGCTCCCATGGTTTAAATAAGACTGGTTTATGCACAGAAATATCAGGTTTTTTCTGTTGATTCTCTTTATCATTATTACAAATGCAAAGCAGGTTCAGAAGTTTTTTCAACTTGCAAAGACACAGTGTTAGTGCAAATTCCACTGGTAGCTCATTTATACTGGTCAGTGTGCTAGTTTTGCCTGGGATAGAGTTAATTTTCTTCATAGTAGCTAATATGGGGCTATGTTTTTATTTTGTGCTGACGACAGTGTTGATAATACTGGGATATTTTCATTATTGCTGATTAATGCTTATGCTGGGGATGTACAAAAATTTGGGAGGAGACGCAGCCAGGACAGCTGACCCCAACTGACCAAAGGGATATTCCATACCATATGACATGATACTCAGCATATGAAGGTGGGGAAGAAGGAGGGCGAGAACATTCGACATTATGGTGTTTGTTTTCCCAAGTAACCATTAAGTGTGATGGAGCCCTGCTTTCCCTGGAGATGGAAAGGTGCAGAGGCAGAGAGACCACCTACCTGCTGATGGGAAGTAGTGAATGAATTCCTTGTTTTGCTTTGCCATTGTGGGTGGCTTTTGCCTTATCTATTAAACTGACTTTTTCTCAACCCATGAGTTTTCTCACTTTTACTATTCTGATTCTCTCCCCCACCCTGCCTTGAGGGGATTGAGCAAGCGGCTGTGTGCAGCTTAGTTGCCAGTTGAGGTTAAACCATGACAAGTGGCCTGCATTACATATAATATTGCCATACTACATAAAATATTGTCCTGACCAACAGAAGAATTAAGAACAAACCATTTCAAGTTACAGAGCTCCAATAACATTTTAGCACAAACCTATAGCGCACCATCAGACAGACCTTTCCAACATTGATCTTCTCCTTGAGAGTACAGCTGTCTCTGAAAGCAAAGACAGTACACTGGAGGCAATCTGAATATGATCAGGTCAATTAGAATAATGTATGTAATAGAACCAGTCTTCTTATACTAATTTGAAGTAATATTGTAATAGCTGTAAAATAATGCATACTTGCATGCATTACAATAATGAGTTCTCTAAAAAAACCACATGTATTTTAGTGTTAGTTTTACACATTATGTGCTTGATGTTTCTTAAACTAAACAATGTTTATAAACAAAGTTATGCTTAGATATTAAAGAATCAAATATAACTTATTGCAAAGCCTACTTTAACATAAACAAAGAACAGTATGAATATGAAGCTGTATCTTTTAAAGCATTGTTTTGGTGGTAAGAACTGACTATCCATTCCAAGAATCTCCTAAAGAAACAATCAAATTATAATGGTGGGCAAAGGAATATTAAGATCCGCTTATTGTAAAATGTTAGATTCTTTGCAATCTACTGTTCTATTCAAATTTTAAGATAACAGCTCATTCCAGACTGAATTCTTACACCATGCATACTACAGCTGCAAAGGAAACTTCTGCAGTTTATACTAGCAACTGTCCAAAGCTCTTTTGCAACATCTGTGTTTTGAACATTTTAGTCATTATTTGAAAGTATATTTTATTCACTCAAAAAATAGATATTAGCTTCATGTTGGCAGCTTCTGCATGGAGACCAAATACAGATTTGAGAGACTTCAGTTTTTGTATATTTTGTTTATAATTTGGGGGGCAAAATCTGTTATCTTTCTATTTATATCATCTGCCTATACCATCCTATCATCAAGACACAAGAAATTTAGTGTTAGATATTAGTGTTCAGATGTCAAGTGAAAATAAATTTTCCATGTCATATAGAAAAGTTACAAGTTAGTTTTTAACATGTTTACAAATGGTAGATATTCTCCAGACATATGAAAGAACAGTAACTTTAGTGGCAAGGTGGTTATACAGAAAAGGTAGAACAAAGATTATAGATAATAAATATATAGTTCAAAATTAGAAAAAAAATGCTTCACTTTTGCTTTGAGGGTGTGTTTTTTTAGGAAAGTACATGAACATACTATGAAAGCAAATACCAGAAAGCAAATAGATTTGAAACAGCAGCAAAATAACTTGCGGTCCATTTTTATGTACATGAATTAACCGAGTACAAAGAAGAAAGGTATTTTCTTCCAGCAGCTCTGAAACAACTAATCCATTCTAGTAACATATGACTGGAGAACTATAAAATATCTCTAAGAGGAGGAGAAGGATGAAGTCAAGCAGAAACAGTTAGGTTAATATTACTAGGGTACAAGGCTTAAAACCAGCTTTGAAAGACAGAATAATGAAAAAAAAATTGAAGTCAAGGAAAGAAAAAAGGAGCAATAAATAACGGGAGAGGGAGCTGTGATAAACTAACCCTGATAGCTTTTTGTTATAACTGATTTCCCAAATTAGAGAAATTCAATGGGCATGTCTAACTGGACTTCTGTAAAACATTTGATATGTTGTAACATGGAAAAATAGTAGTCAAACAGAGACAATGAAGGATTGACACTAAATTAATAAGGGGAAGAGAATTGAGCTAGATCAATGTGATGAAGCTCAATAACATAAAAATGTATGCAAAGTCATGTACCTTGAACCTACATTTTTTTTTACATTTTGCAGAAAGCTCTGAAAAATCACCTCCATTTATGATATATAAACATTTGATTGTGACTATCATGAATGAAAAATAGCTGCGATAAAGACAAATTGTATCTGTCTCCCTTTGAAATGTGAAGGATAAATACTGTTTCAGAAGTCCTAGGTAGGACAATACGTTGCTCATATCATACCTAAATCAAGTCTTCGGTCTGGACGTCTCTTTTCATGGAAGAGGAGCTCAAACTGGAGTAATTGTAAATGAAGTTTACTAGAATGATAAAAGGAAATTGTATGCCCAGGGAAGAGATTAAAAGAGCTTGGCTCCTCTTCTATTGGCAGTTTGTCTTGTTGGAGGAAAAAAGTTATTTAAACTCAATAACAAATGAAAAACTGAATATGAATTGGCCATTAATAAATTTAATTTTTATTCTAAATCAACAAACAAACTTCCCTGTAAAAGGAAAGCTGCTGGTGGAAAGGGACCTGGGGGTGCTGGTTGACAGCCGGCTGAATATGAGCCAGCAGTGTGCCCAGGTGGCCAAGAAGGCCAACAGCATCCTGGCCTGTATCAGGAATAGTGTGGCCAGCAGGAGTAGGGAAGAGATTGTGCCCCTGTACTCGGCACTGGTGAGGCTGCAGCCTGAATATTGCATTCACTTTTGGGCCCCCCACTACAAGAAGGATGCTGAGGTGCTGGAGCGTGTCCAAAGAAGGGCAACGAAGCTGGTGAGGGGTCTGGAGCACAAGTCTTACTCGGAGAGGCTGAGGGAACCGGGGTTGTTTAGTCTGGAGAAGAGGAGGCTGAGGGGAGACCTTATCGCTCTCTACAACTACCTGAAAGGGGGTTGTGGCGATGAGGTTGTTGGTCTCTTCTCCCAAGTAACTAGTGATAGGACAAGAGGAAATGGCCTCAAGTTGTGCCAGGGGAGGTTTAGATTAGGTATTAGGAAAAATTTCTTCACCGAGAGGGTGATCAAGCATTGGAACAGGCTGCCCAGGGAGGTGGTGGAGTCGCCATCTCTGGAAGTATTCAAAAAATATGTGGATGTGGTGCTTCAGGCCATGGTTTAGGGGACGTGGTGGTGCTGGATTAATGGTTGGACTTGATGATCTTGAAGGTCCTTTATAACCTTAGTGATTCTGTGATTCAATGAAAAGCACAAAAACATCTGTCATCCAGAATCTCTTTGATTCTTCTGATTATATTAAAAGATACTCTCCAAAAGAAACTATGCTGTCTTTATAGAACATCTGACATCATTTCACCAAAAGTCGGTTACATTAGTGAAAACAGTAGGACTACCTGAATCTGCTGAAGGCAGATTTTGGGCCCTCTGTTATAACGTATATTTTACTTCAGTATGAACAAATCCATGTGTACCAACATGTATACATGGTGTCCGGTTGTGGCAGCTGCCCTTCTTGATCTACAGAGTCTCTCCATGAATACTGCAGTCTGCTCTGCCTGCTGCACACTCACTATGTCAGCTGAAGGAGGAAACCACACAAGTAGAACTGGTCTTTATTTCTTGTTCCCCAAGCAGCATAAGCATGAGAAATCATGATTTTATGTTTAAATGAACAGGCTGTGTTAGATATAAATGTTTAAGGGAATATAGTAAGTAAAATGCCTAGTTATTACTTAATTTCTGAAAAACAGATATATTCCTCATGATCAAGAATACATCAAATTCCCAGCTCTTTTTCCATTTATGAACTCTATAGAATTACTAGCCCTCATGAATACTTCCTAACCCAAATGAGCTGGTTGACTAACAGAGCATAGTCAGACCCATCACTGGATTTTCTGACAGGTTATCTGGGGAGAAGTTGTTATCATAATTCACTGCAGATAGAAAGTCTAAGCTCCCAGATCTCAGCACACTCCAAAATATGACTTACCAATATTCTGTCTTAAAAGAATCACTAAAAATAAAGTTCCAGGCTTGAAAAACTGGTCAGACACAGACCCATACAAAGCTCAATCTTGCAAAAACTGCCACACAGTTTAACTTTATTACTGTGAGCAGTCCTTACTATTCATAGTGGTAAATGTAAATACATGCACAAGTGCTGACAAATTAAGTTTTTATTTCCTGGATAAGAGAAAGATTGTATCTGATACAAACTTATTACTCTAACTTCATAAGTTTAGAAGGAAAGTACTTTTCTCTCAACCTAAATATTCAATTAAAAATCTGAAACAATACCATGAAGTGTTTCTTCATAAAAAGATGAAAAAATACGACAAGAGCACATTCATTTTAGGCAAATGAAACAATTCAAATGATGGAGTTATATTAAAACTTTTTCAGTGAGAAAACAGCAACACCTTAGATAAGTGGTGATCTTGAACACCGCCTAAAAAGAGAAAAAGGAAAAATTTTGCTGTTGAAAAATCTTAATGTTACTGAGTGAGTGAAGACTAAGTTAAACAAGGTTCTGTTTCTCTGATACAAGTCTTTATACAGCTGTCAGCAACCTAATAATAAGTGTGCTTAAATATTTAAGAATTTTCCATATTAACCTAGCTAGCAACAATCTGGTGATTTTAACAGGAGAAATATTTAGTGAGCTGGTAAAGCTGTTACACTAGATAGGTTTCTATCTAAATTTTATATATCACTAGTCTAAAACTCACCAGCTCTTTTAAGAATAAGAATTTGAGAATGTGGAATTATGCTTAAGTGGAAAATATCTAGTTTGGTCTCACACAAATGTCATCATCAATACACTAGTTTTCCCATAGATGAATGTTGCAGCTTGTATTGTTTTTAAACCCTGCTTATAAAATCTTTTCTAAAAAATTATTGCGTATTAGACAATCACACTCTTCCATTGTATACCTAGATCAAGTTATATTAATCCAGGTACGATTTTGCTCTGTATGAGAAAACACATATGGTAAACCTGAACCAATCTACTGAGCAGAAAAACAGTCAAGAAGAATGAGGAGAATTGTTTGGTCCAGCTGCTGTGCTGCATGAAGTTTGAAAGGAGTTTTGTTAATCAAAAACCAAAATATACTCCAAAAGAAAAATCATTCTTCATGGGGGTAAAACAAGGAAGATGAGACCAGGCATAGAAACAGTCAGGAAAATCCCATTAATCTGTTCTTCTTTAATATGAATTATTAAATTATTAGTACTTGTCCTGTACATATACCACAAATGGTTTAATTATCATGAAGAAAGTGAAACCTCCAAAATTCAGCACACAACTAAACACATTTAGACAGATTAGCATACCCAGATTCTAAACTGTACTCCCTTGCTACCAAGAAGCATATTAATGTCTTATTTTTTACCCTTACACAAATATTCATTAGAAAGTGTAAAGATCTCTATCTCATTGCAAAAATCCCAGTAGGCTTCATTAGTCCAGACAGAATAAACTGAGAAAAAACTCTCTTGCATAAGCATCTATTTCCTCTATCAACAATACCTGTAGAGATAATGTTGACTGGTATGCTAAACCCAGAGAGAGTAAATGGTGAATGTGACCTATGCAGGAGAAATCTGCTGGTACAAAGGAAGAGGAGGCCTTCTGCCAACTCAGTTGTCAAACACTTGCCAATTACTTGCTTCCTCTACAGGGAAATAGTGACCTTTATTGAATATATAATGATGAATAACACTCATTTAAGTCAGCTTTGCTTGTACGGTTTTAATTTTTTTAGGCTCCAAGAACCCCTCAGACAATTGCAGCTGACCCATTCTGTTCCTGTCTTTTCCAGAGTCTCTAACAATGTCAAGGTTATTTAACTACAAGTAGTCTCATATTGACTAGTAACAATTCTTTCCTTAATTCTTGATGACATCTACTTTCAGCTACTCTTTTACTCTGCCTCACTTTTTTCATGGGTGTCAAAATAGCTACACAGTACACTCATCAATCCCGCTATCATCTTTAAATATTAACATAATGTTGAGTTGAGCAAATGTTGTGTAGTAGGAGAGATGTATAATGTGTGTGAGAGGTGGTAAAAAAAAAAAAGGAAGTTTTTCGACATCATTACAATTGTGCCACTTGGTTCCAAAATTCCCCCTCAGCATCACTTTTTAAGAATTTCTGCTTCCATTTAGTCAGTTTTCATACCCATTAGTTGGAAAAGACACTGAAGACTATTTTGTCAAGTTGACCAAACAGAACCAACCACTGAGATTGTCCATCCCTGATTGAGTTTTAGGTGCTCTGCTTTTCTTCTTGAATATGCACATGCTCCTGGATGGAGAATTTGTGCATCACCTAAATACTTTCATCTATTCCTTTAACTATATGGTGTTTATGTTAGAATCCATCAAAAATTAGCCCTACCAAGTACACGAGACATTCCTTGAAGCCCGTCTGAGCATTTGAAGTCTTTCCCATTCCAAATGAGATTGAGCTATACAGACCAAACCCATCTGTATTCCCCATGTAGGATCTTGAATTTGGGCTGGTGACAACTAGGATTAAGGTAGCAGTCACAGATGCCTTACTCTGTTTCAATTATTTCTTCATTAAATCAATTCCAGCACCACTTTTCTGTCTATTAAACAACCAAGATTTATAATTAAATAACCAAAGGTGAATGGAAACACCATGTTCAGTTGTATGTCAAGGTTGTTTTCAGGTGGATGGATTCAAAATACTGTATATCAACATTTTAGCTATATTAGTCGGAGCAGACTTAGCCTTCAATGTCTTTCTTTTCCCCTTTCTGTTTTTTTTTTTTTAATTCATGTCCTTGAACTAAAAAGCTTTAAAAAAGTCTTCTACATTACTGTGGATTGATGTTTGTAATAAAAGAAAATTTTTAGTATTGCATTTATTCCCTGTAATATGAACACAATCAGAAGTAACTTCAGGGAATTGTATGACTCCTTGCAGATAGTAGTTGGCAGCTCTTGAACAAATATTTACAAAAGTTTTTGTTAATTTAGGAGTTTTCTCTATAGTATCTTCCTGTAACCAAATAATAACACCAAAAAAAGTTCTTTCCTTGACTGTGTCATGGTTTAACACCAGAAAACAGGTAAGCACCACACCACTGCTTGCTCACTCACTCCCCCCACAGTGGGATGGGGAGAGAATTGGAAGGGTAAGAGGGCAAAAATTTGTGGGTTGAGTTAAAGACAGTTTAATAGGTAATGTAAAAGCTGTGTGCATAAGCAAAGCAAAATAAGGAATTGCACCCACTACTTCCCATTGACAGGCAGATGTTTAGCCATTTCCAGGAAAGCAGGGCCCCACCACATGTAATGATTACTTTGGAAGACAAATACCATAACTCTAAACGTCTCCCCTTTCCTTCTTCTTCCCCTAGATTTTATTGCTGAGCATGATGTCATACGGTTTGGGATATCCCTTTGGTTAGTTTGGGTCAGTCCCCTCCCAACTTCTTGCCCATCCCCAGTCTACTCACTGGTGGGGTGGTGTGAGAAGCAGAAAAGGCCTTGACTCTCTGTAAGCACTGCTCAGCAACAGCTAAAACATCCCTATATTATCAACACTGTTTTCAGCCCAAATCCAAAACATAGCACCGTACAAGCTGCTATGAAGAAAACTAACTCTATCCTAGCCAAAATCAGTACAGACTGTCATCTCCTTTGCTCTTCATCAACTTACCTTATCGAAGAAATTTGAGCTGTGTATCAACAGGTCTATTTTACCACAAGATTTAGTAGCTATGGATTCAATTCCCAAACTACTTGAAAGTGTTTTAAAATTGAAGCGCTTGTAATGGACAGGGACCGTCTTATACACAACCAAAACCAGGCAATTTTCCTGTTGTTTATATGCAAAATAGAGAATGGCATTTCAATGGTGTTTGGAAACATTTACAAATCCTTTGTCACCACCAGACCTTCTTTTTTCTTTTACTTCACTTTCACAAATACATTATTTTTCAGGTGGACATACTTTCACCTTTTAATGCTGTTTGGAAGAGCAACCTATGCAGGGGGAGGATCAGCTCAAAGACTCCAAACCTAGCAATAAGTAGTTAGAGAGATTTTCATACTTTATGAACATGCATTCTTTTTTCCTTTTTATATAAAATGCTTATATTTCATTGCTTCTTTTTTTTCTGTGTTAATTACTTTTTTTAAAAGTGTAAGGAATAAGAAAGTAATTATGGATATAATATTACTTCCCTCTTCCATTCAATATTCAGAGGTACATTTAGCTCCATTAGCAAGCCGTAGTAATAATATTTTATCTGAGGGATACTCAGAAAGAAAATATGAACTAGAAGTAGTCTAAAGTGGTAAAACTGTCTACAGTGAGAGTGGCTCAAGACTTTTGTAATCTAGTGAGCATGATGTTTTTTTCTCTAGATCTAGTCAGCTTGGATTCTACACCTCAGGAAGAACAAGCAACAACATGTTTTCATTTCTTGTAAGTTGTAGCAAAACTATGGTACAAACTCTTTAATACAATTAATGAATTAAAGAGCTAAGATCTTAAATACAGTTCATTTGACTGATTTCAGCAAAGAACACAGAAGAATTGCTTGATTCTTTATGGTACTTAACCCTCTAGCAGCAGGAGCACAAATACTATAAGCTATACAGGGGCATAAGTTATCCTACTGCCATTATAAATTTAAGCCACAACTTGATTGTATCACGTAGTCAGAACCTAAGACTAAATATTTATACTATGTGTCTTTCTCTGTAGGTTCAAACACCAAATCACCTCTACAGTATGCACAACTTCTTCAGAGCTGATCAAGTGATTGACCTACTTGGTTTACCACTACAACAAAAATAGGGCCACAGCTATCACACATCTCAGAGAGAAAGCTACAAGCAGCAGTGGGAGACAGGCAATCCTGTTACTTCTGTTGTGAATTACAACATCCATCTAGCCCAATCTGATCCTTGCTTCTGGACAATACTGGGCTGTTAGGAAAGAGAGAAAAGCAGGCAAGCCTATTTCCTCTAGGCCCTTCGAAGAACCCATAAGTATTTTCTCTTAATAGAAGTCTTTGTTCTTCTCTGTTCTGCATTGTGGGACCACAAATGTGAAATGCAAGAAAAGAATCTGTGAACTGATGATACATTACTTTAACGCCACAATGTGTCCTACTCATTTTCTCTTCCAAATAAAGGTCAATTATAAGTAGGATTATCAAACTTTTTTACAGAACATGTCCTTGGTTATAGTTTAATACTTGATTCAACTACAAATCCCCTGTACAGGTTTCCAAAGCTTACATTTCTATAAGCTTACTTTAGGATAGGGCTTACACCACAACTTTCCAAGTGTCCCTTGTCCCAGTGAGATATCTGGACCAGATCGTAGAATCATAGAATCAATGAATCATAAAATCTTAGGGTTGGAAGGGACTTTTAAAGGCTATCTATTCCACCCTGCCTGCAAGGAGCAGGGACATCTTCAACTAAATCAGGTTGCTCAGAGCCCCGTCCAACCTGAAATTGAATCTTTCCAGGGATGGGACATCTACCACCTCTCTGAGCAATCTGTGCCAGTGTTTCACCACCCTCATTGTCAAAAATTTCTTCTTTATATCTATTCTAAATTTACCCTCTTTTAGTTTAAAACCATTACCCCATGTCCTATCTCTCCTCTCCTCTCCTCCAGGCTGAACAACCCCAACTCTCTCAGCCTTTCTTCACGGGAGAGGTGTTCTATCCCTCTCAGAATTTTTGTGGCCCTCCTCGACCCGCTCCAACAGGTCCATGTCTTTCTTGTGCTGAGGACTCCAGAGCTGGACACAGTACTCCAGGTGGGGTCTCACCAGAGCCTTCCATTCTTTCCAGAGCCCACCTACCTTTACTATAGAGTAAGGCTTGTATAGAATTCAACAGATACAGCCTAGGGCCCCAAATTCATCAACACAAAACTCATTACCTGAACCCGATTTATCCTGCACAAATAAGACAGACATTTGGCAAAAAATGATGATACAATATCTTATATAGAAGAAGTTATCTTTACATGTCTACAAATAAAATGGCTGAAACAAGTTAATTCTGATTCTGCATCTCACAGCTTTTGAGTGATTTTTTTTTTCTTTAGTAATTGTATTCTCCTAACTTTATCCATGTATTGCAATATAATTCCCACTAAAAAGAAGAGAGTAAGGTGAACCTTAATCTTAAAATACATTCCAGATATGAGGAACTTTCTCAGCCTCCTGTGTGGTAGACATGCATGATGATCCTGGAGGAACAGATCTGGGGAGAGAGGGAGAGATTTTCTACAAATTCAAAAGAATGTCTGCTATTGAATTTATAGAGATGATCTGGCCACTCTTAACTTCCAAATTATGTTTTATCCAGCAGGTTTTGGAAGTCTGACAAGCAAATTTCGAGGCATACTGAGAAGTGCTTTGGTAGATTAATTTTAAACTTGTTTGCATAAGAGTTTATTGGCTTTGTGGGGTTGTATTACTGATCTTTGATCCATAAATGTAACAGAAAATGAAAACAATAACAAAAATTCAGTAACTGAATTCACACTAGAAATATTGTGAATGTGGAACAAGTAATAAGGTACTTATACTTTAAGTGTTACTAAAGTCAGAAATAACCAAATGCAAGTAAACTATTAAAAAGAAAAGAGATTCTGGGCATAGACAAATAGCATAATTGTATTCTATTGGATGATATATTACACAAGAAAAAAAGGAGAGATGATAACACCAAGAAATGTAGCACAAAATTTAGATTCCTTTAACCTCCCTGAAGCCTAAAACTTTCCACATTAACCATAAACTAAAGCAACAAAATTAATCCTCAGATCTTTTCAAAATCAGTGTGACTTCACCAAGCCAAATACGACACTGAAGCTTCAGTTTCATCATTGATAATTAAGAACTGAAGTAAGTTTGCTGGACACCTGAACCCAAGGCTAAGAATTAGCAGCAAGCCATTGGCCTCCACCCATATTTTTATATCCTTATATATATTTTTATATATATATACACACACTATATATATACTATGCCATATCACAGTATGATAACCCATACTATCTACTATGAGATAGAAGGTGGTTAGTAATAACTAAATATCTCAAAGCTTTAAAATCTGTTTTTTCCAACCTCTGCTTTCAACAAAACATTTGGATCTTATCTTCCTATAAGAGCTTACATCAGTTAAAACTCACTGTCTTTGAAAGCTGCTAGATGACTTAATTAAACATACAGACAAGAACATAATTTCCATGTTTTTTTACGCTTAGTATAGACAGTATAGTTGCAAAGCATAATTATGAAATTGCAAAGGTGCCCATTGTACATAAGGGATATGTTTCCTTTTCATTGTTATGTTAATTGGATGCAGATATTTTGTTTAATCTGTTTTCTACCCATAAGGGATGAATATTATGTTAATGGGAAGCCAAACTCTCACTGAGTTGAGAAAAATTCATTTCAGAGCTTCAGACAAAGCTATCTTCCTTTTTTTGTTTTGGTTTTTTTTTGTTGTTGGTGGTGGTGGTGGGTTTTTTTTTCATCCTGGAGTAGATGGGGAACAGTTCAGGATTCTTTTCTGCCTTGAATAATTGTTCTAACACTGTTTTCCTAGTAATGATATAACACTTTAAAAAAGTTATTAATGTAAGTACTGCTCTGTAATTCATCGAACAAGCAGAGTTCTAATTCAACTAAAGTGATAGATACTCAAGAAACATTTACTCAGCTGTACACTCCAGTACCCATATAAAGTAAGCAGTACAGAGCTGTTGTCAAGAATTTGTCACCTAGGAATCCTCCTTCTCTACAGAAAATCTAATTTATATGTATTGATTATTAGAAAGTCCTGAGACAGGGAGGAAAGACTCTATGTCTGTAATTTAGATGAATGAAAAATTTGACAATTCTATCTACAGACAGCATTGCTTTTATCACAGATAATTTTTTATATGTAGGGAATAAGATTCTTGTACCTTGAAAGGAAAGCATATGTAAAAATAAATGAACAAGTTTACTCAAGAGGAGCTTCTTCATCTCTCAGATTAAAAAGAGTCGTATAAATAGACTGGTTTTGATAGCCAACAGAAGCGAATTGTAGTATTTACAGCACAAATACTGCTGTAAGAGAGGGTTTCATCAAAAAACCTTTCTGGGATCAAGGCCCCGCTACCTGAGTAAAAATCAAGCCCCAAACTAATACACTGCAAAATGTATTGTTCTACTAAAAAGTTAAAAGCAGTCATTTTAGTTACAGTATTTCTTCCCCATGCTGAAACAAAGACAGTTTCCTTATTTAGGATCAATTAGTGACAAAGTAATTCATCTAACAATTTAATTCCTTTCAGCAATGTTTAAGATCCTGAAAACAAACCAATCAATTCTACTCCTACCCCCCCAAAAACCCAAATCCATTCACTAATTTCATTCTTATTTCCAATTAAAAAAAAATAATTAGAACAAGCTCCTTTGCATGACATCAAAAGCAATTCCTTCAATTATTTCTTTCCAATTTGTAATAAAAAATTCATTAACCTCAGCTTTATTCTGAAATTTCAAAGCAATTTATTCAATAACTTTATTTTAATTCACAAACAAGTTAATTATCCCAGGTCCTGTGCCACAAAGTTTTTCTAAGACAACTGCCTCACTTAATTGAATACACATGTCTTTCTCCTTCTTGAAAAGCTATAAATTTGTCTCTCGCATCATTCTAGATGCTGGCCATGATCAAAGGGCTAGATCCTGAAATGGCAGTTGTGCATCAGGGGATTTACAAGCATCAGTCACTTTTCAGGATTAGCCCCAAACTGAGCTGTTCCTCACAGCTACTGTAGTCTCAAAGCAAAACTGACAACAATAATTGGTCTAGGTTTTATGAGCAAACAACAAAGCAAAGCTTTATGTTCTATCACCAATTCTATTATGTTAACATTGGTGATGCGCCAGCATCAGCGCTGCTAGTTACATTGAGATATTAGCATTAAGTTTTTCAGGTATATGAATTTTCCTTCGCAAATACTTCACAAAAAATTGAGTGTATTCATAAAAGTTACAAGATCTTGTAATGTTTTCGCTATTTAAGCTTGATAATACACGTACCCACTTCCCTATCAAAATGAATCTTTTACAATTTTCTGTAAATGACGAGGGACTAAAATTTTGCCTTTCAGAAAGTCATTCCTATTGCCTTAATATAGGTTTAATACCATTAAGATGATTACAGCATATAGAAAGACTGAAGCTTTGAACTGCATATCTATATCCTTGTCTGAAAACATCCATGATCCCTCTGGCTAATGTTTCAGGACCCTGCAAGTGAGAAGGAAGAGCTGAAAGTCACTGTCTCCTCTTCACAGCTGGCCACCCTCTTGCTTAGGTAGGGCAACACCTTACTATGGAAAATTACTACAGAGATGCAGATTGAAATAACAAGTGTTTATGGAGTCTGAACTGGCGTATGAATTTCAGAAAGTGCTAACTCTACAAAAAGTAGCTTACCAATATATTTGAAGGTAAGAAACAAAAATCACCAGTCACTCTTCCATTTTAGCAAATGGCTAGTCATGGAAAGTGATAGAAGAACAGGAAAAATTAAGTAATTATAAGATACAGTGTAATGAAATGGAGAAGTCAAAGATTATTTTATTTAACTGTTAGGCAAGATTATGATAAGTAAAGAATAATCACTTTAAATGTTAACCCTATAGAATATTTTTCCCATTCCTTTAACGTTCATCTTACTTTCAAACATATATTAGCTAGCATCACTGAGACAGTAGGAAGGATTCAGACCTCCTTCCTCCTTTACTCTTTCAACTTAACATTGTCATTAAATGATTATCACCCTGGCATCAAACAATAAGGGATCTGAAAAACAGAAATAGCAGAATCAGTAAAACTTTCCAACTGCAGGCATAACCTTTGAAAAGATCTGTCCACAAATATTTTTATTAATGCACTTCTCTAACAGGGTCAGAAAGGTAATATTCCTAAAAGATATTTTCAATTTGTAGACAGTTGGCATTAAGTCACCAAGATCCAGTCATTACAAGGTCAAGAAATGATAAATCTCGTGCCCAGACTCCAATGACTGAGAATTCATTTCCATACCAAACCTTTGTTCACAGGCAGGTCCAGGGACAGGATCTGTTCACTGCTCAGCAGTTTAAGGGTACTCACAGCCCTTTGCAGCACTCTTGAGGTAACATGCTTCCTGAATGTTAGGGGTTAACAGTTTCTCTGTGGCTTTAAACACCTCCCTGAGTATCTTGGCTAATAAGAAACTTGCCTTTAACCCATCATTATTGAAAGTTATTCTGAAGTCATCAAAGAAACTGGTTCACTATGATAAAAAACGTTAAGAGAAATGTGATCTCTCAGACAAATTGATTGATGTATGGAGCATTATTCTAACTGAGAATATTAAAGACTGTAATATGTTGAGAAATCAAACTGATAACCTAGAAAAGAGATCTGCTGCAGAAACAAAAGATTGATGGGAGTTTTTGGAGGTATGACAATAAGAAAAACTAAATTTTATTAGTTGCACTGTATTACAATGTATTGTAATATAATATATCAAATCCTTCTGATGAAGTTGCACATTCTTACTATGTCTTGATTGAAAGCCAAGGTTACAGTGAACAGAAATTTATCACATTGCAGTGCCTTTTACCCAAACTCTCACACTGATTGATGAGCTACCTAGTAATCATTTCACCCAGCACTGAAATCTGGTTACTTTGTCTGCACAAATCAACAGTACTCTGCAACAGTAAACAGCAGCACTGGACTGCTGCTTGCCAGGACCCAGACCCAGGACGTTGTGGAGAGACTGCCAAGGCCTGTCTGAGCATTTGACTACTACCTCTCAGTCTTCTTCCATGGAGGCACCAATGATACTGCTGGGAGCAATCTGGAGAAATCAAAAGTGACTACAGACTAGTGGGTATGGAGGCTCAGGCAATGTTTTCCTTAATCCTATTGGGGTTATTAAAAAAGTGGCACTAATACTGTGTGTCAACAATTGGTTGCAGAGACAGTATCAGAAACAGGGTTTTGGTTTTTATGACTGTGGGATGCTGCTTGAGCATCAACATCTGCTTGGGAGAGATGGGATCCACCTCACTAAGTGGGGCAAAGGTATCTTTGCGAGCAGGATGGCTGATCTGGTAAGGTGGGCTTTAAAGTGGGAATGAGGGCAGGGGAAGTTACCATCAGCCCTCTGATGGAGTGATGGACAGGGCTGACAAGGAAAGAACCTGGACCAATGTGAATGAAAAGGAACGCAAAATCAACAAAGCAGGGCTTAAGCGGGGGAATGAACATGAGGAATTAGAGATCTGTGTGCAGTTGCAGGCTGCAGTCTTGCTGGGATCACGGAGATGTATTGGGATGGCTCATGTGACTGGAGTGCTGCAATGGAAAGATTCAGGCTTTTTAGGAAGGGCAGGATGGGAAGTTGTGCTTTATGTGAGAACAGCTGGAATGCAAGGAATTCTGCTGGGGGCTGGATAAGGAGCCAACAGAGAGCTTATGGGTAAGGATTTGCAGGTAGACCATGGATGACAATGTAGTGGGTGTCTGCTGTAGTCTTTCTTATCAGGAAGAACAAGTGGATGGTGCCTTGCACAGACAGATAAAAACATTCTCATGTTCACAGGCCCTGGTCCTCCTGGGGGTCTTCATCCATCTTTTTATCTGCTGGAGGAACAGCACAGCAGGGCATAAGCAACCCAGGAGTTTCCTGGAGACCATTGATGAAAACTTCCTGATGGAAATGACAGAGGAGCCAACAAGGAGATGTGCTCTGCTGGACCCGGTACTCACAACAAGAAAAAACTGGTTGTGGATGTGAAAGCAGATGGCAGGTTTTAATGAGAGTATTTAACAAGGCTTTATCAAGAGCCGTCTACTGCAGTGAGCAGGAAAAAATGTAAAAATGTCAGGAGGCCTGCATGGATGAACAAGAGGCTCGTAACAAAACTCAAACATGAAAAAAAGGTATAAAGAATGTCAAAGCAGGGACAAGTAACCTGGGAGGATTATAGAGACACTGTGTGAGCATGCAGAATGCATGACTAGGAAAGCCAAAACCTACCTGGAACTGAAACTGGCAAGGATTGCCAAAGGCAAAAAAATAATGGCTTCTCTAAATCCCTAAGTGGAAAACAGTAGAAAATGTGTGGGCCCATTGCTGAATGTGGCAAGAGGCCTGGTGACACAGAATATGAAAAAAGCTGAGGTATCAAATGTCATCTTTGTCTCAGACTTTACAAGCAAGCCTGGCCTTCAGCAATCCCATAGAGACCAGATGGACTCCAGACATCTCTTCCAACATCAGCCATTCTGTGATTCTGTGTGTGCTAGTGCAGTGAGGTAGAGGTCAGGGTGTTTGTCTTGGCCTGGCTCATTTACTCTAGGCTCTAAACTGATTTTTGAGATCTGAGGGGTTAGCTAGAAGTGTGCATACCAGCTATATGGGACACAGAGTGACAGACTCTCTGGGGCGCAGTTGTACCTAAGAGAGTCCTGAAAGGAGATGCCACATAGCAGGGCTCCCAAAAACTTGGCAGTTACGCTATGTGTGAGACGCATGGCACCACTGGCCCCAGATTCCTTTACAGTGGCAGGAGCTGGTGCAAAACCTGGAGTGAACCATGTCATCAGAGACCACCTTACTGATTGTAAGAAAGACTGTCTTCAGTTTCTCTCTAGCTTCTAAGACCTATGCTATGGTCAGGCACTGACAGCCAGTGTCTGACCAATGTAAATCCAAATCACTGCTTTGCAGGATTCACTGGTGTAATTTTGGATTAACCCTGTTGTCAATGGAGTAAGAGGACAGCACAGCACATATAACAATATCAATAGGTATTCCAGACATTAACTTACAATTTCTAAAAGCTACTGATACAGTAGAAACAAAGCCACAAAGCTAACCTGCCAGGTATTGCCAGAAGAAAGGACGTGACAGGACAAGTTATAGGAAAAAAACATCCATGCAAAGAAAGTGTGCTTCTTTTGCACACCTGATTAATAAAAGTATCTTTTTGCCATGATGACACATATACTTATCATCATTGAATTTTGTAAACTTTTTCTCACACGGATATCTTAGGCCATAAACTTAGCATTTTCTTTATTTTAGCTTTACTAACACTGTAGCTGTCAGTCATTACAATGACACAACAGACTTAAATGTAAGCATAGGATGCAGCAGTAGTTCTTGTTATTTATTGATAGTAAAAGAGAAGCCAGAGTCCTAGCCCTGTTAAATCAGCATTCAGCAACTATGTTTCTTACCTTCTGATATTTACTCTCAATGCATATTCAATGGTGACAAGACCATTTTTCATCCCTATGTTGAATGATTAGTATTTATGAAAATGAACATGTAAGATACACAGGTTTTTTTGTACCTGACCTCATTTGTCAGGAGATGAGATCATTCAGTGCAATTAGGGTGATGACAGAGACAGATGGTAAACAATCATTCCAAAGGACTCTTAGTTTCTTTTTAGTACTGATGGATATTATACAGTAAGATGCATTAGCTTAAAATGTCTTTGGGAATTACAATAATGAAATGTTATATAGAATTCACCATCATGCTTGTTTTCTTATTACCAGGAAGTAATACTGCAACAGAAAAGGAAAAGGGAAAGGGAAAGGGAAAGGGAGAGGGAGAGGGAGAGGGAGAGGGAGAGGGAGAGGGAGAGGGAGAGGGAGAGGGAGAGGGAGAGGGAGAGGGAGAGGGAGAGGGAGAGGGAGAGGGAAGGGAAGGGGAGGGAGAGGGAGAGGAAGAGGGAAGGGAAGGGAAGGGAAGGGAAGGGAAGGGAGGGGAAGGGGAAGGGGAAATGGGAGGGGGAGGGGGAGGGGGAGGGGAAGGGGGAGGGGAGGGGGAAGGGGAGGGGGAAGGGGAAGGGGAAGGGGAAGGGGAAGGGGAAGGGGAAGGCGGAGGAGAAGGGGAAGGGGAAGGGGAAGGGGGAGGGGGAAGGGGGAGGGGGGGAGGGGAGGGGGAGGGGGGGAGGGGAGGGGGAGGGGGAGGGGAGGGGGAGGGAGAGGGGCAGGGGGAGGGGGAGGGGAGGGGGAGGGGGAGGGGAGGGGGAAGGAGAGGAGGAGGGGAGGGAGAGGGGGAGGGGGAGGGAGAGGGGGAGGGGAGGGGGAGGGGGAGGGAGAGGGGGAGGGGAGGGGGAGGGGAGGGGGAGGGGAGGGGGAGGGAAGGGAGGGGGAGGGAAGGGAAGGGAAGGGAAGGGAAGGGAAGGGAAGGGAAGGGAAGGGAAGGGAAGGGAAGGGAAGGGAAGGGAAGGGAAGGGAAGGGAAGGGAAGGGAAGGGAAGGGAAGGGAAGGGAAGGGAAGGGAAGGGAAGGGAAGGGAAGGGAAGGGAAGGGAAGGGAAGGGAAGGGAAGGGAAGGGAAGGGAAGCACTTAAACTGAAATATCAAGGGAGATTCATACTAGTTATCCTAAAATCTCTCTGTTTTTAGGATAATGTGCAGGTTATCACTTGTTTGCAATACCTTTAACTGCTTACTACCTTGTCCAAACCTTGTCAAAAAGAAAATGTCTTTTCCTTCTTTTTTTAGACTTACTCCTTTCAATTCTGTTCTTTTGTCAGGATCAGGATGGAAATTAAAGGCTGATGATAACACTAATCAAAAAATAAACCAACTTTTGATATCTTTAATTTGAGAAGGAAAAACTTCAGGAGATTTTCAAGTGAGCTAAGCATAGTCAAAGCACACTGAAAGATTTCACATAGCAATTAAATGCAGATTTAATTTTAGGCTCAGGTAAAACTTGGTCAGATTTCTGTCTTGTTATATCCTTTTTTAAAATATTTTTTTCCATCAAATATCTGTCATTTAGCTTACATCTTTGCCAAAGGAATATGCTTAGAATCCACCATTAATTCTATGAGAGTAGGGGGAATAAAAGTCATGGTGAGTCCCGAAAGGAAGTCCACAATCAATATTGAAATACCATTGTACTGCGTTTCTGTACATGAAAGTACACTAAAAATTATGTGAAGCACAGTTTAGTCTCTCTCTCTTTCTCTCTCCTACTTCCTCCTGACAATTCCAGTGTCATTTGCTTTTGTCTAGCCTCACGAGACTTTGTTTCTTTTCCAAAAAATAACACAAATTCTCAGAGAGGATAAAACTGTTTTCTTTTTGTTTTGTTTTTTTTTTTTATGGTCTGATGACTAGAACACTTTCTGTGGGAGGTAAGATGTCAATAGTTATTTTAGTAGTGTTTACAGAAAACAGGTTAAAATATACCTTTCACAAGATTCAGAGCCCTAGTGAATAGAGTTACCTCCTTCCTGCCCTTGCTAAAATTGAGGCTTTCATTTCTGCTCTGGTTTTACTTGTTGGCAGTAGCTAGTTACATGCTGATTTTGATGAATGTCTCTTGGGAAGGGAGAGTTGTCTTAAGTGTCATGGACCTTATTTCTGGAGCTTTGTAAACACATATCAGCACTAATTCTTGTTTTGAAACATATGTTTTTTACTAGATATTCTAGAAAAGCTTCAAGAGCTAGTGTGGATGGTATGTGTTCCTTACAGTACTTTTCCACAGGCTTAATCATGACCTGTAACTGTTTCTGCAGGAGAAAGTTTAAGATTGGTATTTCTTTTACATAATGAAATTACATTTTTTCGCAAGCTGATCATCTCAAATAACAACTAGGAAGGCTCTCTTAGCATGATTATTTTATTCATAAAAAATGCAGATAAATTTTGAAGTATATATTTAAGATGCCTATATGAGAGGATCCAAATGAAAATTTCACAATTCACGGTTACAACAGCTGTGCATAAGAATAGACCTTCCATCTCTCTGCTGTCTAGTCCTGTTTAAGAAAAAGTCAGAAATACTTCAAGAAAAACCTATATATGTGTATGTACAGTTATGGAGCATTTTTGTTCCAAGCTATGTTTGAACCATGTAACTCATGGAAGAGAAACACAGGGAAAGAGAGGGAAAAGTGTTACTAGTGCTATACTATGCCAGAAATCATGAAAGGTGACAACATTGTCAAAAACATCTTAAGAGAGAGCCCATAACAACTGGAAAAAACAGAGGACTTCGGAGGGGAAAAAAAAGAAAAAAAAATATGTTTTGTAGCTGAATACAGTGTGTCTCATATTTATCTTACTAAATCATTGAATTTTCTGTCATCATGCAACCAAGTATGGTTGTAATCAGACATGGTGTTAAATCCAGTTGATGGTCGGTCACAAGTGGTGTTCCCCAGGGCTCAGTTCTGAGACTGGTCTTGTTCAATATCTTTATCGATGACCTGGATGAGGGAATTGAGTACTCCCTCAGTAAGTTTGCAGATGACACCAAGTTGGGTGGGAGTGTTGATCTGCTGGAGGGTAGGAGGGCTCTGCAGAGGGATCTGGACAGGCTGCATCAATGGGCAGAGGTCAACTGTATGAGGTTTAATAAGGCCAAGTGCCAAGTCCTACACTTGGGCCACAACAACCCCATGCAACGCTACAGGCTTGGGGAGGAGTGGCTGGAGAGCTGTCCGGTGGAAAAGGACCTGGGAGTGCTGGTTGACAGCCGGCTGAATATGAGCCGGCAGTGTGCCCAGGTGGCCAAGAAGGCCAACAGTGTCCTTGCCTGTATCAGAAACAGTGTGGCCAGCAGGAGTAGGGAAGTGATTGTGCCCCTGTACTCGGCACTGGTGAGGTCACACCTTGAATCCTGTGTTCAGTTTTGGGCCCCTCACTACAAGAAGGATGTTGAGGTGCTGGAGCGTGTCCAGAGAAGGGCAACGAAGCTGGTGAGGGGTCTGGAGCACAAGTCTTATGAGGAGTGGCTGAGGGAGCTGGGGTTGTTTAGTGTGGAGAAGAGGAGGCTGAGGGGAGACCTTATCACTCTCTACAACTACCTGAAAGGGGGTTGTGGTGATGAGGTTGTTGGTCTCTTCTCCCAAGTAACTAGTGATAGAACAAGTTGCACCAGAGGAAGTTTAGATTAGATATTAGGAAAAATTTCTTTATGGAGAGAGTGGTCAAGCATTGGAACAGGCTTCCCAGGGAGGTGGTGGAGTCACCATCACTGGAAGTATTCAAAAAACGTGTGGATGTGGTACTTGGAGACATGGATTAGGGGGCATGGTGGTGTGGGGTTAACAGTTGGACTTGATGTTCTCGAAGGTCCTTTGCAACCTTAATGATTCTCTGCGATTCTGCAATTCTGTGCTTTCTGCTGCACCTCCATTGGGGAAACCCCCAGGATCGATACAGGCTGGGGGATGAAGGGATTGAGAGCAGGCCTGCATAGAAGGACTTGGGGGTACTGGTGGATGAAAAGCTGCACATGAGCTGGCAATGTGTGCTCGTAGCCCAGAAGACCAACTGCATCCTGGGCTGCATCCAAAGCAGCATGGCCAGCAGGTTGAGGGAGGGGATTCTGCCCCTTTGCTCTGGTAAGACCCCACCTGGAGTCCTGCATCCAGCTCTGGAGCCCTCAGCACAGGAAAGACATGGACCTGCCACAAAAATCATCAGAGAGGTGGAACATGTCTCCTCTGAAGAATGACTGAGAGAGTTGGGGTTGTTCATCCTGGAGAAGAGAAGGTTCTGGGGAGACCTTACTGCAGCCTTCCAGTGCTTAAAGAGGGCTTATAAAAAAGAAGGGTGCAGACTTTTTAATAGGGCCTTTTTAGTTTTAGTAGGGCCTTTTTGCATAGTTAGTTGCAGTAGGACAAGAGGTAATGGTTTTAAACCAAAAGAGGGTAGATTTTGACTAGTTATAAGTAAGAAATTTTTTTACATTAGGAGTGGCAAAACCCTGGCACAGGTTGCCCAGAGAGGTGGTAGATGCCCCATCCCTGGAAACATTCCAGGTCAGGTTGGGTAGGGCTCTTTGCAATGTGATCTAGTTGAGGATGTCCCTGTTCATTGCAGGGGAGTTGGACTAGATGACCTTTACAGGTTCCTTTCAAACCAAAGATGCTAGGATTTTGTGATCCCTACCTATATATGCTTCATATTTTAACACAGAATTCTGCATTCTTGAGTGCAGCAAAATATTTAGAACATAACAAATCCATATGATTCCTGTGATTTGTCCCTAAATTCTGTATCAGTTGTAGTTATGCCTGTTTTCCAGGCCAGGAAGTTCTTAACTGCATTCTTCTGAGCAGAGAGGAATGTCAAATATCAGCCGTGATTTTATACTTTTCTGCAGTTTGGACAAACTTTTCTTACAAACCATTATTATAAACTGAGCCTTTCCTTTGGATGCAGATGATGACAGTCCACACTTTAACATGGCTTTAGAAGTACTCAGTGTCCATGTGACCTTGCCTCCTGTGGAGTTCCTCATGTTAGATACAGACTGGACTGTTATGTTTTTCTTCTTATTTTTCGTCTGTTAGAATTTTGGTTTTTGTTCAACCAGCGCTCAATTTACCAGCACCAAGCTCACCTGTCACCTCCAGAAAGCTTCTAGTCATGTACATAAGTATTAATCTCTTCTGTTGTAATAAGAGATATAGTGAGAGGAGATACCAAAGCCTGCAGATGTGCCATTGCCTGTTGCATCAGCTTGTTGCATATGCATGAAGTTTCTTGGAATCAGCCTGTTGCATATGCTTGAAGTTTCCTGGGATCGGACAGAGATTGTGGGACTCGAACTGTATAAAAATGACACCATCAGAAACGAAAAGGGGGACCCCCACCCCCAAGGAATATCAAGAGGATCTGGGGTACTGCAACCAGCTCTGGAGCCCTCAGCACGGGAAGGACATGGACCTGTTGGATAGGATCCAGAGGAGGGACACAAAAGTGTTCAGGGGGATGGAACACCTCTCCTTTTAAGAAGGGCTGAGAGAGTTGGGGTTCTTCATCCTACAGAAGAGAAGGGTCTGGGGAGACCTTATTGCAGCCTTGCAGCACTTAAAGGGGGCTTATCAGAAAGATGAGGACAAACTTTTTAGCACGGTAGAGGTAATGGTTTTAAAGTAACGAGGGTATATTTCAACTAGATATAAGGAAGAAATTTTTCACAATGTGGGTGGTAAAACACTGGCACAGGTTGCCCAGAGAGGTGGTAGATGTCCCATCCTTGGAAACATTCCAGGTCAGGTTGGCTGGGTCTCTGAGCAACCTGATCTCCTTGAAGATGTCCCTGTTCCTTGCAGGGGGGGGATTGACTAGATGACCTTTAGAGGTCCCTTCCAACCCAAATTATTCTATGATTCTTTGAAAACAGGATTCGAAAAGGAAAATTTCATGTGACCTCTGATTATCGTGATTATGACAACAAGATTCCAAAGACAGGTAAGAAATATTACCTTAATGGGCATTCTGAATGCATGAAAAATGTGTCTTCTTTACATTACTAAAACATTCATCTGTAATCAAATCTTTTAAGTAAGTAAATTCTAAAGAAATTAATAAAGAATTTTTTTCATTAATTGACAATATAATTTGAAGTTCTCTTTGAATTCAGAATAAACCTATTTCAGTCTGGGTTTCATTTAAATGTTGCATAGTGTAATAAATATTGTGTTCAGTTGTTACCTTTGAAAGATTTAAGCAGCTATTTTATCTGTATGTTGTTTCAGAAATTTTTTATCATGGTTCAGAATATCACAGAGCAGTTATGTCCACATCACTAATGCTTATGACCTGTTCAAGAGTCACTTTTGGCTGTCATTGTATCATTGTATTGTTAACCTGAATTATGTCTCCTAACTACAAGCTGAACCAAAATGTTTTTTTATGTGGAATATATAATTTTATTCCACCAATTGCACTTTAAATTGAAAAGCAGTCTTCAACTGGTAATGTTTCAACAACATTTCAGAACTGCTGAATAGAAACTGGTTCAGTTTTGATGAAGCTGTGCTTTTTCTGATCAAAAATTGTGTCAAAAGAATTCTGTACTAGTACAACTACATAGTGCACCTCAGGTCTGGACTTGCTCTTTTATGATTTAGGATTTCTCTTGATCTTACAAATTATGGGTAACTTTATGGCACATAAAAGGAACAAGAATACAGTATATTTTTCTTTCTTGTGGAGATTATGCAGTCTAATTATTTGAATGAAGGCTAGAGAAGAGAGAGAAGAGAGATGACTTCTCTTCCTAGCAGAAATAAGACAACATAAATGGAACTAAATCTGTGTAATTTATTACTGTATTCTGGTTAACAACAGGGATTAAGTGTGTTGTTCTAAATTTAAAAGAAATTACTTAACATATCCTTCATTTGTTTGGGCGGCATTAACCTTAAAATGGACTTTATGAGTAGTAGCTACTAGGAATGTATATTTGCCGTCTCTTCAAAACCTGTGTTTATCAATAGTTACCAGAATCAAGATGTCACCACAATGTTTTCATAGTTTCATAAAATTAATATTTTTCTATGAGCAAGTCTGTGATGGAGTAAATTTTTACTCTTCTTAAAAAACTGCTTTAACAATTACAGCAAAAAAAATATTTCCATAAGTTTTCACTTATGTGAAAATGTGTGTTCCACTTATATTTATATTAATTTATATTCATTAATTGCCATATATTCAGATAATTTTTTATTCCATTTATTCAGGAGCATGATAAACATTAAAAATTGAGCCTGATTCTCAGTCAGAATCAAATGGATTGAAATAGCCTATTACATATCTATTAACTTCTAATTTTATGCCATCTAAATTTTGTCAATCTACCCAAAAGAAACTTGCCCATCAAGTTAGTAAATAAATACAGTAAATATCCATTGCTTTCACTATGTGTTGCTGGGTAAATAATCCTTTCATCTCCATGCACTCTTCTTTGCATCAGCTCTGTATTTAATTTGTCAGTTCTGCAGGACAGATTTCATATCTTTTTAATCAAACTTTAATCAAAGTGTTAACAGAAAAGTCTGTCACACAATACACAGAAAAGTTCATGTCCCTAAAAAAGAGAAGAAAAAAAAAATTGCTTTCTTCTTAAGAATTAGATCTCTTGATCTTGATTTTGAGAGGAATAATGCTGAAATTGAAACAGAGCTATAATATCAGTAACTATTCCAAAACAGATCATATTTGTTGATTCCATAGGTATTTATCTTAATTTTACCTGATTCTTCAAGTCACTCTATTCAAATTCAGTATAGTCATTCAGACATACTGAGAATCAACAATGAAGTTTTATAACCCTGAGCTATCACTAGGTTACCCATGGCAATATAAAGCATTTGCTATTTAAAAAAAAAAACAAAATAAATCAGGTAAATCACAATGATTGTGATGAGACTGGTTGTTAAAGTCATAGATTTAACATGGCTTGCAGAGAAAAGGAGTTTGTACACATTTATGCAGCAGAAAGGTATGAGCAAAAGCTGTATGAGGTGTTCTTAAATTGCATCCATAACCTGGATCACTATGACAATATGGAGGACTAGTGTACACCTCTTTCCTGTTTTCTGTATTTGCAGTACAATAATGAGGAAATAAAACTGTAGAGAACTATGACTAAAAATAATGTGATATGCAGAAGGTAAAAGAATATCAGCCCTACTTACATTAGAGAGGAAAGTTATCAGAAATAAAATAGCTAATATGTTAAAAGATCATCTGAGGCAATTTTATGCAATTACAAAATTCATGAATAATAAATACTCCATTATTAATACAAATATATAACCTTTCAGACTAAATTAGGTGCGGGTTGTAGAGATTATTTTTTCCTCTGAAAAATGAAGAACATAAGAGCTGAAGGAAAAATTAGAAAATTACCTTCTTGCAATAAGAAAATTTGGAGGGATATGGTAACAGATTCTGGCAAAATGCTGTGATTTTCTGCTTTTTGATTAAATGCAATACAATATGTTTTGAATAAATTAATCTAGATGTTACAAATATTATTCTCTGTAGAATATATTGAAGATGATTTCATATAGAAAATACTCATTTTTAAATTAAATGTTGATTGCTGACATATGATCCAGAAGTCTTCCAGTCACCAGAGTATCCAGATTACAATCAAAACTTTGAAGTGCCAGAGCAGTAAACCTGATGATCACGTCTCTACAGAAAATATCCTCTCCTGTAATTCATCACTTACAGCATTTCAGACTTTTATGAAACATGAGGACGTAAGCACAACCAATTCAACAGATATTCAACATTTCCAGGTTTCCCTGAATTAAAATGCTCACACTGATGGCTTCAGGGCAGAAAGTGTTTTCCAACTTAACTTTTTCAGAATGTAAATGATTAGCTAGGTGTCACTGCATTCTAATCGTTATCAGCATAAAAATGTTGTCTGGGGTTTTTTTATTATTTCAGAATGTTCAAATAATCTCTTAGCAGTTCAATACTTTATGTTGGTTTTAAAGTTATAAAACTGCAAAGGTTTTTTTTCATATTTATTAAAAGATGACATAAAATTAACATAAATGTATCTATAACACTTAAAATTTTCATATTTTTGTTGGCATAGTAGAGGAAATATGTTTTTAGTTTAATAAGTGTCTCCTACTGTATGTTAAAATAAGCATATCCATGAGTTATGTTCTAAACCACTCTGTTTAATTTATATATTTACTTTCAACACACACAATGTACTGTAAGATATTAGTATGGCACTCACTAATAATACATAGTGCCATACCTGTTATTGATAAGACAAAAAGTCTGTGACAAGATACTTTTTGGGCAAGGTAATCTGTGGTGTGATAAAGAATATTCAAAGAATGGAAATGTGGGGCATTTCATTGTGAAATGAGTAATACGGTGCATCAGAACTTCAGAAATCAGATCATAAAAAGGTTTTGATCAAACAATTACCTTGGAATATATATGTTACTATGGATACCTGGTTACTAAGCTTACAACCAGACATGTAAAATAATATATGGGCATGAGATACTTGATAACTCACAATCGCAGTAGGAATCTACAGTTCTTTGATTTGAACAAAGATTTTCCTTCTTGGACTACCACTTAAACCTTTCTACTATCATCCTTTTCATGGTTGTTACTCTCTCTTTTGAAAAAGAATGAATTTATAAGGATGCATTTACATGTGTTATCTACAGCTCCCATTTATTATTATGAAATCAGCCTTCAAAGAAAATTGCACAGTCAAAAAAAAAGTATGTAGTTCCCTAATACAGCCCAGGCCATAAAGAAAAACACTGAGGTAAGAAAACCAAAAAGTGTCAAGCCCGAGTAGAAGGCACAAACACAAGGAAGACAACTTTGGTCTGTCGTTTAACTTCCTTCTGAAAAATCTCTTTTCCACACTTTTCTTTTAAGATATAAAAAAAAAAAAAAAAGGTGCAGTAGATGCATATTTAATGTTTGGTAAGTACTGCAGGCGACCAAGCTCACTAAATTATAGAACCATAGGTGTGCTTTACCCCACCCAGCTAGTGCTGTGAAGAAGTTGGAACAGATGCAAGCAGTGGAAATAGGCATGGCCATAGTTATGGAGTTATATCTATTGTCTTCCTTCAGGGTTTTATAGGGAAGAGGCTTTAAAGGCTAGCCAGTTAGCTGTATCAGTCACACTCTTTAAATGCCCAAATAAAGAAAATTTCTCATCCAGACTTGCCCAATGCAAAGCCCTTCAAGTTATCCAAAAATATCTATTGTCTTTCAGGCAATTTTTACTGCTCGGGGCCCACAGGCAGAAGAACAAGTGTGACTAGATCCCAATGCTTGCCATTAACTCTGTTCGATTTGAAGCTAGATGATATCAGAAGGGCTCTGCTGCACGTCCTAAAACCACTTGTATAACACCTGTCAATTTGAAAAAGATCCTATATCACTCCAATATCTTAAGGTCTCTAGGGTCAGCCAGTAGTTTTATCACTACATATGCAAAGGAATATGTGCATGGACATCCATGCATCTCTATCTGTTGTTACTTTTAATATAAATTAATAGGAAAGTTCCATTTTTTAACTATGAGTTCTTTCAAAGCTAAAGACCTGGTGTTCACAAATCCATAAGAATGAAGCCCAGACAAGTTTCACAACAAATCGAGGAGGAAATGAATGTTCTTCTCAGTTATCAAAGTTTGTTCAAAGTTTATCATGACTAAGAAAAAAAAAAAGAAAGTTTAAGCAATTATTTTTAAAGGAAACTCTTTAAAAATAAGACTAGGAGTCTGGTCAGCTACCAAAAGTGTGAGGAAAACATAATTCTTATTTGAAAATCTCACTTGAACTACAACAGTTTACATTGTTCATTTTTAGAAGTCCTCTATAAAGTCTGAGCAATGTAAGGTCAATTTATTAAAGTGATTTGAAATCTATTAAATATTCTTAATCATAATTAAGACTTAAATGACATAGGAGATCAATGCAATTGGTAAGAAAACATGATAAATTGCTGTATACCACAGCTTAGATATTTAAATATTAGTAGCCTGTAATTTTATGGAACATTAAGGACTAATTATCTGGGACAATAAGTACAATATAGCCTTGATAACATGTATAGAGAAATAAAACATACAAAACAGAAGTTAAGAAAATTAGCATATCCCACTAATGGAAAAGAAAAAGAATATTCAGATCTCTGAAAAAAGAAACTGCATGGAAAAGGTAAACTTAAAAGCTAAAAAAAATCCATAGTGACTAAACTTTAATGGAAATGTGATGGGAATTTCAATCTGAGCATTGGCTTCTGCTTCACAGCAAGCTCAGCTCTGAAGCATAAATCAATTTCCCTTTATTTTAGACAAGAAGTGGTTTAAGAAGTGAATAAAGTTATTCAGAATTTTCTTCATAATCAGAAATCTCTGGAAAATAATCTGTGTTTTGGAGACTGAGCCTTTAAAGTTTTAAAAAGACAAAAATATCTGGCTTAGATATATGGGTTTCAATTTCCAGTCCAAAAACATAATTTTGTTTCAAAATGCAAGTTTCCATTAAACAAAGTTACTGAAAAGGAAAACAAAGTAATTATTGTTTGTCTTCCTCTGAATTCAGATTGACAGTTTTAAAAAATGGTTTGTCTTCACTTGAAATCTGCTCATGTAGCCTCATGTCCAGCTCTGCTAGAAGGTGAAGTATAACAAAAGTTGGAAAGCTCGTTCTATTCCCAGCTCATCTGAAAGCTGCCGCCGTGACGAAAGCAAAACACAACTTTTCCCATTCATCTCTTTACCAGTGTGAATTGTAGAAATGAAAGGAAAAAAAGAACTGTTTCCAACTTCACATGAACTCTAGTAATAACCCCACACGCAAATGGACACCTATCTTTGGGCATCGGGGTCTTGCTCTGGATGCGTATGTGGAATAGAGTTCTGTTGATGGCAGTGCCAGCCTAGACAAGTACCTTAGATGTAGATATCTGTGTTGTAAACACCTAAAGTTTGGTGACAGAAGTCACAAACTTCCTGTCACATATTGCTTAACATGTAGAGTCACCTCAAAAGCTCTCTTCCTTTAGAGAAAAAGCATTTATTTAATTTCATTTATTTACTTACTTATGAAAACTAAGTGTAGATTTGAGGTAGTTTACTTTTAGGGAAGAGTGGAAATTTCTCCTCTTGGGAAGTAGAGTTTGTTTTTGCCTGAAAGCCATTTTCAGTAAGTTTGACAAGATAGTCTGCTTCAGAGATTATACAAAACATAAAATCTTTTGGGTTTTGCTCATGTACATTCTAAAATATATTTCGATAAAACAGTAGAAAAGTAGTACAATGATCCAAAGACTATGAAATTATCAACCCTTTGATCCTTTGTATGTACACATACAAAATTTTTAACAATTTTCATTAGTAATTTCATAGTACAGGATTTTTTTTTCCCATCAGTTATTCCTAAAGGAATAATAAGAATTTTTCAGTGCATCCACTTCCCATCTGTAGACACAGTCAACTTCTATTAAAATATGCTGTGGAAATGGACTTGGTAGTAATATTAGGAAGATTCAGAAAGTAGTATCAGTAATACACAAACTACTAAGCTGTAAGAATAGCCTGGGATCCATATTTACTACATCTTCAGTCATCACATTCTCGTCTTCTGATATGGCAAAAAAAAAGCAGAAGAATCTTGAAAAATGCCTGAAATATAAACAAATCCAAAGAGGCAGATGTATGAAAGATAGTAAGCTAGATATCAGAGAGATTAATGAGGCACATTGGAGTAATCCATTGTCTTTAACAAGCTTGCTTGAGATCTTTTACACTACATGTCCTAACATTAAAATCCTGCCTTTTTCAATCATATAGTAACTGTACAGTAATGCCTGAGGGAAGAGGAAAAGGAACTGAAGTAATCAAATTTGGACCGGCAGTGTTATTTAACTGATATGCTCCCCACGTACCACTGTATCTTTTGTTTTCTACCAGTTAACCTCACATTAGACTTTTGCATTTTTCCTCTTAATACAATGGCAGGGTAGGAGCAAAGGAAGGCTACCTTGCAGAAAAATTAACAGATATTATCAATGGGACTGGCTTTTGTGTACTTTTTCCAGTGCTGACCAAATTTGACAGTGGAATCAACAAATGGAAAAAATCCTCTTAAGACAAAGACGTTCAGACATCAGTTCCTATCCAAAGGGGACAATAAAAGTGCCAAAGTGTCAAGCCTGTCTTTGAGCTTAACAGCTGAGGAAAAGGAAAGCAGAATAATCCATAGTACTGGAGATAGGAGGGCTAATAAACAGCATAAGGTACCGCACACAAAAATCTGTGCTGATATATTTGGATTGTCTTTTAAAGGTACACTGAATGGTCAAAACAATGCTGTGTGTACACAGAGGCAAATACAGAGAAGTAGGGGGAAGAGGTGAATGGCAAGAATGGTGATGTCCTTCAATCTTGCCCCATATTGAAATGGAAAGCGCTATTTTCCTTCTTGAAGTGCCTTTACAACATACCATGAACCTAGAGTGTAACTGTATTATTCCTATAGTTGAAATACTTGAGTCAGGTAACTTTAGGTGATATGAAATGTAGTACAATAAGGATCAAATTCATTTGTGTTCAATGGACATACCGTTCTACCTTGATTTCATAGCAATAGTTGTGAGCCTTGCCCCAATATTTTAGTTGGTCAAATATTCATTAGAAATGGACAAAATTGCACAGGCATGATATTACATGTCAGATACCCATTTAAGTTCTGCTTTGGAGAAGGAAAGGGTTTTATTCTCCACTAGTGTTTCTTTAATCTGGTGGTCAATATTTTAATCCCCATAAAAGGTAATCACTGGTTTCCACAGATAATCTGTGGAAATTAATCTATTCTCACTGTTTCAAAATTTCAAGTGATGATGATCATAAATATGCAGCTAATACATTAAGTAGTAAAGAACTCAACTGCTTTGGCACTCGATTAAATGAAAGTCTATGTTTCAGACTTTGGCAAATGCAACATTCACTTATGCTAAGCCTAGTCTAATGTGATTTAAAAAACTTTAATTACAGAAGTAGTTTACAGTGTTCCTCAAAATATTATCATTAGCAAAGTATAAAACTCTGAAATTTGCCAAATATCCTAGTGATGCTTGGATAATGTGACCTACTTTCTGCTTATCAGAGACTGTTACTTATGCCCTTAAGCATAAGTAAATTCCAAATATCTAACATTTACCAGGAAATATCATTGCAGCAATGATTTTTCATGCAAAATAGTTCCATTTTAAAATAACCATAATCCTACAAACATATGGTAATTCAATGCCAAGCACAAAACACAATTAAAACTGCATAATCAAAACAGGGAATAAAAGTCTTTTACTCGACAGTGAAAAGACAGTACACAATTGTATGAGAGTGACTGAGCTAATATTGAAATTTTCAACACTCACCAATACCTAGTGCATAAAAACAATAGCAAAAGTTGATTCTAGAGTACAGATTTTAACTAATACAGAGGGTTATCTGCATGACTTTCAGGTAATATGTTCATACGTGTGGAATGTCTCCTTAAAATTTAATCTGAACTGAGACTAATAGTATAGGACCTATAGTTTAAAATCTAGTAATCCAGTGTTTGGCCTCTCTCTACAGTGTTTTGTTCTCTCAGAAGTGAAATGTTATCACTTCAGAAAGGTTGGTTTCTACAGATATAATAGAGGCAGGGTGAGGCAATAGAAAGTACTGTCAACAGTATTATAAATGAAGTTAAACATCCTGATGCAGCATGATAACAAAAGCTTCCAAGGATTACTGAAATCAGTGCATGTAGATTAAATGGATGCCAAATTCCCACTTCCCAGGATTTAAATCCGCAGCAGTGAAAGAAAATCTGAGAAAACCATGGCACTGCTACAGACTAATATCAATATTTTATAAAACAGAAGTTTAACATTAAACACAATTAGACTTACTCATTCCAACAATATAACCTATGTTCATGAAGTTAAACTACATTGAAGTGAGATACTGAACTTTGCCCTGTATCAAAGTAGGCTGGCTTGGAACTTTACTATTTAAAACACACAGGAATGTTGCCAAGTGGAAAAAATATGAGTCAAAAGTATATGTTGTTTCTTTCTCATCTTAGACGGTTTTCTTAAATACTCAGAACTAGCTATACAGCTACAGAAGAACTCTCTGGGGTTAACATCAGAAATATTAACATATTCATGTATTAATAAAATATTAACATTCTCTCTTGGGAGACAATCCTGAAGGACAAAAGGGTCCAGGAAAGCTGGACAGCCTTCAAGAAGGAAATCTTAAAGGCACAGGAGCAGGCGGTCCCCATGTGCCGTAAGAAGAGCTGGCGGGGAAGGCAACTGGCCTGGCTGAACAGGGAGATTTTGCTGGGACTCAGGGAAAAGAGAAGAGTTTATCATCTCTGGAAGAAGGGGCAGACAACTCACGAAGAGTACAAGGATCTCATTAGGTCAAGCAGGGACAAAATTAGAAAGACAAAAGCCCAGCTAGAGCTCAGTCTGGCCACAGTTGTTAAGAATAATAAAAAAATGCTTTTACAAATATATTAACAACAAAAAAAGAGGCAAGGAGAATATCCATCCCTTACTGGATATGGCAGGGAACATTGTCTCCAAAGATGAGGACAAGGTTGAGGTACTTAATGCCTTCTTTGCCTCAGTCTTTAATAGCCAGTCCAGGTATCCACAGGGTATTCAGCCCCCTGAGCTGGAAGACGGGGATGGAGAGCAGAATAACCCACCCATAATCCAGGAAGAAGCTATTAAGGACCTGTTAAACCACCTGGACACCCACAAGTCTATGGGCCCTGATGGGATCCACCCGAGAGTACTGAGAGAGCTGGCTGAGGAACTTTCCAAGCCATTCTCCATCATTTATCAGCAGTGTTAACAGGGGAGGTCCCAGAAGACTGCAGGCTTGCCAATGTGACACCCATCTACAAGAAGGGCTGGAAGGAGGATCCTGGGAACTACAGGCCTGTCAGCCTGACCTCCATACCGGGGAAGATTGTGGAGCAGTTGGTCTTGAGAGTGCTCACAGGGCATGTGCAGGACAACCAAGGGATCAGGCCCAGCCAGCATGGGTTCATGAAAGGCAGGTCCTGCTTGACCAACCTGATCTCCTTCTATGACCAGGTGACCCGCCTAGTGGATGAGGGGAAGGTTGTGCATGTTGTCTACCTGGACTTTAGTAAAGCCTTTGACAGTGTCTCCCACAGCATTCTCCTGGAGAAACTGGTGGCTCGTGGCTTGGACGAGTTTACTCTTTGCTGAGTGAGGAACCGGCTGGATGGCAGAGCCCAGAGAGTTGTGGTGAATGGCGTTAAATCTGGCTGGTGGCCGGTCACAAGTGGTGTTTCCCAGGGCTTGGTTCTGGGGCCAGTCTTAATCAGTATCTTTATTGATGATCCGGATGCAACTCTACAGGCTTGGGGAGGAGTGACTGGAGATCTGCCTGGCAGAAAAGGCCTGGGGGTGGTGGTTGACAGCCAGCTGAACAAGAGCCGGCAGTGTGCCCAGGTGACCAAGAAGGCCAACAGCATCCTGGCCTATATCAGAAGTAGTGTGGCCAGCAAGAGTAGGGAAAAGATTGTACCTTTGTACTCGGTACTGGTGAGGCCACACCTTGAATCCTGTGTTCAGTTTTGGGCCCCTCACTACAAGAAGGACGCTGAGGTGCTGGAGCATGTCCAGAGAAGGACAACGAAGCTGGTGAGGAGTCTGGAGCACAAGTCTTATGGGGAGCGGCTGAGGGAACAGCTGGTTTGGTTTTGTTTTTTAAAGTAAGCGTTAGACAGTTTCATCTCAACAATCTACATTTTCCATCATTTCTTTTTAACCCCTTTTTGTCTAGAGGTACATGCGTAGGTTTCAGAGAACTGATTTTTGTAGGAGAAAAACCCTGCTTTTTCTAAAAGCAGACAGCTTGTGCCATTAGGAAGTACAATAGAAAGAAGCATAATATTACAATCCATTTTATTATTTAACCCTCAGGTACAAAGCTTGATTTAATGTTAACTTCATAAATGCATTTTGCATAGTGCTGGACATGCAGAATACAAATGTCAATGCCAGTGGCATCAAAATGGTAAACATCATTAAGTTATACCTAAGTATTTGTAAAAATTGTACACTCTGAAAGGTTACATATTTTTGTTTGCTACCAAAAGCAGCATGAAAAGATGTTTCTATTTATAATCAGAATGGTGTTGGTTTCATGGTATTTAAATAATTCTAAGAGTTCTTGAGCTACTAGGACTGGAGTTTTTAAAAAGCAAAGAAATGTATATTAAAAAATTAGGTTAGAAAAGACAATATTAATGCAAGTTATTCCACAAAGACCCTGATACAATTCTGTTACTTTATTTGATTATATGAAGAAGTTATTTCAGTCAACATGTAAATAGATAAAAAATAAAATTAATGCCATAGCAATAGATATTTTGCTAACTATAAAAATAAATACAACCACATAACCTATAAATTGAAATTACAGGACGGATTAAGGGTTAAATATTTATTTCATTCTTTTTAACATAGTATGTAAGCAGTATGAAAAAAAACAAAAAATGTCCTCCCATCAGTACATCAAATTTAGGCTTCACTAGAGAGACAAAAAAGTATCCAGTCCCAACTCCAAGATACCCAAGTTCAAGTAAGCCCACAAGTAAAACCTGCGGACTTGCATCCCACTTATTTCAAGGCAGTTAAAGTGTGAATCTAAACGTATTTATGCTCTTCTACACAGTGTACCTGATGGACTGGGAACATCAAAATACTTTTAGGATATAGGTCCCCCAAGAAATTTTTTAATTTTTCAATAGTGCTTTCAAAAAAACATAAGGCAAACATTTTCAGCATAACCAGTTATGATTTGTAAAAACATTTCTCACATAAACATACATTCATCTTCCATAACGTCTTAGCACAACATGGATACTTAGTACGCTAAACACATTAAGCTTCCTTCTGTCTTTAGATAGTCATTACAGTACTCATTTAACCTGGCAGCGAGATGAGCATGTACTAGTCTACGTATTTATACACACTTAATCCATTTTCTTGTTAGCTACACACTCAGAAGATACTAGATGTTGCTATACTTCTAAACAAAAACATTAAAAATCATAAGCAGATAATAACTTGAAAATATTTTAGGACTTTGGGTAAATATAGTTAATTTGTAAAGTTCAGCCTTAAAAAAATACATTGTCCTAGAAGATTTGATCAAAATAAATAACAAAAAAAGGCCTTGTAGCATGTCCCACGTTTCCAGCAATATTAGTGTGAAGACTGCTGTGCTAATACACAGCATCCATTTTCAAATAACAAATTTATGATCTATCAGGAGCAGTTCCATAGCACTTCCAGCAGGTACATGCTGAAACTGGATGTCTGAACATACCTCTCAAATTAATTTCATAGGTAGCCTAGAGCACACACAAATGCAGAGGAAGAAGACACAATCTTAAGGATTTAAAAAAAATCAAACTTGGACTGTTGTAAAAAAGAGAAACTCAAGTCTTAAATTGGTAGAGGAAAACATTCTCACTTCTGCATTTTAATTTTGGAGGAGTTTAAAATGTCCATTACTTTTAAAGTGACAAAACAAAATGATTGACATCTTTGGTAAATGTCATAGAATAAATTCAGTTGGAGTGGACCTCTGGAGGTCCTCTGGGCCAGCCTACCACTCAAAGCAAGGTCAGCATAGGTCAGGTTGTGCAGAGCCTTCTCTGGTAAAACTTTGAGTATGTCCAAGGATGATGTTCCATAAGTTCTCTAGGCAGCTTTGTCCAGTGTTCAACTATCCAAATTGTGAAATTTTTGCAGTAAATTTTAAACTCAAAGCTTTTGTTTTCATTTCATGAAGCATTTATAAAAACCACACTGTAACTTTTTCTAAATTAAAAAAAATGTAATTCAAAGGAAAACTATAAATATGATATAAAACTACTTGTTTCAGAATTTTTAAAATGTTTATGTTAATAGCTCAGATAGGTTTCAACATAAGTACAAAACTTAGCCATATTAAACAATAGCACAGTGTCTTGGCCTTTAGTACTTGACCTTTAATGGTTTGAAACAGCACTGACACAAATAAAAGGCATGCAAACTACCGATATGTGATAAGAATAATGATAATCCAGAATTCCTACCTTAGACCTAAATCAGATTTAAAGTTGACTTAAATATTGTAGGCAATTTTAAACCTTTATAACTTACTCTGTGACTAAAACAAGGTCTTCACCCCTACAGTTGTCGCTGCAGCACCTTTCATTATGACTGACTTCAACTTCAAGAATGACCTTTCAATTTCATCTTTGCAACTTGATTTTCTCAGATTTTAACGTTTTTTTCCTCTAAAGTGATCCTGCAGTTACCAAAATTAAAATAGATTAAACAGACACATGTTAAATTACTGTATTAGAGAAAAGTAAATTAACAGTATTACATTACTGTGACATATATTTGTATCACAGCTTTGGTGAGAGGTCAACAGTCTTTAAATCAGTCAACAAAATCTTTAAAATGCTGCTGAATTTAAAAACTCCAGAAATCCTGACATGAAACCAAAATCCATCTTGTGGTTCCACAAAGTCTGTAGCTTCCAGAAATTGGCTCCTTTTTCCCATTAAAATGTCCAGCAATCACTACTTCCATATATAATCTTCTATTTTGCTTTCTGGGTGAATATAAAATTGACAACATAAACCAGTCTTTTCTTTGTAAATATCGTCACTGTTATCATTAGGAAGACCTGCTTTTGAGAACTATAAAATCCACTGCCTAGACACTCTCAGATTAATTTGCAACTATAGGGAGCTTCCACAATAACCTGCCTGAAGCTAAAGCCTCTCCTCTGCTTAACAGCTAATATGATCCATCTAATGTAATTTACACAGAGGAATGCCATGGTGCCCTGGACAACGTACTGGGTAGATTTAAAAAAAAACAAAACAACAACTTATTCTCTGCTCTCACATTCTCTTCCTGCATAAGTCATTTGACATTGCTGTTTGCATATTCTCATCTCCTGAGCAATTATATTCACATTTAACTGGAGTACCTGACTTTACAGCTGTTTAATGTTTTGTAAAGAGCTGTTACGGACCTTCAATAACACTCAAAAATGCATCCTACTTACACTTAAGAGAAATACATATTCAAGATATGTTTCTAAATATTTTTAACTCTTCACAGGTCAAGTACAAAGAAAATTTCTAGTTTTCTTGTAGCAAAAAGACAAGAGCTTAGAATTATTTCAAACTTTTCAAATCTGCATCAGAATTTCAGCATGTCTTACACTACCTGTTTAACATCATACACAGAGCTAAAGTGTTCTAAAAATAAGATAATAAAAAAAAATTACAACTCTCCTCAAAAATACTAAGTTCTGCTACAGGTGTTGTTAGCAGCAGTCCTAATGTTTGGCCTAGAGTATGTACCGTAGCTTAAAGACCTACAAATGAACTCACTGATGACTCAAGGGAATCAGAAAAGTGTTGACTAATAGAATTCCTATTTATCTCAAAAAGATTTTGATACAGATCTTTGACTATCTGAACCCCAAGTGCTTCTGAAAAAGTCTGCCAACTACACATGTCCTCAAATACTTTGAAAATTCACTTTCTTTTGTTTAGGACCAAGTTTTGCAAAGAAAAGACAGCAATAACCAGATTAAGATGTTGTGGGGATTTTTAAATCATCACAGAACATATCTAGATTTTAACTGTTAAAATTTTGAAGTCTCCATATATATCCACAAATTCGTAAGTGCATAAAAAGATGCAATGTCTTTATAGAATGTGATGGGAAAATGTATGAGCTTCATCAAGCAACAGAACATTTTTCCTCTGATTCAGTTAATATTTCAGGACCATAATTTCCAGCAAGATAAAACAGCACCCCTAGATACCTATGGATCATGAAACACTGATCTACAATAGTAAGTTTAAAAAAAAAAAGAAAAGAGTTAATATCATTGCATATTCTAGAGTCAATAAATTGATACTTTTAGAAGAAGTTTGGAAATGAGAAGCATTTTGCATATAGACCCTGAAATTTCCAAATAAGTGATGCTGAGTTATAATACTATCACTGATTAATTCTGTTTGCATAATAAATCTGTCCAACCACCATCTGTTGGGACAATGTGAAATTTAATTAAAAAGGATCATAATAATAAATTTTAGGTAATAAATCCCCAAAATGCACCTGGTGTCCTATCTGCCTGCATTACGCTTACACACAAATAGTTATAACCACTTTATTTAGTCATGGCTACCATTGATTCTTGACAGAATACATAAACAAATATTTTGAACAAAAGAATATTGGTTGAAATATTTGAAGAAAATATTAATTGCATTATGATTTGAATATTTTAAATGTAGAAGTGTATCTATAGAATTGCAACTTTTTGACTCTTGAATGGTCATTCCCTTTTACAAAGGGAATTATTTTCCATTTATTTATAGGACATGCCTATAAAAATGTGTTACATGTGTAAATGATTACTTGTAATTTTGTGGAAGGACAGTGTAGAGTTAAGATACACACAGACTCTTGCACTCAGTTTCCGTAAATAGATGGTCACTGCTCACATGACAGATAAAACTCCTTATAGGAAATGTTCTATGTATACCTCAACTTTGGTGTGGTAGATATATAGGTAGGTATATTTAAAACTGTAACCATTAGAATTATTTGCTGAAAAACATATTTTAAAGTTCTTTTTTGGAACAAAATCATTTAACCACCAACTCAGCAGGGGATTTTGAATCTGTTTGATATTCATGAATGTTATATAAATGTCCATTTAACACCCTTTGCCATCAAAACTAATTTGAGAAGGCATTGCTATTCAAGAAGCTACTTAACTAAGAACATTGCTTTGCAGTTCAGTGTGGTTTTCAAAACTCTTCCATTTCTTACTTGCACATCACACTTTCATGCAATAGATTTCTATTAGTGTCTTCCATCTTAAAAAATGAAATAGAAATATTTTCCTCAACAACTTTCTTAATTAGAACTATCTGGACACAGCATCATTTTACTATTAGGGTTTACTTTCAAAGCTATTGGCTCAATATAAGGATTACATGATTAGCATTCTCTCATAGATTTTACTATTTTACACTAATAGAACCAAACAAAGTGGTTTTGATGCTACCCATGCATTTGTTATATTGGGAAAGCTACATACATGAGAAAGAAATGATGACCAGACAGTAAAATTTGTCCAGAGTACTGCAGATGTTTCACTATCACAATCTGTAGAAATGGCTTTCTTGTATAGATTGCGTTGTAACTGGGGAGAATAAGAAAGAGTGACAGATGGGCAGAAAGAAAGAGAAATATGTATTTATTACTGTATTTATAAAACAAGATGGATAACAAAACGAGCAGATAAAATAAATATTATGGGGTCCTCATTAATTTAGAACAGAAAAGTGCTTGTAACATTTTATGAGAGCGCATAATTATTTTCTATTATATAAACAGCTCTTGCTTTCTTCAGTCAATCCACTATTGCATTTTCTCAGAACACATGTATTCATATCAAGCGATGAAACCTGCACTGCTGTTTATAGAAAGGTAATGCAGTTAATAAAATGTGTATGTATGGCTTACTCTGAATTCTCAAATATTACACAAAAGATGGATAAAAACTGGCAGAAACAAAAAAGAACAAAATTTTGTTCCTGTAGTTAATAAAGATACAGATACGGTGGCATTGAAAATATAGCAAAACAATTTCTGTGTACTCAGCACGTTGTATAAACATAAACAGATTCAAGTTTGCTCTTATATATGGCACCATTTATTGGCCAGCCTGTCCTCTAAAAGCCTAATGAACTTTTTGATTCTTAACATAAATTTCCACTTTCTCAATTTACATCCTTTATCTTGGACATTATCTCTCTTCTTCTACAGTTCCTTTCCTTGAATCACATTTTTATGAGTTTCTATTATAATAGCTTTAATCACATGATTTTAAGACCTTTAAAAACATAAACATAAGATTCTGTATTTGTACTTATTCTTGTATAGTGCATACAATTCCATCATGTAGCTTTGGCTGAAAAACAACATTAACAATGTTCATCTGTTAAAACAAACCTAAAGAAAGAATATATCTACCTCTTTCACATACTAGTTGTTGCAAATAAGTATCCTTCTTGCATGGCTCTTTCTTCAGTATGATAATTCTGATAAGCAGAATTACTAAATAGTCATCACTGATTCATAATTGTCTGTCATCCCAAGGTTTCCCTTGCTTCCCTTGATCTGGCCCTTATGCAGGTATGTCTCCAAAATAAACTGAGATCATAAAACAGCAAGTCCAACAAGAGATATTAAAGTCTATTTAGTTTATTGACTGGGCATTTTTAATTCCCTTAAACACAAATTTCATTATCAAGTTGGAAGTTGAAGAAAGCTGTGTGCAATTAGGGCATAAACAGCAATTTCACTTCTTGTATTTCAGGAAAGCATTTCCAATTTCCTTGGTGGCTACTACTGAAACTATGGAACCTCTTCTGAGCATATGGCAGATTTCCTAGAGGATATCCGGCTGCACATTATCAAATTGGTATCTTCTGCTGGCATTTTTAAGATACCGTTGATGCTTAAGACTGGCAGCAGCAAAATGAAAGAGGCTATGTAGATATTAAGTGGTTCAGTTGAAACCAACCTTAATTAGCCATCAATGAATGTGTGAGTGATTCACATTGTTTTTAGCTCACAGACACTAGAGACTCATGGACATACTAGAAGCTCCTTGTACCTGTGCCCTCATCATCTACATCATAGAATAATCATAAAATCATAGAATAAATTGGGTTGGAAGGGGCCTTTAAAGGACATCTAGTCCAAACCCATCCTGTAAGGAGAAGGGACATCTTCAACTAGATCAGGTTGCTCAGAGCCTCAGCCGACCTGACCTGGAATGTTTCCAGGGATGGGACATTTACCACCTCTCTGGGCAACCTGTGCCAGGGTTTCACCACACTCATTGTGAAAAATTTCTTCCTTATGTCTAGTCTAAATTTACCCTCTTTTAGTTTAAAACCATTACCCCTTGTCCTATCGATACTGCTAAAAAGTCTGTCTCCCATCTTTCTTCTAAGGCCCCTTTAAGTACTGAAGGGCTCCAATAAGGTCTCCCCAGAGCCTAGCCTTCCCTCCCCTCCCCTTCCCTCCCCTCCCTTCTCCTCCTCTCCTCCAGGCTGAACAACCCCAACTCTCTCAGCCTTTCCTAACAGGAAGGTGTTCTATTCCTCTGATCATTTTTGTGGCCCTCCTCTGGATGCGCTCCAACAGGTCCATGACTTTCCCGTGCTGAGGGCTCCAGAGCTGGACGCAGGACACCAGGTGGGTGGTCTCACCAGAGTGGAGTAGAGGGGCAGAATCCCCTCCTTTGACCTGCTGGCCACGCTGCTTGTCCAGGTCCCTCTGGATGGCATCCCATCCCTCAGGGGTGTCAGCTGCACCACTCAGCTTGGTGTTATCTCCAAACTTGCTGAGGGTGCACTCGATCCCACTGTCTATGACATTGATGAAGATATTAAAGAGTACTGGTCTTGATACAGGTTCCCCTGCAGGACACCACTCGTCACCAATCTCCATCTGGACACTGAGCCATTGACCACTACCTTCTCCATGTGACCATCCAACCAATTCCTTATCCACCCAACAGTCCACCCATCAAAGCCATAGCTCTCCAATTGAGAGAGAAGGGTGTTGTGGGAGACTGTGTCAAAAGCCTTACAGAAGTCCAGAGAGATGGCATCAGTAGCTTTTCCCTTGTCTACTGATGTGGTCACTCCATCATAGAAGGCCAGTGGGTTGGTCAGGCAGGACTTGCCCTTGGTGAAGCCATGCTGGCTGTCTCAAATCACCTCCCTGTCCTCCACATGCCATAGCTTGGTTTCTAGCAGGATCTGTTCCATGATCTTCCCAGGCACAGAGGGGAGGCTGACGGGTTGGTAGTTCCCAGGGTCCTCCTTGTTACCCTTTTTAAAGATGGGTGTAATGTTTCCCTTTTTCCAGTCTCCAGGGACTTCACTTTTCAAATGTGATGGTGAGTGGCATGGTAATTCCATCAGCCAGCTCTCTCAGGACTCCGGAATGCATCTCATCAAGTTCCAAAGACTTATGTATGTTCAGGTTCCTCAGGTGGTCTCAAAACTGATCTTCCGTTATAGTGGGAGGGACTCTGCTTCTCCAGTCCCTGCCTGGAGGTCCATCCCCTTGAGAGGTGTGGGAAGAAAAATGAAGACTGTCAGTGAAGACTGAGGCAAAGAAGTCATTGAGTACCTCAGCCTTCTCCTCATACATTGTTACCAGTTTGCGAGTCTTGCTCACGAACAGGAGTACGCTTTCTTTGACCCTCCTTTTCTGCTGACATACCTGTAGAACCCCTTCTTATTATTCTTTCCATCCCTTGCCAAATTCAGCTCCAGCTGCACCTTAGTCCTTCTGACCCCATCCCTACACAACCAGTCAGTATCCCTGTACTCCTCCCGGGATACCTCTCCCTGCTTCCACTGCCTGTGCATTTCCTTCTTGCCCTTTAGCTGGGGCAAGTTAGACTTGCCCAGTTCTCCACTCCATGCTGGCCTCTTGCCTTCCTCTTCTGATTTCTTACACCTGGTGATCAAGAGCTCTTGTGCCTTATAGAAAGCATCCTTAAAGTTTTGCCAGCTCTGTTCTGTCCCCTTGTCCCTGAGGGCAGTTTCCCAGGGGGCCTGTTGACTAACTCCTTGAAGAGCTGGAATTTTGCTTTCATAAAATGTCCTGACTTTACTCTTCGCCTGCCTCATACCCGTCCGGGCTGTGAACTCCACCGATACATAATCACTGCAGCCCAGGCTGCCTCCAATCTTGACGTCACTGATTAGCTCACTTGCATTCATGACTAACAGGTCCAGCATGGCATCCCCACTGGTAGGGCTATTACCTGGCATAGGAAGTTGTCCTCCATGCACTCCAGGAGTCTCCTCGATTGCCTACAGCTTGCCATACTACTTTTCCAGCAGATGTCAGGGTGGTTGAAGTCCCCCAGAAGGAGAGAGACTGCATGCGCAATTTACCCTGTCACTGGAGTAAGAAGAATTCATCAGTAGACTCCTCTGCTGATCGGGCTGCCTGTAGTAGACACTAACCACAATGTTCCCTTTGTTGCCTCAGTCTCTTGATTATTACCCATAAGCTTTCAACCTGCTCCTGGCTATTCTTCAGAGACAGCTCTTCATACTCTATCCATTTCTTCCATGTAGAGGGCAATGCCTTGCCTTTCCCTTCTGCCCAGCCTGTAGCCATCAATAGGGGCACTCCAGTTGTGGGGTTTGTCCCACCAAGTTTCAGTAATGACAACCAGGTCATAGCTTTCTATAGCAGCACAGTGGCTTCCAGCTCTTCCTGTGTGTTGCCCATGTTGTGTGCGTTGGTGTAGAGGCAATTCAGCTGGGCTGTCGGTCATCTCACCCTCTTAGAGGACCTGATAAGGAACCTGCTTTAGTTCCTTTGAGGTCTTTCTCTGGTGCAACAGGCTGAGGGGCCTCGCTAGCACCCTGTCCCTCTAACCTGGTTGTGTCATCCCACAGCTTGTTGTGGGTAAGCCTGATATCATCCCCTTTCCCCCTTCAAGTCTAGTTTAAAGCCTTGTCATTAAGCCCCACTATCTTGAGAGCAAAGACCCTCTTCCCCCTTTGAGAAAGATTAAGCCCATGTGATACCAGTAAGCCAGGTGCCATATATGCCATCCCATTACCAAAAAAACTTATTTAAACCTATTTATTTGTTTAAATAAACTTATTTCTTTGTTTGTTTGTTTATTTCTTTCCAAAACATTGCTTCTGTTCCTCAGCTCTGCTGCTCTTTCACTTCCTATCTGTGTGCCTGAAGAATGGTTGTCACCTCTGCCAGACGGTAGCCAGAGTGGATCTCTGAGTTAGAAGGGTTCCTGCTGATGGTTGCATTAGAGGGCATGCACAGCCACATGCTGTTGAAAAGCAGACACAGAACCTGGAGCTTTTCATGTCCCAAATGCAGGTGGATTAGCTTACCCACCACACTCCCACAGAAGGAGCTGTTCTAAGCTCATTTTACCAGATTTCAGGAGTGAGATCTAGGACATCTGCCACCACTCCTTTCTTCTGTGGTTTGGCATAAATACATTTCAAAAATTAAATAAGATTTTTTTGCATCAGGATGGAACAGGATTACTTTTTAACTAATAAAACACTCCAGCATTAAGACAAACAAAGATTCAAACACTGACACCTGCAGCTTCTGCTTTAAATGTTGACATGCTTAATTGTTTTTATGAATCAGTTTCTCAGTCTGCATTTGGTTATTAGAAAAGTTTTGTGGCATTCTTCTGAAAACATGATTAAATTGTGTTTACAGTGTGTTGATATTACCCTACTTTATGTAATGTTTTACTGCAGTAGTCATTACAAGTGTTAAAATCAAGACTTTCAGAGCTTCTGCCTTCTATAAAGGAAAATTCAGGCTAACTGCCATTTTCTGACTGCAGTGCTGAATTTGACAGTACAAGCCATCAAAAACGAAATGAAAAAAAAAAGCAGATAAAAACATGCATAAGCCCCATTAAGGACTGTGTGACTTGTAATGTGTGTAGCTGAAACCTAGTAAAAAGCACTGCATCCCAAAATCGTCACCAGGACACAGGATACTGAGTATTGTCACAGCAAAGTGATCAGAAGGGAATCAGAGGTGGATTATACGTTGCACAAACTTTACTCCTAACAGGTTTTGGTATGTTGTTTCATTTTATGCATACCAGCATTGAGATCTTGCCTACTAAGGTCAGAACACCTGATTTGGTTTTAATGCCCAGAAAGTAGTACAGATTTTATGCTATGTCATGAAAGGAACCTTGTTGTGGAGAATCTCAGCAGAAAATTTTTTGAACATACAAGCAAAGATTTTTTTGCATGATCCGTTGTGTGACATCCCTTAACAAATGCAGGCCATACAGCACATAATCCTAGTCCAGCAGCTACCAATTACGTATAAAAAAAAGCAAATGGGGTTCAGACTACAATAGAATTGAGCCCAACTTGCATATTAGATGAAACATCTAAGTTTTTTCATCCTCTTAAACCAAAAGTTAAATACCCTGCAAAAAAATCCTGTTCCACATTAGGATTCCTTAACAGACAGGAGTTTGTCTGACATACTCTACAATTATTTTAACAATTTCTAACATTTATCATTCCTTTCAGCACAAATATACATATGATACATTAAAAACTGTAAAATGAAAAGAAAGTTAGTTTAAAAACCCAGTGTCCTCTCACTGTGCCTTACGTTGGTCTTATTATGATCGTATTCATAATTTATATGTTGATCAAAAACAACAGTCTCAAAACTTATCTGACCCTGTAAATATACTCACGGCAAAGAAAATGCTGGAGTGAATCTGTATTTGGAGAATGAAAATAATTTTAGTAAGATAAATTAAACATACCTTTTTAGAAGGGGATGAATTTTTGCCTCTTCAAATATTCAGGGAAGTTTCCTCCTCAAACATAGGCCGTAATTTTTTTTTTAGCTAGAAAAATATGAAGAGTTAGTAAATGATCAGCTGGCTAATAAATGCTTTATAAAGGAAGTGATGACTCTTCAAAGTATCATCAGTCCAATATTTTTACATGTAATGAAAGAACAACATAAAAAAGACATAAAGTTTATTCAATATTTTTCCATCAAGAGTTATACTAAGAAAAATTTCCACCATCTTCTTTATTTTACCTCATGGGAGTGCATTTCTCTACAGCACATTGAAAGCACACTTGTTTTTCATTAAGTCATGCTTGCTCAGTCACCAGGTTTATACAGAAAAGCTCAGAATTTTTCAATAAGAAAAGGTTATTTTGGAAATTTAAGCAACGGCCACTTTGGAGGAGACAATTGGAAAAAATACAAGAATGACATTTTCTATTTTCATTTGACACTTCAGCTTTATGATTTTCTTTTTATATTTTTTTCCTTAACTTGGAGTTCTCAGCAAAAGAACTTAATACCAATACCGTTTGTAGTTTTATGTAGGTGTTCTGCAGAATCCACTATCAGTGGACATACATTAACTAGTTTGGGTAGAAAACAAGTAGAAATATTGACCTTGGCATCTTTAAGATAGAGAAGTAGGAAGGCTCTACATTAAATGTGCAGGTGTAAAAGAGCATAATCTTGTCCTGTCTTTGTACAAGAAATCATCTTTCTGCAGAAGTCTTGGTTTTGCTTTTTAGTTTAGATTCTTGGTTTTCTCTGGATAATTACATTTTTTGCGTCCTCCATGAAAAAAAGTAATTTGAAAAATTGTAGTTTTGATTGGTTGAAATCATTCAGTCATTTCTGCTGGTTATCTTACAATTTTGCACTAGCTTTGTGAACTTAAATGTAGTTCCTAAGACTAGCAGCAAAGGTGACTGTCACTTAGTAGTTCCTGCTTCTTGTGTAAACAGAAGTTGCTAGAACATATGTGCAAAATTCTTCCAAAATTTTCATTCCACTCACCCCCAGCCCCTATTTAGAATGTTTTTTCAGCATGTACTCTTACTGTGGATATTTAGTAAAGTGCCAAATTGGGGCAAGGGTGTTAAATATGTTGGTGTTTGGTTAAACCAAACATATTGCATACTCAAGGCAAAACCAACTGAAGTCAATGGCAATACTTTCTAAAGAGTTCAGTGAGCATATACCAAAGCCAGTATCTACATTTGATTTGGTTCAAGCCGAGGATATTCCCAGCTCATGTTTTAAAGAACATTTACCAGTAGAATTCTGTCATCCAGAATGAAAAGTAAAGTCATATCAAAGTTAAGTTATTGATTCAGAGCCAGTTGCCTGCAGCTAAGGAAATCCTGAAATCCTGCAGATGCATCTTACTATTTAGGAATATGGAATTTCAGACTGTACGAGTACCATGAAAAGAACAGAAAAATCAATAGTTTGACTAATGTGTTTGTCATTCATGAACAGAGATGGTCAGCACTCTCAGTGTAAATTATTTAATCCTTAATTAGAATGAATCTGAGGAATGAACACTGTTTTCTCAGTTAGTCAAACTAATATGCAAGTTCTCAATGAAATTATAGTGGGAAAGGTCACTGCTGACTGAGACCTAGCTGCAGATCAGAAACAAGTCGATTATTCCCAGGTATTGCTGTAACATTAAAAGTTAATTAGTGAGGAAGCACTGGATGATGAAAAACTCTTATTTATAACAGACATTGCAATGAAATTACCTCAGTGGAGAATACTGTAGGCTTGATTGATGTATACTAGAGGTAAATGAATGAAACTTTTTCTGCACTCTAAGAATATCCTGTTCTGTTTCTAAAAACTGTTTCTTAGGACATGATATATTTAATTTGATATGGACTTTTCTAAAGAGCAAAATGGAGGCAAGGGGTTTTGCTTCCCCACAAATACAACCTGAAATCGGATGTTAACCCTCTCAGAGTTTTGTAATACTTTTCAGTTCACAGTTAAAAAAAAAAAAAAAAAAATCTAAAATTAACCTTATTTCCCCTGAGGGCAACTGAAGACACATATGCTGAATAAATTATCTTGAGATCTTGAGACTTCTAGTGCATCTATCAAGCTGAAAGCAAATGAGATTTTTCCCCACATGCCCAACATTCTACGTTAAGATTTAGTTTATATTAGATGAATTGGTTCAACATAAAGTAAGAGATATTCAATATTTTGGAAGCAATATATAAATCACAGAATCACTAAGGTTGGAAAAGACCTTTAAGATCATCAAGTCTAACCACCTACCCAACACCACCATGCCCACTAAACCACGACCTGAAGTGCCATGTCCACAGGTTTTGCGAACACTTCCAGTGATGGTGACTCGACCACCTCCCTGGGAAGCCTGTTCCAATGCTTGACCACTCTCTCCATAAAGAAATTTTTCCTAATATCTAGTCTAAACCTCCCCTGGAGCAACTTGAGGCCATTTCCTCTCGTGCTATCACTAGTTACTTGGGAAAAGAGACAAACACCCACCTCACCACAACCCCCTGTCAGGTAGTTGGAGAGATCAGTAAGGTCTCCCCTCAGCCTCCTCTTCTCCAGACTAAACAACCCCAGTTCCCTCAGCCACTCCTCATAAGACTGGTGCTCCAGACTCCTCAGCAGCTTTGTTGCCCTTCTCTGGACACGCTTCAGCACCTCAGCATCCTTCCTGTAGCGAGGGGCCCAAAACTGAACACAGGATTCAAGGTGCAGCCTCACCACTGCCGAGTACAAAGGTACAATCTCTTCCCTACTCCTGCTGGCCACACTATTTCTGATACAGGCCAGGACGCTGTTGGCCTTCTTGGCCACCTCGGCACACTGCTGGCTCTTGTTCAGCTGGCTGTCAACCAGCACCCCCAGGTCCTTTTCCACCGGGCAGCTCTCCAGCCACACTTCCCCAAGCCTGTAGTGTTGCCTGGGGTTGTTGTGACCGAAGTGCAGGACCTGGCATTCGGCCTTATTAAACCTCCACCCATTTATCCAGCCTGTCCAGATCCCTCTGCAGAGCCCTCCTACCCTCCAGCAGATCAACACTCCCACCCAACTTGGTGTCATCTGCAAACTTTCTGAGGGAGCACTCAATCCCCTCATCCAGATCATCAATAAAGATATTGAATGAGACCAGCCCCCCAGAACCGAGCCCTGGGGAACAAGACTTGTGACCAGCTGCCAGCTGAACAGGGCATCTGCAGAACACAGCTCACAGAGCATCTGCAGAACAGCCAAAGGATCAGGCCCAGCCAGCATGGGTTCATGAAAGGCAGGTCCTGCTTGACCAACCTGATCTCCTTCTATGACCAGGTGACCCGCCTAGTGGATGAGGGAAAGGCAGTGGACGTTGTCTACCTGGACTTTAGTAAAGCCTTTGACAGCGTCTCCCACAGCATTCTCCTGGAGAAACTGGCGGCTCGTGGCTTAGACGGGTTTACTCTTCACTGGGTGAGGAACTGGCTGGATGGCCGAGCCCAGAGAGTTGTGGTGAATGGTGTTAAATCCGGCTGGCGGCCGGTCACAAGCGGTGTTCCCCAGGGCTCAGTTCTGGGACCGGTCTTGTTCAGTATCTTTATTGATGATCTGGATGAGGGAATTGAGTGCTCCCTCAGTAAGTTTGCAGATGACACCAAGCTGAGTGGGAGTGTTGATCTGCTGGAGGGTAGGAGGGCTCTGCAGAGGGATCTGGACAGGCTGGATCGATGGGCAGAGGCCAACTGTATGAGGTTTAATAAGGCCAAGTGCCGAGTCCTGCCCTTTGGCCACAAGAACCCCATGCAATGCTACAGGCTTGGGGAGGAGTGGCTGGAGAGCAGCCCGGCGGAAAGGGACCTGGGGGTGCTGGTTGACAGCCGGCTGAATATGAGCCGGCAGTGTGCCCAGGTGGCCAAGAAGGCCAACAGCGTCCTGGCCTGTATCAGGAATAGTGTGGCCAGCAGGAGTAGGGAAGTGATTGTGCCCCTGTACTCGGCACTGGTGAGGCCGCACCTTGAATCCTGTGTTCAGTTTTGGGCCCCTCACTACAAGAAGGATGTTGAGGTGCTGGAGCGTGTCCAGAGAAGGGCAACGAAGCTGGTGAGGGGTCTGGAGCACAAGTCTTATGAGGAGCGGCTGAGGGAACTGGGGTTGTTTAGTCTGGAGAAGAGGAGGCTGAGGGGAGACCTTATCGCTCTCTACAACTACCTGAAAGGGGGTTGTGGCAATGAGGGTGTTGGTCTCTTCTCCCAAGTAACTAGTGATAGGACAAGAGGAAATGGCCTCAAGTTGCGCCAGGGGAGGTTTAGATTAGATATTAGGAAAAATTTCTTCACTGAGAGGGTGGTCAGGCACTGGAACAGGCTGCCCAGGGAGGTGGTGGAGTCGCCATCCCTGGAAGTGTTCAAAAAATGTGTGGATGTGGCGCTTCAGGACATGGTTTAGGGGACATGGTGGTTCTGGATTAATGGTTGGACTTGATGATCTTAAAGGTCCTTTCCAACCTAGTGATTCTGTGATTCTGTGATTCTGTGAATTTAACACCATTCACCACAAGTCTCTGAGCTCGGCCATCCAGCCAGTTCTTTATCCAGCAAAGAGTACACCTGTCTAAGCCACGAGCCACCAGTTTCTCTAGGAGAATGTTGTTGGAGATGCTGTGAAAGGCTTTACTGAAGTCCAGGTAGACAACATCCAGAGTCTTTCCCTCATCCACTAGGTGGGTCACCTGGTCATAGAAGGAGATCAGGTTGGTCAAGCAGGACCTGCCTTTCATGAACCCATGCTGGCTGGGCCTGATCCCTTGGTTGTCCTGCACATGCCCTGTGAGCACTCTCAAGACCAACTGCTCCATAATCTTCCCCAGTACTGAGGTCAGGCTGATAGGCCAGTAGTTAACGGGATCCTCCTTCTGGCCTTTCTTGTAGATGAGCGTCACACTGGCAAGCCTCCAGTAGTCTGGGACCTCCCCTGTTAACCAGGACTGCTGATAAATGATGGAGAGTGGCTTGGCAAGCTCTTCCACCAGCACCTTCAGTAGTCTCATAGACTTGTGGGTATCCAGGTGGCATAGCAGGTCCTTAACTGTTTCCGTCTGGATTATGGGGAGTTTGTTCTGCTCTCCATCCCTGTCTTCCAGCTCAGGGGGCTCAGGACCCTGCACATACCTGGTCTAGCTATTAAAGAATGAGGCAAAGAAGGCATTAAGTAGGCATTTTCCTCACCCTTGCTATCAATGTTCCATCCCACATCCGATAAGGGATGGAGATTCTCCTTGGCTCTCTTTTTTGTTGTTAATATACTCGTAAAAACATTTTTTGTTGTCCCTTACCACCATGACCAGATTGAGCTCTAGCTGGGCTTTCCACTTTCTAATTTTGTCTCTGCTTGACCTAACAAGATCCTTGTACGCTTCTTGAGTTGCCTGCCCCTTCTTCCAGAGATGATAAACTCTCCTCTTTTCCCTGAGTCCCAGCAAAAGTTCCCTGTTCAGCCAGGCCAGTCATCTTCCTCCCAGCTCGCCTTGCAGCTCATGGGGACTGCCTGCTCTTTGCCTTTAAGATTCCCTTCTTGAAGACTGTCCAGCCTTCCTGGACCCTTTTGTCTCCCAAGGGACTCCCTCAATCAATGACTTGAACAGGCTGAAGTCTGCCCTCCAGAAGTCCATGGTAGCAGTTTTGCTGACCCCCCTCCTTACTTCACCAAGAATTCTATCATGTCGTGGTCGCTGAGCCCAAGACAGCATCCAGCCATCACATAGTGATTGTGAGACTTCTGCCAGTCGCTTGTAGAATGCTTCATCTGCCTCTTCATCCTGGTTAGGTGGTCTATAACAGATTCCCAGTAGCATATCTGCCTTGTTGGCCTTTGCCCTTATCCTTACCCATAAGCACTTGACTTGGTATTCACAGTCGTTGATTTCTATACAACCAAAACACTCCCCAACATACAAGCCATGCCACCACCTCTCCTTCCTTGTCTATCTCTTTGGAAAAGCTTGCAGCACTCTAGTCCCGAGGGTCATCCCACCATATTTCTGTGATGGCGACTAAGTCATAGCTGTCCCGCTGCACAATGGCTTCCAGCTCCTCCTCTTTAGTGCCCATGCTGCGTGCATTTGTGTAGATGCACTGGAGCTGGGCTATCAGTTTCATCCTCATCATTGGCATGCCACCCCTAGGATTATCTCTAGTGAGCCTGGTTTTATCCCCTTCCCCCTTCAAGTCCAGTTTAAAGCCCTCTCAATGAGGCCTACCAACTCGTAAGCTAGAATCCTTTTCCCCCTTGGCACTCCATCTGCTGTGAGCAGGTCCAGTGCCATGTAAACCACCCCATGGTCAAAAAATCCAAAATTCTGCCAACGACATGAGCCTCTGAGCCACATGTTAGTCAGGTGTGTTTTCCTATTCTTTTCAGTGTTCCTCCCTGCAACTGAAGGGATTGATGAAAACACTACGTGTGCTCCTGCTCCATTGATCCGTTGCCCCAGAGATCTGAAGTCCCTTTAAATCGCTTTTGGGCTTCTTACCACAACTTCATCATTGCCAACCTGTAGGATGAACAGTGGGTAGTAATCAGTGGGCCGAACCAGACCAGAGAGTTTCCTGATGATATCTTTTACCCCGGCCCCAGGGAGGCAGGAGACAGCAGGGTTGGGTCCAGTAGACATATTGGGCCCTCTGTACCCCTCAGAAGGGAGTCACCTACCACAATTACCCTCCTTTTTCTCCTAACAGAGGAAGCCTTGATATGTGGGGCTGGCTGACTCACCCCAGGCAACCCCCTGGATGGACTTTCATCAAGGTCCTCATGTTCCTGGCCCTCAAGTTCCAGAGCCCCAGATCTGTTGTGTAAGGGCAGCTGCAATGGTGAGGGAGGCCGGGAGGGAATTCACCTGCTGCCCCAAGCAGGGATCTGTTTCCACCCCCCTCGTCCCTTAGGTTCTCTCCTTCTGCCCAGCAGCACGAGGGCAGAGGATCCCCTGCTGCTTGTGGGGCCTCTGCCGGCTGCCTCTGCCTCAGGGATGGCTGGGTGTGGCTCCACTGATCCATCTCCCTCTCACATTCCCTGATGCTCCTCAGCCTCTCCACCTCCTCTCTCAGCTCTGCCCCAGGCTGAGCAGGTCGCTCACCTGGCCGCACCGCACGCAGGTGGTGTCTCCGCTGGCCTCGGGCACCAGCAAAAGGCTCAGGCACTCCCTGCAGCCGGACATCGGGACAGCCGCGTGCTTGAGGGGGAGCTCGGGCTGGATCGTCACATTCCTTCTGGCCACAGCTTTCAGCCGAGTGGACACCATGGCTGGGCCTCTGCTGGGAGGGCAATGGCCACTGCCAAGAGAGCCTCTAGTGCTGGGGGGAGGACAGCGCCCTGCCCGCACGCCTTGCCCGCACACCCTGCCTGCGCGAACCGCTGCGCCAACCGCCACGCCACGCCCTTCTGATGCGCCACGCCCTTCTGACACGCCACACCGTGTTGCCCGCCCTGGTCACCGTGCGCTGGGTCTTTCGCGCTCCCTGGGGCTGCTCTTGTACATGAGAGGCTATTGGCCGCCGTCAGGATCCCGCTCCACTGCGTCGGGGCGGGAGGGATGGTCCTGAGTCACCCCTCTCCCTGCACTGTCGCCTTAGCGGTCTTGTCGCTTTAGGAAGGGTCCCCCAGCACGATCCTCCATTCCAGACCCCTTTGCCTCAGTGGCTTCCAAAATTACAATGGAATGACTCCAAATAACATGGAAGCATCCCAAAAAGAATGGCAAAATCAAAGCTAGGAACAAAGCTAAGAACAAATCAGATATAAGAATAAAGAAAATATATGCAGAGAGCTGGACAAAATCACTTAATGCATCTCCTGTATGATCCTCCCTTATTGCGCTTTTTCCTAAAAGAAAACAAATAAAATTTATAAAGGAAGAGCAAATTAAAATAAAAATTAATATTCCATAATAAAGATAAAAAAGAGGAAAAACATCAAGTACCATATAATAAAGATTTTTCTAAAGCTCTTTGTAGCCTTGTATGAGGAGGCTGTAGATCTATTTAGCAGTAGCTAGGAACCCAAGTCACGGATGAAGTATCATTTCTACTACATGCTGTGTAAACACAGAGTAAAAGAGTAAGTAGAAAATGTATATGGATTATGTTGCAATTTGCAATTGCAATACACAGAAATCAGCACTTGATCTTCCACTCACAGCAATACTACAATAGAAGGATCCTCCAAGAGGCCTGGAAAGGTAGACAGCTGTTTAATCTTCTCCATATCCATGATGGATATACCAAAAACCCGTCAGTACCTTTCTGGGTCCTTGAAATATTCTATCCAGTGGTAGTCTATGCCAAGAATACATGAGACCTCCAGGCTGGTCACAATAAGATGCTTTTGCCACTTGTCCCCTGTTAGGCTCACCTCAGCCTCCAATACAGACAACTGTTGATATCCCTGTCACTCCAGAAATGCAGATGGGTTCTTCACCACTGTATCCTGATGTCATTAGAGTACTCAGTGCACCGGTGTCCACCAAAGCCTTACAGACCTGTAGACCTGGTGTGCCAGGCCATCAGGTAGATCCACACAGCCCAGTAAACCCAGTTATCCCTTTCCTCCTCCTGAAATAAGGCAGAGACCCTCTATTCCTGGTCAGAGTATACACTGCCTCACCATTTCAGTGCCAGCCCAGAAGTCCTTTCCCCACAGAAAAGTGAGGCACTCTCAGTCCTTATTCTATGTCTGGGTAATCACTGGTTACCTTCTACCATCTCAGCACCAGCTGGAGCCTTCTTAGGATGACCCCTTTCTTGTCTTGTCTTGTCCTTCCATTTGCGCATGCGGGCTTCTAGCTTTAAGGTAGGCTCACCGTCCCACTTCCTCATGTCCTCTCCCTGGTCACACAGAAAACCCAGAGTGCCACATGGCATGGTTGGGATGGAGATAATTTTCTTCACAGAAGCCAGACCCAGTACAATTCCGCTTTTGGGTGGGTCTTTCCACCACCATGGCTGCAAGGTCACATTAGTAAAGTTATTACCACAGCTGCAATTTTTTTAAAACCTTTACTCATAACAACATTAAATATATCCATTAAATATATCCAGACAGTTTCCTGACAAGAAGGTAAATCAATACACTTAAATATCTGGTCAAATAATAAATAAAAGTTACATCACTGGCTGTCATTTCATATCCAACTTAATGAACTAAATGATAGTGTCAGAGGAGTACTATGTATTCTAAGAAAATAAATGTGCCTAAATCCATTTCTTTTCTATTCCTTCCTCATACCTCTCACTGGGAAAACAGTCACAAACATAAACTATTTTGACTACCCTATGAGAAACTGCAGTTGCAGTTGACACTGTCCAAAATCCATACTGTACTACTACGTCTAAAAACAACTTTCACTGTAGACAAAACTATTTACCTTTATTTAAAGACAGTAAGAAAAAAATATCCAAGAAGACAAGTGATGCAATTTAATGCACTGTTTAAATTATGTAACAGCCTATTTAAATCTACAATCATCATTTAAGCATAGATAGTTTTGAGGTGCTAATGAATCCTGCAGACATATCTACATTTGTCCTGGTTTCAGCTGGGGTAGACTTAATTTTCCTCCTAGTAGCTGGTATAGTACTATGTTTTCGATTTAGTATGAGAATAATGTTGATAACACACTGATGATTTAGTTGTTCCTAACTAGTGTTAATACTAAAAGTCAAGGACTTTTCAGCTTCCCATGCTCTGCCAGCAAGGAGGTGCACAAGAAGCTGGAAGGGAACACAGCCAGGACAGCTGACCCAGCTGACCACAGCCAGGGATATTCCATACCATATAATGTCATGCTCAGTGTATAAAATGGGGGGAGTTGGCAGAAGGGTGGTGACTGCAGCTTGGGAGCTGACTGGGCATCGGCCAGTTGGTGGTGAGAAATTGGATTGTGCATCATTCATTTTGTATGTTTTATTAGAATTAGTATTAACATTAGCATTATTTTCTGTTCCCTTGCTGTCCTATTAAACTGTCTTTATCTCAACCCACGAGTTTTACCTTTTTTTTTTTATTCTGGGGTGGGGAAGAGTGAGCAAGCAGCTGTGTGGTGCTTAGCTGCTGCCTGGGTTTAAACCATGACAACATTGTAAAATCAAGATCTTAGGCTGGCCTGTAAGAAGGCTGGGGAACTACTGCACCATGTGGGGGTAGAGGATCTTAGACGCTGTTTAACCTTGTCATAATTGATCCAGATTAAAATTTTCATTTTCTTCATCTGCACAAGGGGGATGTTGTGGAGTATTAAGGCACGGACTCTGGCGGGGATTCAAGCCAAAGACCTTTATTACTACAAGTGTCTGCTTTTTATACAATTACAGCTCTCTCACGCACCACAAAATGCGTCCTGATTGGTTACCACCCACATGCGCTTCTCACACAGTCTGGATTGGCTGCCTGCAGGTGTCCACGCGCTCTTCTCTAGCCATTCTCCTTCCTTCTTCTGCTCCAGTACCTCCCCTTGGTTGCTCACAAAAATATCCCGCACTTCTATTTCCTCCTTTGTTGTTTACCAGATTCTCAATGCCACAGCTCCTTCTTCTCAAGGTCAAGCCTCTGCAAGGTAATCCCAACAGGATGTGTGATGGAACAGGAATCAAAATACAGCTTTCTTTAGTCAATGTTTTGCCTTTAGGGTAGACTGGACTCAGTAAATACATCACTGAGTCTCACTAATGACATTAGCCTATCCCACTTTGCATGAGTTATATGTATGGATTTGTTGTGTCAATGAGTTCAACAGTGAAAGCATTCAGGTGGGAAAGTGAGTCTATAGCTTCAGACCTCTGTTGCACTTACTCACTGAGAAATAAAATGGAATCCTGGTTTTCCTTATTCTCAAAGAAAGGTCCCAGACATGAAAGACAATGCCAGTATAGGATGATTTGACTAGTACACGATTGTGTGTCCTGTGCTGCATCATTTAAGAGAAAAATCTGTTAAATGAAGCGGTTGTGTGAAATATTGCATTTTGGTAAATTAATGTAGGATTTTTTTAGGCTACATAAAATAATTTATTTTAAAAAACAAACATTATTATGTAAGTGTAATATAAACATTTACTTGTTTGTTGGCTTTAAAAGCAGGGTTCATATGTTCTCTGCCAGAAAATCCCTAAAAAGTGGTCAGACTCGCATCCAAACCGAAGTATAACAAAAAGTAAAAAAGAAAAGAGTTTATGAAGAATACACTTTGAAAGAATCAGACATGGCGACAGTACAAGAAATTGCTCTGCCACCAGGAATGAGTAGTAGCCATGTGGAGGAACCCACAATAGCACCTGTCAGAGTCTAGACACAGGAAGAAGCTAACTATATACAGAATAGATGGAGACATGGAAATTAAAACAAATGTGCAAGAGTCACACCACAGAGCAGTGAACTGCATGGACAATCCTTTACCAGCATCTGAAGAAGAGTTCACAGCAAGTATAAAAGGTATCTAGGGTTCATATGAATGTGTATATATAATACACTCAAGTAAACAAATAAAGTAGAAACCAAACCTCACTAGGTAATAGCCCCAACACTTCTTAGCATAGAAAAAAAAAAAAAGAAAAAGAACCTCACACAACCAGTTTCTTTATCATTGCCACATACAACACTAAAATCAAAAGATAACAGTTTAATTAGTATGTTTAATTTTCACTTTTCTTAAATTTTGCTGTACGTATGTGGAATAATACAATGCTGTCTTGTTTTATGTAAGATAGGCCTATCTCTTGATTTTTCTGGCAGCTATTTGTCATAGGTGAAAAAATTGCTTAGGTTATGAATGCTGTTAAGTAGCAGATAATTGGGTGGATGTGTGGGAGACTGTCAAAATTGAACTTCTGAACTCTCATGCAGAAGCCTGCTACTTGCTAGCTGCAACAGATACAGCTTTGTTGTAAATTTTGACAACACCTGGGCTAAACAGAAACGGCATGTTCTTAATTGTCCAAATAATAAAGAGACATGAGACAGAATCACCAATTAGGAAGTTGACCACAGTTGTGCGTCTGTACATTGTTTATATTGGGAAAACTGAAGGTTTGGGGGCTTCCAGAAAGAGGAGCCAATGCCAAAACCAAGAGCTTCCAAAAGGAAGAAGTGGCTTTTGAAAGAAGGTGGTGAAGACTTTGGCTGGAGGAAAGAGCCTGGAAATGAGAGAAGATGCTAAAAGTCAGAGAACTACATGGAGATGAATGTCAGAGATTGTCCCAATCCAGTGTTGGGGGAGTTTTTGATATGATCCCAAAAGCAAGATTAAGACACAAACGAGGTCAAATGCCATATACCCAAAACAACTTTTATTATCAAAAAAAAAAAAAAAAATTAGTAGTGATAATTAAAAGTAAAAAATTAATAGCAGTAGGACAGAATGGAATAAAAAGACAGAAATCAAACAAGCGCTCGGGATAGACTTGCAAGGAAAGTCACCACCATGTATCCACGGTGTCCCGGGGTCCAAGCTTGTCGATGTTTTGGTGGTGGGTGATTGCAGCAGCAGCGGTGCACACGAGGGCTTGTCTTGGTAGTCCCTTTCATTCTCCTTCGCAGGCTGCGATTTCCATGACAACGACATATACCTGCCCGTCTGCACATGCGCATATGTTTCACGCGGCTCCAGCCCCGCTCCTCATGCCACTATCACGGGGCTATGGCATGACTTGATGGTGCATGATTGGGCCTTGTAGCACCAATCACAGCTCTCTGTGGCCCTGCAGCCCCTCCCATCGCTGGCCAAAGGAATTCTCACCCAGACAAACAATCTTTGAGACAAATGCCCTGTGGTTTGTCCCATGGTTCAGACTCTCGCAGGGATGCACAGGGACCTCAGTCCTAAATGCCTGAGAGTGGGATCAGCAACACAACAAGAACAAACACAACTTTCTGCCCAACCATCGCAGGCCAGCAGTGACTGTTTTGCTGGGCAGGGAATTCAACATCTCTTAGATCTAGGGGTGCTGGGCATTAGCAAACAAGTTAATCAAGTAAGGTAAAAGCTCTAATCTTGGTACTTAAATAAATCCCAGTATTCAGATTCCCTACAGTTTGATTATTCTGTCTCACCCTTAGCACTGTTCAATGACACTGAAAGACTTTGCAGAAAAAGCTTGAGAACAGGTAAAAATGAGGAAGATATATAAAAGTTGGGGTTTTTCTGCTGGAACATGGAATAAGCTATTGGAACTACAAGTCTTTGCTTGTGTTCCTTGTGTTTTTCAGTTGGATTCCTTCATCACATATTTAGTCTTTCATTTAACAAACTTTTAAAGGAAATTAATAAATTAAGAAGCAGTTAGCTAGAGGCACAAGTGTCTCCTGTCCATACGAGTTGCATTTTTTTTAAAAAGCACAGATGTGAATTCAGCTGAACTACAGCAAAAAAAAAAGCCTGCAAGACAGGAAACCTGAGATCCTCACCTTTCCAAGAAAAAAAAATGGGTATTTGATCTAAAGAAAATTCAATAGAGTCATCATCTGAATAGTCATAGCTCAGATCTTAATCTGCATCACTTTGCTTGACCTGGGCTATAATTTGGCTTCTCTTGAAAGGGAAAGGGTTGCACCTGAGCTGAAAGGAGTTGTAAATCCTACTTGGGGATAATGTAACCTTATTAAAATATATAGATCTTCATTTTTATCTTCTCAGTGATCAACCGCTTCTATGAACAATAATCAGGCCCTTACTTTTGTAGGCTTTGCATTTTAAAGAATCTCATATTTGCATAAATAGCAGTAAGTCCCATTCAGAATCCTGTGGCTTATTATTAACACTCTGTTTACCATCAGTGCACTATTCAAACTGGAGGAAAGTCATAATTTAAATTATTTCAATGAAAGAAACTTACTGACTCATTTTTTATTTTATGTAAACCACAACAAAAAGTACTGATCACTTACTGGTGACTAGCTTTCCAAAGACTTGATTTTCCTCTGGCTTCTGGTTTTTCCTTTATTTCAGTTTTGCTTCTTATTCCATAAGTACTGCAGGTTCCATGTCTGCAGATACACTCATTTAAAATGACATTTAGTTATCTAGGCAAAGATAAAAATATCATTTGGCCTCAAGTTATAACTTCTAGACAGTCAAAAGTTGAGAGGGCAAAAGAGAGAGGGAAGTGTTTTTAGAAGACATCAATAAGTAGTCCTAAAAATGCATTTTCACCTTTCACATCTTTTTGCAGCAAAGAGAAGGGCAATTTCTAAATTTAATTTTGTTTGTACTTATTGCAATGAATAGAAAAACAAAGGAATATTTTGATAGCTGAAAACAGAGGAACAATCTCCACTGACAAAATTGGTGGCTACAAACCAAATGACTATTATTTAAGGTGGTAAATGTATAAAATAGAAACTCTGTGTTAACGTTCTTGATTAATTTAGTAGTGGTTTGAAAGCCTGGGACACTAGACTCATTCATCAATAGAACAATTTAGGGAAAAGGTGTACAAATTTCTCCATGTTGATGCACCTTCAATAGTTACAGAGGTCAGCACTGAAATCTACGTTCCTTACGATGTTATCTTAGACACTATAATTTTGTAGTCACTCTGAAACTTATCAGTAAATGCCAAGTTTATAATGACAGTCACTGTAATTCTCTGTGGGTTACTGTTGCGGGATAGGAATATATCTCAGTCTCCATTCAGACATTGCTTTCTCTACTATTGCTTCCATTCAGCAATTCTCCTATTAAAAAAGCTATGTAAACTACATAAATGTCTCAGAAGATTTTCTTCTGGTAATATTTCTGATCAATATTTATCAAGATTTGTTTAAAGAGTTAAAGATACTAAAAATAACTGGTTTAGTTAACACACACAAGTTGTGCTAAAAATTTATGAAAACAGCAGTATTTAAAAAACAACCACCTTACTCATGGAAAATGAATTCCAATCCCTTCTTGATGGGGAGGAGGGTTCACCTGTTTTACAGCTCCAAGTATGTTCATTTATTTCTATCTTGAATAATCCAGTCACCCATTGTCCTGCATTTTTATGACATCAGAGTGTCATGGTTTAACCCCAGCTAGCAACTAAGCATCACACAGCTGCTCGCTCACTCCCCCCCAGTGCAATGAGGGAGAAAATCAGAAGGGTAAAAGTGAGAAAACTCATTGGTTGAGATAAAGACAGTTTAACAGGTAAAACAAAAGCCGCACACTTAAGCAAAGCAAAAAAACAAATTCATTCATCATTTCCCATCGGCAAACAGGTGTTCAACCATCTCCAGGAAAGCAAGGCTCAATCACGAGTAAAGGTTCGTTGGGAAGATAAGCACCATTACTCCAAATGTCCCCACTTTCCTTCTTCTTCCTCAGCTTTTATTACTGATTACAATGTCATATGGTATGGGATACCATTTTAGTCCATTTGTGTCCCCCCCCAACTTCTTGTGCACATCCAGCCTATTCGCTGGTGGGTTAGTGTGAGAAGTAGAAAAGGCCTTGACTCTGTGTTAGCACTGCCCAACAATAGTGAAAACATCCCTGTTATCAACAGTGTTTTCAGCACAAATCTGAAACATAGCCCCATGCTAGCTACTATGAAGAAAACTAACTATCCCAGCCAAAACCAGCACAAAGAGATTAAACATCTCTGGCTACCAGTTCATGCTATAAGGTAAACTTTAAATGACAATGACTAAAACTATTTCCACTCTGTTCCAGACAGAACAATGCTACAACGTATATTCACTTGGGTATTATACTTTTCTTGAGAATTGTACACCACGCAAAGGCTTATATCTCATGAGCACCGCTTGCTGGCATATCTAGTTATCTGCAAAATTTAAGTTACCTAAAATGAAATCCATGCTGTCTTCCTGTGCACTTCACAAACACCAGTAATTGCTCCCCAAGTGTAACTGTTTAGATACTAATTTTAGATAGCTGAAAAACAAACTGCATATTGTTTAACTATGTAGGCCTATATTTAAAAAAATGTTTCACTAACTCCATTATTGGGAAGATATGATGAACTTGTCAATAATGAGAACTATCAGTGGAGGTGTAATTACACATTACTTTGGATAATTGATTACTGTATGAACTCCTTTTCCCCTTTTCTTTTTCTTTCTTTTGTTAGTTGAAGAAGGTCTATCAGTTATGTTTCAAGCCCTCAGCCTCCCCTGCATGCAGAAAAAAGTCTAAATCATACATCCTGGGCTGCATCCAAAGCAATGTGGCCAGCAGGTTGAGGGAGGGGATTCTGCTCCTCTACTCCGCTCTGGTGAGACCCCACCTGGAGTCCTGTGTCCAGCTCTGGAGCCCTCAGCACAGGAAAGACATGGACCTGTTGGAGTGCATCAAAAGGAGGGCCACAAAAACGATCAGAGGGCTGGAACAGCTCTGCTGTGAGGACAGGCTGAGGGAGTTGGGGTTGTTCATCCTGGAGAAGAGAAGGCTCTGGGGAGACCTTATTGCAGCCCTTCAGTACTTAAAGGGGCCTTAGAGGAAAGATGGGAGACAGACTTTAGCAGTATTGATAGGACAAGGGGTAATGGTTTTAAACTAAAAGAGGGTAATTTAGACTAGACATAAGGAAGAAATTTTTCACAATGAGTGTGGTGAAACCCTGGCACAGGTTGCCCAGAGAGGTGGTAAATGTCCCATCCCTGGAAACATTCCAGGTCAGGTTGGCTGGGGTTCTCAGCGACCTGATCTAGTTGAAGATGTCCCTGGTCCTTGCAGGGCAGTTCAACCAGATGTCCTTTAAAGATCCCTTCCAACCTAACGATTCTATGATTCTATATGTACCTATGTATACTGGTACTTATAAAATGCTGGACAGAAAGTTGAGGTCCATTTGCCTGCTGGGTACCAACTAGGCCAGTTCCTTCCTAACTCATTGAGGCTTAACACTATATACTAGGTTTGGCTGGGCTAGAGTTAATTTTTTTCATAATAGCTCGTATGGTGCTCTGCTTTGGGTTTGTACTGAAAACAGTGTTGATAATAATTAAAACTGGGATGTTTTAGTTACTGCTGAGCAATGCTTACAGAGAGTCAAGGCCTCTTCTGTTTCTCGCACTGCTCAGCCAGTGCGTAGGCTGGGGGTGCACAAGAAATTGTGAGGGTACACAGCTGGAACAGTTGATCCCAGCTGACCAAAATGATATCCCATACCTTATGACATTGTAATCAACAATAAAAGCTCGGGGGAGAAGGAGGAGGGTGAGGACGTTCAGAGTGATGACGCTTGCCTTCCCAAGTAACTGTTACGTTTGATGGAGGCCTGCTTTGTGAATAGTGTGAACTCAAGTGGAAGGGACTGTGACCTGTGGATTAGTCCACGGGGGAGCAATACACCCCGAAGCATCTGTGGCTGTGGATAAGTCCACAACAGAGCAAATGCACTGTGAAGTGTCCATGGCCACGGATATCTCAGCAGGTACACTCCTGAAGGGACTGTGGCTAAGGGCAAGGCCATGTTGGATCAGGAGCACTCCTTAAGGGATTGTGGCTGTGGGTAAGGCCATGCCAGAGCAGGAACACCTCTGAAGGTGTTGTGGCCCATGGATGAGGCTGCACTGGAACAAGTGCACCTTGATGTGACTGTGGATAAGCCCATGCCGCAGCAGGAGTACCCCTGAAGAGAATGTGGCTCATAGATAATGCTCCACTGGGAGCAGATACACCCCTAAGGGATTGCAGTCTGTGGAGAATTTTTAGCTGCCTACTGGCATTAAACCATGACACACTGCCATTCATTTAATTTTACAGAGCAATCACCCACCACAACATAGCACATTTTGGCTAAAATGGCAATGAACATGATGTCTGGCCCATGTCTTTTGAATTGAAAGACCACTGACTAGACAGCAAGTTGGGTGAACAAGAAAGACAGACTGTATACGGAGACCATATAAGGAATCTGTAAAATTGAATACTGAAGGAAAAAGTAAGTAATATAGTAATAGGTGATGCCCAGGTTGTTTAAGGAGATAGAAACTCACAGGGGTCTGGAACACAAGTCTCATGGGGAGCGGCTGAGGGAACTGGGGTTGTTTAGTCTGGAGAAGAGGAGGCTGAGAGGAGACCTTATCGCTCTCTACAACTACCTGAAAGGGGGTTGTGGCTATGAGGGCGCTGGTCTCTTCTCCCAAGTAACCAGCGATAGGACAAGAGGAAATGGCCTCAAGTTACACCAGGGGAGGTTTAGTTTGGATATTAGGAAAAATTTCTTCACCGAGAGGGTGGTCAAGCATTGGAACAGGCTGCCCAGGGAGGTGGTGGAGTCGCCATCTCTGGAAGTGTTCAGAAAACCTGTGGATGTGGTGCTTCAGGACATGGTTTAGGGGACATGGTGGCACTGGATTAATGGTTGGACTTGATGATCTTGAAGGTCCTTTCCAACCTCAGTGATTCTGTGATTCTGTAACTATGAGACCAAATGGAATAATCAAAATGCATGAAAAAAGAGAAAACAAACATATTGACCTTTGAAATTTACCTCAAGAAAACACTTACATTCACTGCTTCTGAAAGTCTTGTCTACCTAAATATAGGTCTCATGTTTCCAAATAATTATCTATATGTTTGACTTTAAGCACCAGACCAGTTCTATTTAAATAAATGGGATTAATATCCCCATTTCAGTAAATGAAATTCAAGACCACCCAGGTGTTTAAAGTTAGACATATATCAGAGTGAAAATTATTTTGAATACTAACAGAGACATCTACTAAAAAATTCATGGGACAAGTTTTTTTTTTTATTTTTAATCATTTTTGATCAGTCATTTAAAATCTGTAGAAATCTAGTAGAAAACCTGATTCAACTAAGCCCTAGATAAGGGGCGGGTTTGTTTGGGTTTGGGAGTTATTTTAGAATCATAAAACAGCCCACGTTGCAATGTACCTCAAAAGATCTTCTAGTCCAACATTTCATGGGAAAGGGAGCCCAGATGAGATTATCTAGTATACTCTCCAATTATGTCTTGAGAACTTCCAGTGACAGGGACTCTACCACATCCCTGGGGAGGTTGTCCCAGTGATTTATGGTTCTCATTGTAAAAGAATTCCTTCTTATATCAAGATGAAACTTCTCCTTGTGCAACTTGTACCCGTTCCCCTTGTCTTCTCTTTGTCTTTTTTTTACACGGGTGTGCAGAATGTTGTGGAATGGATTAGACTTTAGGGACAAATACCTTTATAAGCCATAATAAACCAATTTATTCAGTTTGTTGCAGCTTAATGAGAAACCACAGTATGATCACTATTACAAAGCAGCTCTTCCATAAACATATCTTGAACTAAACCCTGTGCACCACTCAGCCATGTCTAGAGCATCACCTTTGCTTGATTATCTAGAAGTTTTTGTTGTAGGACACAGTCAGTTACTGCCTCCAGAAAGCTTCATCTTTACATCAGCAGTGCCTCACTAAGGATGTGCATAGCCCCAGGGCACCCAAACAACAGGAGACACAGCCCCTGGGTGGCCCATGGAGGTGGGAATAGTGATAGGCTGAGGCCTGGCTGGAACATCAGTGCATGCATGAGGGTCAGGATCAGGTACACAGGGTCAGGTACGTATGTGGGGTGACCACACAGGGCCACAGGGAAGGGATGTGCTGTGCAGTTCAGGTAAGGCCCATGGACAAGAATAGAATAGAAAAGAGTTTAAGCCAAGAGTCTTGGCTTAAAAAGCTGCTCTCCAGTGAAAGGGTACAAAAGGGAAGCTTCATCTGAGGCTTCTTCCAGCTTTTTCTTCACAGCTGACTGAACCAAGATTAGGCACCTGCACTGTATCAGAGAGCTTGCCTTGAGTGCAAGCAGCTAAATGTTTAGGAGGAAGAGGAATGTGCCTGACATCCTTAACACTTCCTCATCTCTATCACCATACTTGTCAAACAGTTGGTTGTATCACTCTAACATTGCATTTTTGCTATAAGTATTTCCAACCGAAGATTCCATTACTGTATGTAGGGATCATTTTTTTCTTCTTAATTTCAATGCTGTTCTTCCACTGACATGTTCTGTTCTGTAACCTGAACAAAGTTATCTGCTTGGCAACATTAACCCACTGGAGGTTTGGGTCACCTATTATATAATGGTTATAGTTTGATAGAGTGCTTTAGTGCCATTTTAGGTTTCCAGTGTTGGTGAAGAAGTAATTTTGGCACTTGCAATATTGAGCTACAAAGCAGGGGAAATCAAATAACATTTCAGCAATCTGATATTCCTCTCCTATTTTTTAAGATTACACTATTTATTTCCCTCTTAGCCAGTTCAGAAGTTACTCAACATCTCCCTCTCAAGGGCTAGTCTGGGCCAGATCTTTCTGTTTATGAGTTTCAAACACACAAGTGCACACACATACATGCACACAGGCACTCACACAGGCAGAGCTTTTTTGGAGGTCATCTTGGAAAACTCCCCCAGCTCAAGCTGGATCAAGAATAAATAGATAGTAAGAGGCAACAGAGCTGTTAAATTAACAGGTATTACAGACTGTTTGCCAAGACTGGTTCCTAAGTTTTAATCCATTAGCTGTGGATGTTTTCAGTGATTCCAAGGGGAAGGAACTCAGAGAGTGATGAAGCTGTGTGCAAACACCCTGCTTTATCTCTCTCCTTGTGCTGTTGAAGAGAGAATATGTGGTTTGGTGGATTGTGCTCTGAGGTAGTGTGGCAATTCTTATATGGCATGTAGCCTAAAATAAGCTTTAATTTTAAAACAGTTTTGCTCTTTTCCCTCAGTTCCCTGAAGGAAACTGAAGTGGCATCCATCAGATTCTCTAGGTGCTGTTGTGGAGATGACAAAGGGTATGTCTTTTTTTAAGAAAATCTGGGATGGTTTCTGTATTCAATCTGGCATTGCTTAATAGTCCAATCTCTAGTCCCATGAAAGCAGAGCGGGATAGGATTTGCCAAGTGCCACATCACTTGCAAATGTATCTTGAACACCATCATAAGGAGGGAGCATAGATGAGCGGCTTCCAATTTCAGGTGTCAAGACCCTCTCCATATTAAACCTTTCATGATTCCCACAAATTTGAAGGCTTACAACTTGGAGGAGGTAAACTTATTACCTGTATTTGAGACATAACTTTCAGTTGTGTCTACAAACTTACTGTACATGAATTTTTGAGAGAAGCAAGCATGTCTTGTATCATTTATGTGTAAGTAATACTGTACATCTGCAGAAAAAGTCAAGGGAAAACTCAGTGTTATATCTACATGGAGTTTAATTCTTGAGAACATAATTTATTGCATCAAAACCCAATTTGTCTAAAAGCAATAGGACAGCCATCCTGAAAGGACATCTGAAGCCCACAAAAAACACCATTGACTTTATGAAGTACTCACTGTTTCTTTGTAATATGGGTCTTTTCTTGGGCTCCTTTTAAACTACCTTGTGTTGAAGGCAAGATATCAAATCTTACAATGTCCTTTTATTTATAAAACTATTTTTTCTACATAGAAGGACTATGATCTTTAAAAAATGTGTAAATAACTAAAAAAGGTTTATTGTGAAATGTAAATAGTTGAAATAATAGTCAAACATTACAACCAATGAATATCAAAGAGTAAACATTGGATCATACTAATTTATTTAAAAAGTGGTGAATTAACAATACTTCACTAACTTGTATCACAGAATGCAATGATAAAAATAAGGCTAAACATGCCTATTTGTAAATAAAACATGTTCTTGTTCAATTCAAAATATGTAACATCCACTTCATTGCTCAGATAATGAGGAAGACTGCATATAAATCAGTCCAATTCCAGACTAATGAAAAGTACAGAGGAGAAACTGACACAACTTAAGAGTTAGACAATGAATGAAGAAATACCAGTTGAATAATTTACTAGAAAATATCACAATTCACTGAATAAATTATTTGGTGAATATTATTCAGCTGGCTTTAGCAGTAAGACTAGTGTATCATAATCTGACACTGAAATTGATTGTTTCAATGAAAGTGCATCTTTCCAAATGTCACCTCTGAAGAAGTCTCTGCTTAACAGGTTGCAAATCAAGATGATCCATGTGAAAAAGAAAATGCTCAAAACACCTTGATGGTAGCAGTCAATCAAAGGTAAACTCTTCAATATTAATGAAATTGCAAGTGTCAGAAAAAGAAATGAGAGCTCAGGAAATAGTAACAATAATGCACTGATTGATAACCATTCAGTAAACTAACTTTCTTAGAAGCCAGGAGCAAATGTAACCTATTAGGTCTCTGACATCACGGATTACACGGTCTCTGAATGACCCCAGTCAGAAGAGTATGGGTGCAGTTCAAATGCTGTGTATGTATAACTAATGCAGAGGTACTACCCATTACATTTTTAAATTACCCTCTAGGTAATGGAGGTAAGTGAGTTTAAAGAAGACCTACTTTACTTTCAGTTAAAATTAACAAGACTATGACATGAAATTGCTATCATGGCATATTCAACTTCTCTAATGCTTTACCATCACAATCTTATGGACTACATGAACATCACCCTTCTCTGATGGTTCTTCTCTGTAACAAAATGTTTCCCTGTTTGGTCGTGGGTTTTTTTCTAGTTTTAGCTTTTTTTTTTTTCCTCTGCATCAATAATGATACGAAAGTGCTATTTCCAAACTGCAGACTAGGTTTCCAAGTCCAAATGCAGTTGATGTTGTTTGGTCAATTACAGATGCAGGCTTGCTCTCAGAACAAAAAAAGCAATCTGAATCTCTTTGCATGCTAAGAATTTTGATTATGCAGAATAAAGTAGTCTAGACAGACTTATTAAAAACAATGTTAGGATCTAAATTTCTTATAGTCCTTGACAAACATCCAAACAGTGCAAAATAGCATCATCTGTGCAAGTGAAAACATATATCTTAGTACTGAGGTGGGACCAGGTGACAAAAGATAAGTAGGCTACCAGGCATTCATAAGCAATACTGGCTTATGAAAAAATGTTCTCTCCTCAGCAGCACAACAGCTTTGCATGTTCAATTTTGAAAATCAGATCACACCTTAGAAAAACATAACTCTGAAATTCAGTGTCTTCAGCGGGTGATGGTAATAGACAGTAGAAACTTTCCAAAGTTGTTGGATTTTTTTTGTCCTTGCCTATGATGTCAAACCCATTGGGAAGGCATACTGAAGGAAGGAGAGGCAGACAGATGTTTCAAACTTTTGTTAATGTCCAGAAAGCTTTCAGACAACTTTAGTTAGTGCCAACTGTGGGACAACAGACTTGTAAATCACTGAGTCTGCAGGGAATGTCAGGGCTTGACTCCAGCAAAGTGTTTATTTTACCTTGCAGAAACAACTGTAACAGGTTGCTGTCTGATGGTCTATTGTTACTGCATGACACCTGGGGTGAGGCAGAGGTCTCACAGCCTGATGTTGCTTCAACAAACCCATAAAGACACCATACATCTGTAATGAATTCTCCCTCCCCATACTGACTCATCAGGTCACATCGACCTTCCAGACCCTTGCCAAGAGCCAATTGGCACATGAAAGTTGACTTAGTCCCGTTTCATCAAGAATATAATCTGGCATTTAGAAACACCCATTTTGAGGACAAGAATGCCAACTACCAGATGAGTTGATGGGCCTGTACCTCTCTCCTCCCCAGGCAGGGATGCCTCTTTGTTAAGATTTACGCCTCCAACTATGTCAGTTGTTAACCAGGAAAGTATTATTAAAAAAAGCGCTGAAATATTAACTCAAGCTTGATAGTTACAGTAAGTGTATTTATCAAGAGCAATTCTGAATTTGTTATATCCATCACATCTATTTTTTTCAACTTTGTGAAGCTGTCTCAATGAAAGTCCTTCAGAGGGCTCTGACAGGCAAACTTGGTTTGTTGACTCTGATAACTGGCTACCCATGTAATCTTTTAGGCATAAAGTGTTGACCAGTTCTGGGATTAAGACTGGACTTAGCTGCACCTAGACTCTTCTCTGAGAAGGAATTTAGAAAGCAAGGGGGTCCTTTCTGAATCTTGTGACTCAATGGGAAGGCTTTCCCAGCCACATGTCAGACTCTTACTCATAACACGACACCAATGTAGTCACATTGCATAAGCAGAATGATCTTCAGGACTCAGATTTCCAAGCTACCAGATGAAATAAGTGAATGATTTGAAACACACCCTTTGTGCCCTAGAACATGACTTTTATCAAAGAAGAGTGTCATAGGCACAGGCAAATACATATTCCCCCTACCATGTTGTCCACCTGCTCTTGAAGAAGGTGTTTAATGTCTTAAGATATTAAAATGACATTTCACAGCTGATAATAAGGTACTATGAATGGATCAGCCAGTTAACACTGAAGAAGAAACAAAATTACTTTCACAATTAGGGTGGCAACACTGGCCTTAATATGAATGTCCTTCCAGGATGAATGCTGTTCTGTAGCTAGATTCCAGATCTTACAGAAGAGACCATATGCTACCAAAATATCCAGTTTCCCACTCCATGGCATTTTTCACAGAATCACAGAATGGTTGAGGTTGGAAGGGACCTGTGGAGGTCCAATACCCCTGTCAATCAGGGCCGCCTGGAGTGGGTTGCCCAGGACCACATCCATATGGCTTTTGAATGTGTCCCAAGAAGGGAAACTATACAACCTTCCACGGCAACCTGTGCCAGTGCTCACTCACCCTCACAGTAAAAAAGTATTTCCTGATGTTCAGAGGGAACCTCCTGTGTTTTAGTTTGTGCCCACTGCCTCTTGTCCTATCACTAAAAAGAATCTGGCTCCATCCTCTTTTCACCTTCCCTTCACATATTTATATACTTTGATGAGATCACCCCTGAGCCTTCTCTTCTCCAAGGTCCCAGCTCTCTCAGGATTTCCTCTTATGTAAGATTAAGGTCCCTTAATAATCTGTGTGGCTTGTTGTTGTACTTTCTTCAGTATGCCCATGATACTCTTGTACTAGGGATCCCAGAACTGAACACAGCACTCCAGATGTGACTTCTCCAGTGTTGAGCAGAAGGGAAGGATCAGGTCCCTTGACCTGACAACACTCCTCCTAATGCAGCCCGGGTTACCTTTAGGCTTCCTTGATGCCAGGGCATATTGCTGGCTCATGTTCAACTCGGTGACCACCATGAACACCTGTTTTTCTTCTGCAAAGCTGCTTTCCAGATGGTTGTCCCCCAGTGTGCACTAGTGCATGGGGCTGTTCTTCCCTAAGTGCAGGATTTTGTACTTCTCCTTGTTGAACTCCATGAGGTTCCTGTTGGTCTATTTCTCCAGCCCACTGAGGTCCTTCTGGATGGCAGCATGACCTCTGGAATATCAGCCACTTCTCCTAATTTAGTTTCATCTGTGAACTTGCTGATCATATTTCATATGTTTCATATGCTGATGCATATCTTTAATGAAGGTGTTAACAGGATTTGACCAAGTATTGACCCCTAGGATACACCACTAGTTACTGACCTCTCACTAGACTGTGCGTTGGTGATCACCATTCTCTGGCACTGACCGTTTATCATTTTTCAATTCAACAAAATGTTTGTTCATCTAGCCCTTCATATCAACTTCATTCTAAGGCTCCGATGGGATACAGCCTTAACAAAGTCCTTACTGGGCTCTGCAAGGCAATATCACCACATATAAGGGGAAAATGGCCATGCTGTCATCATGAATCATAGTTTACAATCATTCAAGTTCACATTACCACAAGAGAAGAATGTGATAACAGGCTGTGGCGGTACTGGGTACGACTGTTGCTGAGGGAGTGTAGTTCAGTGATCTTGACTTTATGTCAACTGGAAGGACGCTGTAGAGCTTGATGTTGGTACTTCCATTGCTGCAGTAAAGTCAGTGATGTTCAGATAGTTTTCATGCCAATGTCAGCAGACTCAGCCAAAGTTATTTCATGTACTTTTTGTTATACTGTAAACTTGATGTCTCTGGCATTGGCTTGCTACCTTCAAGCATCTATTCAGATAGATAACCTCGTTAAGGGCATCTGGTGATATCCTGAGTAAAGAGGGTAATAAAAGCAACTAGCTGAAGCATCTTACCTAACACTACCTGATTTTGGATGTTAAAAAGAAAACCAAAACAACCAAACAATAAGAAAAAAAGAAAAACATTACCAAAAAGGCCCTGTGCAAGAAATGCCAGCATATGAAGCTCCTGTGGAATTGAGGAGGTAGTAAGGAAGGGGTGTGTGAAGTAATACATCCATGTTCTTACTTAACTTGTCTATCTAAAAGTATTATGAAAGTAGTGAGCTCTTCTGCATCATATTTGATGTACTTTGAATTCTAACCTAAATATTATTGCTACCATCAGTACTACAGGCATGATTTAAATGCCTCCATAGCAGAGACCATGTTGACAAGATTTGTCCTGATAACTTCTCATGCATTCAAAGAAGCCAAGAGATTAAACTTGCAGGATGCACCTTTAAGTGCTGAAAGACTTGAAGCACTGAGCAATGTCAGGATTTCAAGTAGAATGCAGAGCTGTTCTATTTTCAATGCAGAACTGTTGTTTGATATGTTTGGTATCTTTTATGGAATTTTTTTCAGTCTTAGAAGGTGGAACTGGGTAAATAAAGGAAGTTATATAAATAAATACCTAGTTAAAAGTAAAAGATACTTTTGACATTCTTAAAACCCAGTTTAAACTGCCTAATTGCAGCTAATTGTGCAATTTAAAACTTATAAAACTTACATAAAATTATTTACATTGAATAGTAATTACTGTACACAAATGATCTGGAGACCAGTAATTATTTACAGAAGAAATTAACAAATTAGTTAAAATAATAAAGATCTAATGAATTAATGAACTAGTTGCTGACAACCAACAAACAATGCAAAGTGTTCCGAATAAACTATTTTGACTTATCATCAGCTCTTATCTTTGGTTTGACGGTTAAGTGGAACAGCTGTATTTACAAAATAGTTTTTCTTTAGAAATGGCATAGCAACAAGAAAAGTGACCAAGAATCCTCAACTACTTGAATATTTTGGGGATGACACAAATAGAATTTCTGAAGAAATCATTAGATTCCCTCACTGTGATATTTTTGTTGGAGGCTCAAGCTTTTTTTTTTTTTTTTTTTTCAGATCTGATTTAGTGGTTTTTTTCCAACAAGATAGTGGATACCTTACGATTTCAAATAGTGAGATATAATGTTCAGTAGAAGTTTTCATGAAGTTTGAAAAAAAAAGTTTATGTATTCTAGCTATTGAGAACTGTTGGCAGTACTTTTTCAGGGTAAAAATACGTATCTATTACAGAGCAAACTCTGACTGGGTTACTAATGTGAAAATCCCTCTTAATCCTGTTTCACAAAAATCTTTTGTATCACATTATTGAACATGATTTCCCACTCCTACTATGTTATCCATCCAACAAGTTTAAACAAATCTCCTTTCCTGAGTCACTATAATTTTAGGATTTTAGAGCATAGTTCAGAGATCTGCTTGTTGGCTGTTGTGTCTTCTTATGTCTTATTCACAACTGTTTTGATGGTGGGCACCATCAAAAGAAATATAGAAATATATGGATCACTCAACAGAAAATTATACTCTGCCAAAGATAACTATATCCAAATTGACTTTCCACCAAATGGGGAGTAAGAACTTATTTAATCAGTACTGCTTTTACTTCTTTAGTCATTTCTGTCAAGAAGTAACTTTACAGTAAGTAACTTATAGCAGTAAGAACTTCTTTAACCTTTCCTCAGGGCTATTTCAATACAACTGAGCGGCAAGAAACCGAAAGAGCTGATATGTTGTCACTTTGATGCTTTTGTATCTCCTGTTTGTACTTTTATTTGTAAGACTTTTTTAACTGGAGAGGCACTCAGGTGGATCTCTTCCCTGGAAATGACAACCTATTTGTATTTCATGTGACTGAGAAAGCAATGGTTACTCAGCTTCAGCTCTGCACAAAAAGAGGAAAAAAATGGACTTTGGCATATCAATCTAATATGGTAAGGAGTCTCACTGGAAGGGTACATCCACCTTGAAAGAGGCTGTGTCGTAGCTGGAAGAATGCATGGAAGTGAAGGTTTTGAAGGCAGTATTGCACCCAGAGCAACATCTTTTTCTTCTGCTTCACTACTGCTGCATGGTGAAGTAGTCAAAGTGGTGGATGCCTATCTTGATTGAGGACTGAGCAACCATCAGACACCTTGCTCCTCACAAAGCAAATCATCACACAATTGGTCATGAAAACATTGCTCTCTAGAGTTTCACTGATGCCTGTTTCACAGAGACTGGGACTGAACAGCAGTGACAGCTAGCCATAATATCCAAGAAAGACAGAGGCAGCTTATAAATATTCACCTATAGAAGTAAACTGTAAGGGAGTCCAGGGAGACAGCAAACAGAGGTTTTGCCCTCGCTGAATAGTAGTGCAGTCTGACAGTAGCCAGCTAAGAAGAGCAGACCAGGTCTGGAGACTTTGACCAGAGTAACCCATGAGTCCCATAACTGCAAGACAAGTCTATAGTGACAATACAGGTCCAAGAACAAGCCAGAAAGATCAGGATCAGCCAGAAGCATAGAATCATATGATCACAGAATAGTTTCTGTTGGAAGGGACCTTTAAAGGACATCTAGACCAAGCCCCTTGCGAGCAGTAGAGACATCTTCAACCAGATCAGGTTACTCAGAGCCCCAGCCATCCTGACCTGGAATGTTTCCATCTGTCACTGCTCTGACAACCTGTGTTAGTGTTTCACTACCCTCATTGTCAAAAATTTCTTCCTTATATCTAGTTGAAATCTACCCTCTTTTACTTTTAAACCAATACCCCTTGTCCCATTGCTACAGGCCCTGCTAAAAAGTCTGTCCTCATCTTTCTTCTAAGGCCCCTTTAAGTACTGAAGGGCTGCAATAAGGTCTCCCCAGAGCCTTCTCTCCAGGATGAACAACCCCAACTCCCTCAGCCTGTCCTAACAGGAGAGGTGTTCCAGCCCTCTGGTCATTTTTGTGGCCCTCCTCTTGATGCACTCCAACAGGTTCATGTCTTTCCTGCGCTGAGGGCTCCAGAGCTGGACGCAGGACTCCAGATGGGGTCTCACCAGAGTGGAGTAGAGGATCAGAATCCGCTCCCTTGACCTGCTGGCCACACTTCTTTGGATGCAGCCCAGGATGCAATTGGCCTTTTGGGTTGTGAGCACACATTGCCGGCTCATGTCCAGATTTTCATCCACCAGTACCCCCAAGTCCGGATCAGCAGGGCTGCTGCTCTCAATCCCTTTATCCCCCAGCATATATTGATACCAGTGGTTACCCCAACCCAGGTGCAGGACCCTGCACTTGGCCTTGTTTAACCTCGTGAGGTTCACATGGGCCCATTCCTCAAGCTTGTCCAGGTCCTTCTGGATGGCATCCCATCCCTCAGGGATGACAACTGCACCACTCAGCTTGGTGTCATCTGCAAACTTGCTGAGGGTGCATTTGACTCCACTGTAGATGTCACTGATGAAGTTATTAAAGAGTATTGTCTTAATACAAGTTCCCCTGCAGGACATCACTCATCACGGAACTCCATCTGGACATTGAGCCATTGACCACTATCCCCTCCATGTAACCATCCAACTGATTCCTCATCCATTCAGCAGTCCACCCATCAAATCCATAGCTTTCCATCCGAGAGAGAAGAGTGTCATAGGGGACCGTGTCAAAGGCCTTACCAACGTCAGACAGACGACATTGGTAGCTCTTCCCTTGTCCACTGACGCAGTCACTCCGTCATAGAAAGCCACTGGGTTGGTCAGGCAGGACTTGCCCTTGGTGAAGCCATACTGGCCGTCTCCAGTCACCTCCCTGTCCTCCATGTGCATTAGCATAAGTTCTAGCAGGATCTGTTTCATGATCTTCCCAGGCACAGAGAAGAGGTTGACGGGTTGGTAGTTCCCAGGGTCCTCCTTGCTACCTTTTTTAAAAATGGGTGCAATGTTTCCCTTTTTCCAGTCTCCAGGGACTTCACTTGTCTGCCAGGACTCTTCAGATATGGTGGAGACTGGCTTGGCAACTCCATCAGCCATTTCTCTCAGGACTCTGGAATGTATCTCATCAAGTTCCAAAGACTTACGTATGTTCAGGTTCCTCAGATGGTCTCAAACTTGATCTTCCGTTATAGTGGGAGGGACTCTGCTTCTCCAGTCCCTGCCTTGAGGTCCATCCCCTTGAGAGATATGGGAAGAAAAATGAAGACTGTCAGTGAAGACTGAGGCAAAGAAGTCATTGAGTACCTCAGCCTTCTCCTCATACATTGTTATGCAAGTCTTGCTCACAAACAGGAGTACGCTTTCTTTGACCCTCCTTTCCTGCTGACATATCTGTAGAACCCCTTCTTATCATTCTTTCTATCCCTTGCCAAATTCAGCTCTAGTTGCACTGTGGCGTTCCTGATCCCATCCCTACATAACTGGGCAGTGTCCCTATACTCCTCCCAGGACACCTGTCCCTGCTTCCACTGCCTATGGAAAACCAGCTGGTCTCAACTCAGCCATGCTGGCCTCTTGCCTTCCTTTCCTGATTTCTTACACCTGGGGATCAAGAGCTCTTACACTCTCTGGAAAGTGTCCTTAAAGATCTGCCAACTCTGTTCTGCTCCCTTGTCCCTGAGGGTACTTTCCCAGAGGGCCCTATTGACTAACTCCTTGAAGAGGTGGAAGTTTGTTTTCCTAAAATTGAGAGTCCCAACATAACTACAACTTACCTTAATACTCAAGCAAGGAGCAAGAGCAACTATCCTGATGTAAATGCAGCTCCCAAATTATATGGAGTGTACATTGTGTGGTTTCCCTAAGCTCTTTATCACACAGTTTTTTTCTCACATTTGTGCCTTTTCAAGCAGTCTGACCTCACCTTTCACACTTGCACCATAGAGCTTGAGCACAAACCCTGATAGGTGGGTAGAAGAAGTTACTGGGATTCTTGGTGCACTCAGGCATAAACAAAAGAAAATACAATGTTTATGAATAAGAGATGTAAAAAATCCTAATTTATTAGGTTTTTTGTTAGGCTACAAAGCCTGCGGTAAATGCTCTTCAACAGAAATAATCTATAGGTTTGTGGGCAACTCCTTTGGTAAACTAACCATAGCCTATAATCTAGGAAGCCTCCTGACTCTGTTTTCATAACTTTCTGTCCTAATCAAGCTGCTTCAGAACAAAACTCTCTAAGTTTCATTTTCACTCTTATCAATGGATTTATTAGCTGACTATTCAACAGTATAACACCATTTCTAACAAATGGATTAAATTATTGTAACATAAATGCTTCCATTCTTCATATTCTACACTGGCATATGACAACCATTTCCAAAACTTTCCACTTCAAAAAAGCCTTTAGGCAAAATATGTGAGAGACTATAAACTTTAGGCCAGTCCTTGTGCTAAAGAAAGCAATAAAATCTGGGGGTCATCTAGTCCAATTCACTGTTCAAAATCAGCAAGCCAGATCAGGTTTCTTAGGACCTTCTCTGGGCAGGTTCTGAAAATCTCATAGGAAGGACATTCCACAGACTCTTTGTGCAACACTTTTTAGTGCTTAACCATACATTGCAAATACTCTGTTTTTCTCCTATTTCAACTAGCACCTTGTGACAGTTGTGTCTTCCTCATTCACTGTGCATCTCCAAAAAGACTCTATCTCTCCACTTCTTTATTGACAATTGACATTACAAAAAGAGCAGATAGCATCCCACAGATCCCCTCTTAAAATTCTGTTCTTCAGGCTAAACAAACACAACTTCCTCAGCCTCTTCTTGCATGTCAGGTGCACAAGCCCCTGGCCATCTTTCACTGGCCTTCCACTGAACATGCTGAGCCAAAGACTGGACCCGATACACCAGATGTGGGCTCATGAGTGTTGAACAGAGGGAAGTAGCCTCTACTCCTGACCACTGGCTACAGTCCTGCCAAGGCAACCTAGAATTTGTTAAAGTCTATTTCTCAAGGTATTTCTGTGCTTGATTGCTAAGAGAAACTACAGCTTGTAATACTAACGCAGTTATTTCTTCTAATCTTTTTTTTTCTGCTGTTTATCCAGAAATGCAGAGCACTGAAGTCCTCTGTGTTAGAACCCTCAAACTGATATATGCCTTACCTAAATAGGTAGCCACTATGCAAATAAAGAAGGTCAAGGAAACAGTTGATGCTGTCAATATTTGGGGATTGTTTATAAAGCAAACAATGTCTTTCCTTTTAACTAGAACAGTAGGCCTCCTTCAGAATTGTAACTTGGGGATTGTGCAGGCAGGAAAGACAGAGGACAACAGATCAGTTGCATCCAAAGAGTTAAAAACATAAAAAATAATCTAAAGATGTATTTATTACGACAGATGAAGTTTTACCAGTGCTAGTACTTGATGCAGTAGTTCTCTTTCACACGCTGAAGATATTGGTAGGAGAAAGATAGGATATATTAGCTTAATTAAAAAAACCCTTTTTTTCTAATATACACTGACAAAACTTCTAAAAACTGTACTGTGTTAGGATTTCTTCTGTATCCGTAACTCAATGCATGGTAATACCTTAAGTAAAATTTAAGCTGTTTTCAATATATATGTATATTGTTTTTTTCTTATACTTAAAGTTCTACCATGCATCTATTTCTTAGAAATTTCTCAAAAATTCTTGCCAAAAAATAATTTTCCATCTGTTTGCCTTTCTTTCCCAATGCTGCTTCCAGTCTGATATTGTTAATCATTGTTTCTACTTATGCAAGAAACTAGAATGTTTTCTGCATGAGTCATTCTGGACAGAACTATGTTGTGCAGGGAGCTATGCGACAGATTATTTTCCTACTAGTGACAAGCACCTCAAAAGACTTCTTAGGACTAAGAAGGAAATTTCTATTTGAAGAAAGAAACCACAGTTTAGATGATAATTTCATTGAACTAGCTGTCTGAACTTAAAACAAACAAAGCAAGCCATTTCTACTTTGAAGGAGGAATGGCTGTGAAGAACTATCATCAAAAGAATAACCTTTTCATCTTACTTATACTATAAGTGCATTCTTCATAAAGGTTACTCTTTTCATCTGGATGGGGGATGGAATTTTTTTATTTAATTATTGTTTGTAAATGTATTCTTATATTGTAAAGAGCCAAAGGAAGTGGAGAGACTAAGATGAGAAATCAGATAAGTCATGATCATGATTTGGGATAGACAATACCATCACAGGAGCACATAGATGTAGATAGGGAGACAAATAAGGAACTTCTTAAAGGCTTTTTTTCTCCTCTCGTAGGAAAAGCATAGAAGAAACCAAGAGAAAGTAAAGCACCAGAGGGTGTTTGGGTGGATTTTTTAAATCAAAATAGTGAACAGTAAAATATCCAAATGATGAAATAGAAGTGACAGAAATCTAGGTCAAAACCTAATCCTGACACAGTTTAGGAAGTAAGATATTGCAAAATATCATCTTGAATCTGACTTCATATATGACCATATATGGAACATGTGATGCTGAGAATCAACCAACCAACACCTGCTGGTGTTACCAATACTATACTTCTGTAGAGTGAGCAGTTGAAAATACACAAAGCAAGAAAAATTTTAACTCGCTGCTATTGTGGACTCTGTCTCTGTATTTTGCTACCTAATCACCTTGAGAGAGTGATTATGTACCTTCTGGAGCCTGACACAATGCCTAAAGGAAATCATTCCACTGACTTCAGTGAACCTTTCATTGTAACCTCAATGCTCCTTTCAAGGAAGTCCTATCAATATTTTCCTTCCTATATAGCACATTATGGTGCACTTAGAACAAAAGTAATATGGTAAATAAATTAAGACACTGATCAATAATACAGAAAACCAGAATCTGCAACACCAACAGAAATGAGTAAGACAACTAATCATAGCATTAACCTGGGTAATACCAAACCCAGGATTGATCTAGCAATTTTAGTAACAAGGCTTCTGAGTTCAACAATTTCTGCGGTTGTCCCACACTGCAGAAAGCAGTCCTCATTCCTTTGCCAGAAAAAGAAAGCAAGCGTATATGTGATACTGTGGTCAAGTGCTTAGGCCTCTTCAGTCTCACAGTGGTGATACTAGATTGCAGTCCCTTTTCCAGGCATTTCTGCAGTGCTGAATCCAGAGCAGTTGGACAAGGAGTGATTTTGCCCTACCAAGCCCAATGAACCTTCTGTGCACATAAAAAAAACCAGCTATATATAAGCCTGAGGAACTTCAGAATTTTGATACATCAAGGTTTAAGAACACTGATTTCAACTCAGGTACCTAAATTCTACTCTAGTTACACTTTGGTTGCCTCTGTCCTCTTGGTTTTCCTGTGACTGACAAAGTCAAATCCAGATGGTCGTACCAAGTCTTTATCAAGTCGAGGATGTAAAACAGTCGTAACTTATGAACATATATCAGACTTTCTGCCTACTATTGAAATTCTGGTTTTCAAAAAGATACAGGAATAGGCTTGAAAGCTATGTCTAGTTTTCTTACTTAACTGGATAGTTATTTTCAAGAATGAGAGCAATTTGTTTCAAAATCTTTAATAAAACATATCTCCATTTCTCTGTTTTAGCTATAATAAATAAGTGTACAATTTTCAAGGGACACATTCAACCAACTACTTCTAGAGCTGCATTTTAAACAGCAGAGTGGTTTCTTTCTGGAAAAATGGTCAATATTTGGTATTTCTGCCATGTCTGGGTTTTATTGTATGGTAGAAATCATAAGAATTTTCAGTCTAACTGTCTGCTGGCTTATTTAGGTCTCCAAAAATGTAAGCAAGTTTAGGTTTTGGTGTTACAAGAGGAATCTTATAGTTAAATCTTCTTTTTTATGAGAATTGTATTAAAATATATAAGTAACCTTGAATGCTTCTATAAGTAACCTTGAATGCTTCTAAAAGTAACCTTGAATGCTTCTAAGTGCCTTAAGATGTCTTTTGTAGGTTTTGGAAATCTCTCAATTCATCCTAGGGTCATTTCATCCTTTATGTCACCAGTAGTCTTTGCCAGAATGCAGTCTGTCAAACCAGTTAGTTTATATCTTCAGAACCAAATACAAAATCAATTACATACAGCTCTTCCCTTATTGATTACGTGCAGCTCTTCCCTTAACAAGTATATTAGTGTCTGAGAATCCTTATCACAAAAGTAGTAAAAACACTAATATTAGGAAAAATTCTTTATTTAATAATTTTAAGTATCTACCCGTATATTACAAATGTGATTTCTTTCCTCACCAGCCTTTCACATTTACTTCAGTGTATGCTTACTGCTTACTCATGCCTCATATTGACAGCTGTTAATAGATGTCATGGATTTGACAACTTGTTTGAGGAGAATCAATCATGTCGAGTCAGTCCAGGAAAACCTATTGAGATCACTAAAGCTTTGTCCTGCAATCAAAATATTTCTTAAACTGGAAGAGGATGGCTAAAGCAACACATTTCTTTTTTCATAGTCCTGTAAGATTTCTCAAATGTAAAGCAATTTTAAATGTCATCCATTACATCAGCCAATAGGACTACTGAAGTCTTTCATAATAAATACTGAAGCACTTGCAATGGAACTAATTTGCATTGTGTAATCCTCCAGTTTACAGTGTAACCACTGTTAGACTATAATGAGCTGATACATGTTAAGGGTAGTTACGCACCTGGTAATGAAGTAGTCTATGGCTACATAGACTGGTGCAGCCAGTCCAGTGTATGAATATGGTCTGTGTGTAGCAAAACTGGCTCTCCTCTGCTTTACTGAGCTGAAAGAAGGAGAATAATGAGTCATACTCATTACTTTCTAGAGAAGTTGTTAAATAACATCATTGGGTAACTTTTTTATTGCCTTGTAGGCATTTTAATGCATTGCATTGCCATACATTTCACTTTATAAAAACACTGTAAGACCTTTCTAATTTAACTCGGCAATGAAAACTGTAAAAACTGGAAATCCTTTCTATAACAACTAAGCAACTTATTGTAGTAAGAGCTCAGTAATTTTACAGCAAGAACATGGTCTTTTATAGCATGATAGAACACTTCTTGCCTCTGACTTCTGACTAGAGGCACTTTCTTGTCTGTCACTAACATTTAACTGAACAAACTGAACACAGTCTCCAGCTACTCCCCACATACATACAATACAAAAAGGGTTTTGACAATAAATGTGATTAGAAAAATAGAAACGGAAGGTGGGAGGAGAACATAAGGAAAGCCTGCTATTCTGTTCAGGTGTTCCACCCAGAAAAAGACCTGCTGATACATCTACAGAGTCTTACAATTCCCTCTGTAAGACAGGGGGAAAAAAAGGACCAACTTTTCATGACTTAAATGCTTTCACTAGAACACCATCCAGTTTCCTGGGGGAAGACTACTCATAAACTCAGCATATTCTATTGCCATAGTTTTTAATTTAGACAAGACCAATACAATGTTAGCAGTAATTCTCTCTCTTTCAAATACTGTCCCATAAAAACAAAAACCTGCTCACATGGTCTTCAGACTTTTAAACCAAGATGAATGCAGAGTCGTCAGAGCTTTCAGTATAGTTAAAGCTTTTCATTGATCACCTTCTCTAGAAAGATCTGCATCCCATTGCTTCTCCATCTCTTAGACGTGCAAATATGATCAAATGATTTTGAAAATTCAGAATATCACAGGGCTACTGAATGTGTAAAACCTATTTCAAATGCCTTTAATGTCATCATAGAACAATCCTGCCTGAAGATCCCTAAAAGAAGCAGTGAGAATCTTTTATTCTTCTACTGCCACATGCATTTGCAGACAACAGAATTATCCTGCAGAGATAAGTGGCTAATCAAGCAGGTCTATAATTCACACTTCAGACAATCACCAGCCTCCATGAAGAGATCCCCCTGTTCTTAATGGAAAATTAACGTTTATTCTGCACAGCTTTCCCCCACCCCCACCTCCCAAAAAAACAGGAAATTACAAACTGAACAAGAAAATGTTAATGATCTCCTCAGTCCATGACCATTAGTCTCCATCTTCACCACACCCGACAAATGAAAAATGTGAATCCAGTTGCTCTTCCCACTAGTGAGCAAGCCCATCAAAATTCAAATTCCTTGGAAGAAACAGAAGTGAAGCTTTATGAAAAAATACCATAGTACTTTTTTCAACAAAGCCAATGTACAGAATTGGCAAATGTTGAAGAGTTTATAAATGAAATATCAGTACTGTGTTCTGATCCTAGCTCTATGGATCTTTTTAATGCTTAGGCTGAAGAAATTGGTTTATTGGCTCAATTCCCCTTCCCACCTTTAATTTTTTTTTTCAGGTCCTTCAAAGGGAGACAGAGACATCTCTTAACTGTCACATACAGTGGAATATGCAGATATTCAAAGATCATTTTACTTAGATTTTCTCTCCTATAATTTCTAGCTTTCTAAATGTAGGTCCCAATACGTTGTATGTGAATGAGGGATTTCTGAAGCCAATACTTCTTCAGAAAAGAAAAATTCAGAAAATACACCCCAAAAAAATTAATAATCTTCCTCTGTTATTTTAGGGCTCTAGTCTATTCCATGGCTAGGCAGCCATCAGAAGTACCAGAGGGGACTTTGGTCCCAGCTGGCTGTACCTACAATTTTTACCTACAATTACAGTTCTGTACATTGACATAGCTTCATGAAATCTTAAAAGTTATTCTCTTTACTTATCATATCCTAACTTAATTTATTTGATGATAAATGATGTGTGTGTTTAGAATAATTATTCTATAAAAATCACTTTTCCCCAATCAAGACTACAAGCAGAATATTAGAAATATAAATGAGGAGTAAATATGAAATCGATAGCCTGCTTTGATTGAGTTTCTTACTGCAGGATTCTGAAAGCATTTATTTTACAAAAGTTTGCATGGTAGTTAATAACTGAACGCTCACATGGTCACATGCTCTGGAGAATAAAAAAAAAAAAATTCAGTCTGGTGGAGATTTGTGTATCTTAATCAGGTTTAAATTCATGTTTATATAAATTTGTGGGGTAAAAGTGCTCTATTCTATCACAACTTAACCTTACCCCACAGGGTAAAGGGAGGTGCTGGCTTACCAGATAAATACTGACAAGGTAAGTCAACATGACATTTTGTTCTCCAGTCCACAAAGGCACTCTGATTATCTTTGTAAGAATTTCTGTCACCAAGATTCTGGCTCATGACAACTATCAGGATAGCTAAAGACTCAGAATTAGCTCAGAGTAAGATAATGATTATAAGCCTTCTTTTGGAGAGAAAAGACTTTTTTTCAAATATCTGATCAAGTTATTTAAATATTCATCTATTACTTCTTCACTCCTTCCCCTTTGAAATATTTTACTACCATAACACCCAGGAATATACTGAAAGAGAACTCAAAAAAATTACCTAATGGACTACCCATCCAGAAAAGGAGAAGGAAGAACAGTCTTTCAGGTTCAAGTTCCTATTTCAGAATGTTTAAATTATGTATTTGAACAGAAGTTCAGTACAAGAGATTAACAGTACAATAACAGAATACCCAACTATCTGATGCTCAAGGTCCAGATCACCTCTCTCAGAGGAATTAATTGAACATTTCTTGCCCGAGTACTCCAACAGCATTTATCACTAAGTATTTTATCAATTTAATTCAAATGCATATTAATTAAACATACACTTCAAGTATATTTAATTCTTTTCTTTTTGGAGATGATAAAATTCTAAATTTGGTTCAATCCCTCCATTTGTATTGTAGTTGATTATTGCTTTTGTTATCTGAACCAAAAAATAATTCAATGCTCACACAGTTCCACTTTAGATCCTTTTTGAAGCCGCTGGAGAAAAGGGCTTTATTTTCCAAAAGCTCTTTTTTTCCGTCAGTAAAACTAGTCAGGCATGAAAACAGATCAATTAAAAACAACAATAAAAACACTTCCAAAAATCCTTTTTAAAAGACCTTGTGAGCAAATTTTACACTTTGTGCTGCACACGTGTGTTGGGCCCAAACATTATATCCAGCTCACCAGCTCTGCTCTGCAGCAAAGGAGAACCTGTCTGAGCAGAGATACTCCCTAAGCAGCTTGGTGCCTTCCCCACACATAGCTGGCTCCATCCCGATGAGAAGGAAAGTAAGCATGACTTTCACACAAAACTATTAACTAGTAACACTGGAGGAGGCAAAATTGAATCCAGAGAGGGCTTAGTGTTTATGCTTACCTACAGTGAGAATAGGCCAAGAGCAGGAAACAACTGCCCCACTGAAGCTACAGCTGAGCCCTGGTCTGCTGATATGTGCAGGAGCATGGACAAAGCAAGGCTGGATTAAGGGCCCTCTGCCAGATGCTGTGAAGTCTTCAAGAAATTAGTTTCTCAGTGAAAGACAGGAATGGAAAGAGCAGAAAACCATGCAGTTAAGAACAAAAACTACGGGTTTTAACACTGTAGCTTCTTAATTCCAGCTTTTAAATATTTAAATGCAAGACCAAGAGAATATCTGAATATATTAAAACAAACACTTTCAAAATTAATGACATCAGCTGTTTTGATATGTAAAATAGTATTAATAAGTGGAATAATTCTCTTTGCAACAGGACATTTGTTTAGGTAGTTAATTAGACTTTTGGAAATATTAAAAAGGAAGAATGACCTCTGCACTTACTCTAAGTAGGAGAAATAAGAAGTGCCTACTGTTCATAAACACATACTTGCCACTGTATAAATAAGGAAATGGGATTGAATTGTTTGTATTAAAAGACATAGCACTTCAGAATATAAAAAAACCATCAGCCTGGCTCTTAAAAATATTTATTAATGCAATATTACTCAACGATCTACATAATAGGAGTATACACACACCTTTGAGGAGACGCGTATGTCAGGTTTTGTTAGCACTAGTAAATGAAAGCTCTGTTTTGCAGGACAAGGTATAGCTGTTTGAACATCAGTTACATAATGAAATTCGTATGCCAATGGAATTAATGGATAAGGGCAGACAATGACTATGACACTACTTCAGGAAGAAATTACTCTTCTTCTTTTAAAGAAGCTTGTTTTACAACTGTTAGCATATTCTCTCTAGTGCTGATGTTAGAAGTCCCATTTGCAGGGGCCTGTCCTGGTTTTGGTTTGGGTAATGAGGACCTCTTCTGGGAGATAAGAGAATAATATATCAGACACAGCTTTTTTCATCCTTTTAAATGTCTTTTCTTTGTCACTTCAAAAAAACAAGTAGGTCATTCAGACACCTGGGAGGTTTTTCCTATTCCATTTCATGTCTCTCTAGTTCTACTGCATCCTCAGTTGAAGCCTTCCAGAGATAAACTTCCTATAAATTAACTGCAAAATAAATATTTGTCATCAATATCAGTACACTGTCAATTCCAAATTTCTTTGAAAATAGTCAGTCAGGAAATTCTTCAGTGAATGAGGCCCCTATCCTTCCTTTTAATCTCTCAATGAGTGAAAATACAATAAACTTAAAAAGAGCAGGTGAATGGACTCCTAATCTGTGTTTAATAAATCATCACAGGATGTGACTGTAAAAAGCCTTGATCTCTTTTGAAGATCTCTTCATACTTTGTAAAGTTCTTGAGAAGTTCTTGAACAGGTCTGAGTATATTTTAACTTAAGATCACATATATTCATTTCTGTATGACTTGTGTTATCAGTGCTCCTGTTTCCCCAATAAAATGGTAAGTATTAAAATTTGATTTAGTCAAAAAAAGAAGAATGCGTTTACAGCTGTATTTGCTAAGGTGAAAGACAGATCCTTCTTAAAATTAATGTGTTAAAATAATTACTGCTGAACTTTGCAAAACTCCAAAGGTCACTGAGATAATACCCTGATGATAACGAGTAAGAGTAGAAGACCGAACAATATGACACAATTGTATTGCCTTCATTGATACTTAGATCTTTCTTAATTAGAGAACTTACAGAGCTCTAAATCTAATAACATTCTTTATCTTTAATAATGTAAAGTGGATAACTGATGGATATATTTTGTTACTTAATATCAAGTACAATCAGATGCCCCATGCAGAGTAAAAGTTCTTGGTAGTTCAATGGGCAGCACAGTTGCTTGACAGAAAGTTGGTCACGTGAGAAATTATGTTGTAGATCCTACCTACCAAATAACTGAAAAACAGAAAATGCAGCCACTGTTTCTGCTATCATCTCACTTGTCCTGAATTACCAGACATCTTTACGCTGGTCTTAGCTTTCATCTGGCACAAGGTAGCTTAACTCAGTGAGGATGAGCAGAGCTCTGACAGCAAACACCTGGCACAACAGGTTCAGCTGGCTGTCTGGTCATTAGCAGCACTCTGATCTCCTAGTCCTCTAAATAGTTGTCTCCATGTGGGCACCTGCTCTCTAGGTCTGTATGTCCTGGCACAGAAAGAGTGTTATTTCCACTCTTTGTCCGCATTGACTATTTTACCCACCTTAGTATTTGAAATCTCCAGAGCACAGTAAGCAAATCTATGTAATTTGTTCAGTTTGGGAGTTCTCTTCATGGGAATAAAATTGATTACACAACAATGGGGTGGTTTTCCATAAGCCCACACTTACTTCCCTTTGAGTCATATAATCTTAAAGTATCAGTGGACTTCATATTGTTTTGCAAAAGAATGAGGAACACCACTGTCAACATGACACCTTCCACTTGTGGGACGCTAATACTCTCCACTCTGAATGGGGTTCACAACATCGTTTCAGGCTGAATAGAAAGCAACAGTAGGGGAGCCAGGTGACATCAAAAATGCACAGCTAACGGGGATGTGCATCTTTGGCATGTGGCAGGTAACCAGTATGTTTTATACAGTGCCTTTATTTTTCCCTGTCTTTTTCCACCCTTTATATAATTTAATTAAAATTGCAGATTTGTTTGCATGTCTATCAAAAGAGGACCCTTACTTGGGAGTATGTTTTAAGTAATAATACTATCTTATATCACTACTAGTCCTTCTGCCACTTTTTAAATAATTAATTGTCATCAGTCAGCTTATTCATCCATCATTTAAAAAACAGATATTCTTTTTTAACAGGGAGATCACCAGCCTCTCTACTCATTTTTTCTACCTATTAAAAGATAAAGTTTTGTTTAAATGGTATCTCTCTGAAACTTTACTACTATAATACAGATCAGTTTTAGGGTTGCAGTATTGCAAAATATGCATTTACGACATTAGTTTTGTATATTTGTTCTTTTTCTCCATCATGCCTATGTCAGATTTTTCTTTAGCATCTAAAGAAACTTCTGTTGTTTAAAATTTTTCTCTTCATAAAACACCAAAAAAAATTTCAGGCCTTTTTAAAAAACAGTTTAGCAAAGGTTAATGACATTGTTACATACCCATGTAAGCCAAGCTACTGAGACAAGATAATTATTGAAATATTATAATTAACTCAAGCTGAAGAAAATATTTATTTTCAGGAAGAGATCAGTGTTTAATTCTTGCTTCCTTGAAGAGTTATGGTTTCAGCATGTGCTGAAGTGCTTTACTAAAACAGAAACCTTGGATCACCTAAACTAAGGGACAAGGCATTCTCTTCTACTTCTTCTCCCTGTTGGGAGAGCTCTTCTTTGACCTTGCCTACATGTAAGAATAAGAAATGGGGTATGAACGAGGCATGTTCTTCTCCCTGGAGTGAAGGAATACAAAAGAGGTCCAGATTACTTTTAAATCAGTCCCCAAAACAAGGAGAGGCGAAGAGAACCATGACTGCTGGCCACAACCATGGAACTTGCACACGCCATCACTTAGAAACAACCAGTTACAAGCATCAAAATGTCACAGAGTTTTTTATGTCACTGTTTTTTTTATGTGCTGTAAAGAATTACAGGAACTATGAAGGATGTAGAAGTGTCCTGTATAACAAAATAAGAACCTCATGTGACTGACAAGAGCTCTGTAAGCTTTTATCAGACTGAAGTCCCATCTGTGGCAAGATTCTTGTACACTTTTTTGTGTCCATTTCAGAAAAACAGAGTCCTACCCCAGATTTTACACAATAATTTAAGACTGAACGAAAACTCTAAGAGTAAAAAACTATAACAGGAAAGGGCAGAGAAAGAAGGGTGATTATATGAGAAAAGTGACTTCAGAGACCACATTTGCAGCTAGATGATTTCCATGATGAATGTCAGACTTAAAAGAATGTTCAGGTGGACAGAACCCATGAACTATAGAAAGCTTCAGGGCAACTTTTCATACAAGAACAGACCTGATTGCAGAAATGACCACATTGATTTAAGATTTTTTTTTCCCGTTTTAAGGTATGATAATAATCATCTGTCTTGTGCATCTATTCAAATGTAATGACATAAAGAAAATTTATACCTAGATTAGCATCAATTTGTTTCCTGCAATTTCAGAGATAATTCCTTGTGAAAAATACAACACACAATAGAGGGCTGCAAAATACGGGTAGGAGGCCTCACACTGCATTTATCAGACCATGCTCCCAGGAGGAATAAATGATCTTGTGAACTTGGTCACTATAGTACACAATTGCTATATTTCCATTTCTAAAATTCTTTCAGATCTAAGAAAGGTTTTTCTTACAAGACCACAAAACATAAAATAGTTTAATATCTAAACACTGCTTAAACTTTACATTAAGAATGCAGCATCCATCTCATATATGATCTTAGTGACTTGCACTGTACAATAATGTTCCACTTAGTCTCTCTAGCTGAGATGATCTTTTGCAGGTTGACTTTTCCTTTCCTTTTTCTCTATTTTCTTCATGCCTAGCTTCTGAAGTTGTGATTTGATATTAGACTAGAGTGAATAAGGTCTTCAAAGGTTGAATACAAATTCAATCCAACACTGCTCTTGCTTGGAGCATATCTGATTTATGGATATCAGCAAAAGAAATATATGCAATAAGTAGGGTTTTTTGCATTCACTTGGTAAAAATATGATATTACAATGTTTAAAACCAGTTTGAGAAGAAATGCTTTAAATATATTAGAATACTAAACAAACCACTGCAAATGTATGAAAGTCATGTAAGTATTAGGTTGTGGCTTTGCTGCTCACATTATTGCAGTGAAGGGACTGGGACCCTTTACATTAAAAATCCTATTTTCAATACTTTATAAGTCTGCTGTAAAAATCACATTGGAATGAAACGGAATAAAAGGTTTCAGTATGGAAATATGTAATTTAAATTTTTTTTATAACAGCGTCTTACTTTAATTTGTATTTGTAAATGTAGAACAGAAAGAAATAAGTTCTTAAGGTATTTTACACAGAAAGCACAAAAGTAACCTATAAATATGATTGATACTGACAAAGTCTAACCTTGCATATCCAAGCTGCATGTATAAAAAAATTTTTGAAAGAAACAGGCCAAATTTGATTACATCAGCGTTCATCTTTGACTCACCTTATAACCATGCTACTTTCATGTTTAAAATAAGACTAATGTTGTATATATACTTATTTTTTAAATGGGTAGAAAGGAGGACCCCAGGAATTACCGCCCTGTCAGCCTCACTTCTGTGCCTGGGAAGATCATGGAACAGATCCTGCTAGAAGTTATGCTAAGGCACATGGGGAACAGGGAGCGGATTCGAGACAGCCAGCATGGCTTCACCAAGGGCAAGTCCTGCCTGACCAACCCACTGGCCTATGATGGAGTGACCACATCAGTGGACAAGGGAAGAGCTACTGATGTCACCTGCCTGGACTTCTGTAAGGCCTTTGACAAGGTCCCTTACAACACTCTTCTCTCTCAATTGGAGAGCCGTGGGTTTGATGGGTGGACTGTTGGGTGGATGAGGAATTAGTTGGATGGTCGCATGGAGAGGGTAGTGGTTAATGGCTCAACGTCCAGATGGAGATCCGTGATGAGTGGTATCTCTCAGGGGTCCATATTGGGACCAGTACTCTTTAATATCTTCATCAATGACATAGACAGTGGGATCGAGTGCACCCTTAGCGCATTTGCAGATGACATGAAACTGAGTGATGCAGCTGACATGCCTAAGAGACAGGATGCCATCCAGCAGGACCTGGACAAGCTTGAGGAATGGACCTGTGTGAACCTCATGAGGTTCAACAAGGCCAAGTGCAGGGTCCTGCACGTGTGTTGGGGTAACCATTGGTATCAATACAGGCTGGGGGATGAAGGGATTGGGAGCAGCAGCCCTGCTGAGAAGGACTTGAGAGTACTGTTGTATGAAAATCTGCACGTGAGCAGGCAATGTGTGCTCACATCCCAGAAGGCCAACTGCATCCTGGGCTGCATCCAAAGAAGTGTGGCCAGCAGGTCGAGGGAGCAGATTCTGCTCCTCTACTCCGCTCTGGTGAGACCCCACCTGGAGTACTGCATCCAGCTCTGGAGCCCTCAGCACAGGAAAGACATGGACCTGTTGGAGTGCATCAAAAGGAGGGCCACAAAAACGATCAGAGGGCTGGAACAGCTCTGCTGTGAGGACAGGCTGAGGGAGTTGGGGTTGTTCATCCTGGAGAAGAGAAGGCTCTGGGGAGATCTTATTGCAGCCTTTCAGTACTTAAAGGGGCCTTAGAAGAAAGATGGGGACAGACTTTTTAACAGGGCCTGTTGCAATAGGACAAGGGGTAATGGTTTAAAAGTAAAAGAGGGTAGATTTAGACTAGTTATAAGGAAGAAATTTGTTGACAATGAGTGTGGTGAAACCCTGGCACAGGTTGCCCAGAGAGGTGGTAGATGCCCCATCCCTGGAAACATTCCAGGTCAGGTTGGAGAGGGCTCTGAGCAACCTGATCTAGTTGAAGATGTCCCTGCTCATTGCAGGGGGGTTGGACTAGAGGTCCCTTCCCACCCAAATTATTCTATGATCCTCTGATTCTATGTCAGCGATAATAATGTGTTTTGGAATAACTATTCAAGAAATACACTGCAGTAAGCTGCCTTCTGAAGTGTCTAGTCAGGGTTCCTAAAGTGTGTGTCAGGGTTTCTCAATGCCCTGATTTACATCACAAGTTTGTGGTAGATTTTAAAGTCCTTTCCTTGACTTATTTCTCATAGTTTACTTTTCAGAGTACAGATATAATGATCTCATTTGTGATCCATGAAGTTCACATTTGATATTGAAACAAAGCCCATGTTCAGTGCAGTTTTTGGATACAAACTGAATTGATTACATTCACTGCTAATACAAACATGAAAACCATAACTGAAAAAAGTGCTTTGTCTTCCATATCTGAAACACTTTATATGTCAAGCTTGGAGAGCTGATTTAAGAATTTAAATAACGAGAGCAAAATATTTTACCCAAGTTACTTTTAAGGACTAAGAACATAAGGGAGAAAAAGTAAATATCATGTCAGCAAAATCTTTTTCAATTCAGTATGTCCAGAGAATGTTTTTGTCATGGAAAGATACCAAAATCCAACAAGCCCAATTGATAAATTTCTTCCTAAAATACAGAAATAAAATTACTTGTTTCTATAATGAAATCAAGCCTCTTTCTTTTCATTTTCTGTATTTAACTTTTTTAATACAACACCTTATGCCCTTATTTCACTTACAACCCTTTTAAACTATGCCAGGGTCTTGACCTTAAAAATATTTAGAAGCAGTAAGTTTTCAACCAAACTGTACAGCTTTTTTAAAAATCCTTTTATCAGTTTTAAGTGTAATTCCCTTCAAAAATCCTTGAATGGGTCTTTATTTTTGCAATAATAAGGCACAATAAGAGGTCTTACTTTTCCCTCATTACGTTTCATTCATCTCTTCTCCATAGGTTCATACTCTCCTACTTTAAATTACATTACTTTAATATATTAAAGCATTAATCCTTCCGTTCTTAGTGAGTTTATAGGTGTAATTACAGTCAACCCCCTTAGGTGTTGTCTCAGCTAAGATACACAGTATTGGCCAAATTCTTGACCGTCAGTATCAAATGTAATCAATGTATTGCTAAAAGTTCATTAAATTTCTGAAGTTATAATTATGGGTGCAGAGTGTTCCTTAAACACTGAATATAGAACTTGTTAGGAGTTCCTTTTTGGTTCTCTTCTTAATGCCTTCAAGTGCTGTATCTGAACACAAACTGGCTATCACAGAATTTTCCCAATACAAACTTCGTATTTTCATCTGAAGTTTTCCATACTTGACAGTCTCATCTCTCTTACCCATAACCATAGGCTACCACTTTCTGTAGTAATTCTCATCATGAGGAAGGAAAAATCAAAAGGGAAACATAATATAAGCACATAACTCAACTTAGATTCTTTTTCTAGTTTTAAAAAACACAGTGCTACTGCCACTGCTTCTGCAATTGCAACCGGCTGGTTCACTACCTTTTTTTATATTTTTGCTGTCTGTTCAAATGTATGCATTTTGATACTTAGGTTAAACAGTTACTGTAGAAAGCCTTTGGTATCTTGATTACCTGAGGTCTATTTCAATCTAGTTTTGAAGCAAAACATTCTGCACATCTAATTAGTTTCATGTTTCTAATTGTCATGGTTACCCCATGCACTTTTATATGCTATGCTCTAACCAGCACCATTAATATGTGGGAAGCATTTTTCAAAATAATTGATTCTGTCAGATATGAGATGTCTTATTATGTCTCCACATAAATTGAGCTTTGAAAGGAAATGATATGGTATTCTTTGTTCTTATCCCAGTTAACACCAGCGCTTCTACTGCATACTTACAATACCCCAAAAGGTTTAAAATTCTTTATTCTCTGGCCAAATTTCTGCCTTTATCTTTGTACAGCAATAATCCTTCCAGGGTAGACTTCAATAAAACACATCTGTTACATTTATATTTCAACATTAGTCCAACTCTGTGCTCTGAACCATTGTGTTTTGATGCAATGCACTATTAAGCAACTTCTGTGTTTTCCATTAACAGAAGCTATATATCACTGAATGATTAAGCAAGCCATTTATAGATGGCATTAATATCAGCATTACTACTTTGTCCTAGGGCCTGTACTGACCTTGTACCTTGGTTAAATTCTTCCTCTGCTGAACTAACTGATGCACATTGCTTTGATGCACATAGTTAGCTTTCACAATAAACAAAACAGTAGCAAAATATACCCTGAAACTGTGATGTTTCAGGAAGTTGTGAGCAGGGATGTGGAATGTTGAAAAATAGGGAATACACTTGAAAAACAGCACAAAAGCCAAATATTATTATTTCCCTTTAACAGACAGTATATTTTCTGCCTTTTGTCAAAATATAGAACCATTTCTGGACATAGCTTTCAAACTTCTTAAATAGGGGATGTTATAGGACTGACACCACTTTTTCTTGCTGATGGGACTGCAAGTTCTTCTATCAAATATATGGGTGCCTCCTGTGAGAAAATATGTGAATGTGTTTATGGATTCTATCATAGCTGGCTTCCCTGACATATTAAAAAATCAAGTTCCATAAAATTGGAATACAATGACCAAACATGGAACAAGCAAGTCAAGAACATTGTATACTATATTCAGTTTTCTGTGTCATGATTTAACCGCAGGTGGCAACTGAGGCCCACGCAGCTGGTTGCTCACTCCCACCCCCGTTAGGATGGGGGAGAGAATCAGAATAGTAAAAGTGAGAACACTTGTGGGTTGAGATAAAGACAGTTTAATAGACAAAGCAAAAGCTGCACATACAAACAAAGCAAATAAGGAATTCACTCACTACATCCCATCAGCCAGCAGATGATTAACCATTTTAAGGAAACCAGGGCTCCATCATGCAAAATTATTACTTGGGAAGACAAATGCTGTAACTCCAAATGCACCCCTTCCTCCTTCTTCCCCTCCAGCTTTTATTGCTGAATATGACATTACATGGCATGGGATATCCATACCAACTTACCAACTTACCAACTTTGTTCAGTTGGAGGCTGCTGTCCTGACTGTGTCCCCTCTCAACCTTTTGCCCACCCTCAGCCTGTTTGCTGATAGGGCAGTGTGAGAAATAAAAAAGGTCTTGACGTTGTGCAATTATTGTTCAGCAATAACTGCAACATCCTTGTGTTACCAGCACTGTTGTGATAGCACCATATGACATACTGTGAAGAAAATTAACTCTATCCCAGCCGCAACCAGGATGCTGAGTATCGTAAGATACCAAAATCCCTTTCTGGAAAATAGAATGCAGCTACTTATATGCTCTGCTGTATGCCCTTGTCAGATGCTGAAATAAAATTATGTTTAAAGATTGATTGTTCTGTAGACACAGGGAAGGTGATTATAAGCTCTTTCTATGGACATCAGACTGAACTCAGAACTGCAGATATAGCCACGGGTCTTATTATAATCAAAGAAAATTATATTCCAACAAGTCAAGGTTGAATTTTGCTGCAATTACTGTACATATAGGACATGAATAAGGCTAGACACTTTATATATGAATAACGACTCAGGGGATGACCCACAGGACTTACAATTGAATCTTAGACCTTGCACCGTGAATGAGAGCAGCAAACAGTAGACAGAGAATAATAATAATAAAAACTTTAAAAGTTCTTTCTTTTCATTAGAACAAAATCATTATGCTGATATTTCCTTCCTTATCATCTCCCTTTCTTTAGACTTGAGTATATTACAAGTATTTCTGTGTCTTTCTTTCAGACAGAAAGTAAGATTTTTAACAAAACAAAACAGTTTTCTTGAAAAGTGTCTATTACTGCTCCAGAAATTGCACTGGATGACCAAAAGGCCCAAAGTTACTTTTTCAAACTGAAAGTTATTTCTTTTGCACAATTCCAGGATAAATTTTTCAAATTAAAATCATTCAACTTTGAATTGTCCCTTCTTCACAACAAAATCTCTGCATAAGTCAGGCTCTTGATCACAATCTCCTCTGATCATAGTCTGTCTGGGGACAGCCATCATTTGATCACTCAGAGAAAATGAACACACTTGAACCAGTACCCTACTGGTTAATCATATTTGGAACATGCTAAAATCAGAAGTCATGAATTTAAATCATTCCACCATCAACCATTTGTCAGTAGTGTTACTTCCTGCGTATTCTGCAGACCCATGCTAAGGTGACAAAAGCAGCTGACAATTCTTGTCATTATTTTTTCTATATTAATTCTAACACATCACCATTGTACTAACTCAGTATTCAGCATTCAGACATGATTCAAAGGGGGAACAAGGATATCAAAGCATAGGATGACTGAATTTTCATTTCAAAATGAAACTTTTACTATCTTGTATGCAACAAGACATTTTTATCTCAGCTAAATTAGACTGATACCACAAGAATAATCCTCATCCTATTATATGAAATATTTATCCCAAATTAGCAGAAACCAACAATTAATAAACTTAATAATTATTTGTGAAGGTGTGTACTATTTAACCCTATTCCAAATAATATAAGCATAAAGGTAAAGTGAGAGACTATGCTATCTTGCAGGTTATTTAGCTGTGTGGTGGGCAGGACTGCTGATACTGTCCAGGAACAGCTGGTTGCCTAGGGCAACAACACAGCAGGGCTGCAAAATTGTTTTCTGGCTCCTTGCATGCCTATCCGGATGCCAGGCTGTTTTCTTCTTTGCCTAGGGCATTAGAACTCTTAGGACCAGACTAGGTAATAACTAAGTCTGCTTTTATTCATAATGACCTCCGCTTTAAGGGTCAAAACCAACAGCTCTTATATCAGCAATGTCCTTTCTCTACTCAACTAGATTCATTCTCTGTGAAATACCTGTTGCTGGATGATGGTACGTAGCTTACCAACATGCCATTTGTGAAAATGCCACCTTTAATTACACTGCAGTGGCATTTGCTGCAAGTCCCAGAGACCTCAGATGATGTACCACCAACTCAAACTCATGCAGGGGATGCTCCCACACAGAGAGCCAATCTGCAGTATTTCTCCCTGCGCTGTCATCTTCCCCAGAGATGAAAAGATCCAGAATCTGCATTCTATGCATATCTAAAATGGTCCTGAAATGAAAATACAAAACACACGACAGGGTGTTCTTAGTTATCAAATCCAAACAGACCAAAGTCTTAATCTCTATAAAAGACTACAGCTGTATCAGGGGAAAGTTTTACATTTTACAAAGTCACCAGAATGTTCTCATGGTGTGAAAAAATCCTCCCTGTTCACATTCAGATTCCTTCATCCATATGCTTGTTTTCTGATCTCATCGACAATCCACCTTTGGCCTGTATAAATATGTCAGATCAGTTTTGAACTGTAAATACTGTCTCTCCAGAATACTAAGGAACTTTTCTTCCAGATTTGTCATGTTTAAAGATTACTCGTTACAGCAGTCTCATATTGTGAAAAGTTCTTCTTTAAAATAAGCAGAAAGATGATTCTATTCAGTGCTATTTTCACGTCAGCTCTGTTCTGAACAGGCTTTTCAATTTCAGAAGATTTACTTACTGTGATGCAGCTGATGTATGTATACACACACTGTAAAAAAAGATAGAAGACTGAAATCTGCATAAAGGAATCATTAACAATCCCTTTTATGCTTCAGAAAACAGTCACTTTTACATGAAGACAAAACTTTGGTCAGAGTCACTTTCTATAAATGTTGAGCTGTAAATATATGTACGTATATGTTTACAATGTAAACTTCCACCTTTGATGAACAGTACCATAATAACAGAAAGTACATTTTTATCTAAAATCGCAAAACGTGGAAACTATTAGTCCACTCCAGACACTAACATGGTGTTTCCAAAACATAGCAACCCTGCTGCTGAATCACCAGATGCAGCATTATGAAAAGAAAAGGAGTCACTAATCTTTAAAAGCTTTATATTTCAATTCTTTTTTAAAGTAAAAGTAACAGTAAAAGAAAGCAAGCACATCATCTGCTTGAAATCAGAGCCTTCTTACAATAGCCCAAGGCTATACTTTGCTTCCAATTAATGTTTGCCCTCTTTGAATCATATACAAATAGTTTTTATGTTCTTCATGCATAACAAATCTGTCTAATGATTCTCTTACCATGTTCTAGTCCAGATAACAGTACTTGATAGCTGTAACAACATTAACTTCACAAGTGTATCATTCATGACTAGAGGTTAACTGTTTCATAAGCTGTACTATCACATACAAAGTGGAAAATGCAAACAATCTAGTAAAGAATGACATTGTTAAGGGAATGCTCCTTTTTAAGCTCTTTATTATATGCTACTAAAATTAATAGAGAAAAAATGCAATACTGTGTGACATGAATTTGCAGATACTAATTTTTATGGAGGACCAAAATAAAAAGAAAATACATTTTTAAACAATGATATTGAATATGCTTTAGTTACACTTTTTTATATTCCTGGCTATATACTTCCTTGCTGTTTTCTCTTTGGAAATGTGTGAAAACAGAAGGAGAAAATGCACAAAAAAGTATATGTAAAAGATGAATAACAATAAAATGCCTACCCTTGATGGTCACTTTCCTTACAATGGAACACTAAAACTACATCATCTATAGAAATCAAAGAAGCCTTCTAACTCACCTGCAGGAAATAAAATCAGGTTTCTATCATCAAAATTACAGTGCATAAAATATCCATACACTACCAACTTTTGAACGCAGATCTCCTGCAGCCTCATTAATTACACTAAAGGTAGGGCAACGTTGGGGATTTAACAAAGCATTTTTAACATTCCCTTTACATCAAAAATAAGGATGGGGAAGAGGAAGAAGTTAAAATAGTCCACAAAAAGATGCACAGAAAAGCTATTCTATGTCAACATATATATAAGTGATGAATGGACTTTGTATTAGGACTCTGTTTAGGATTATATAAATCACTGTATCTGCATCAATACAATGGGAATAATTAACTCTACTATTAATGACGAAATTAAAGTCTTGTCCTAATTACTCAAAGTACTTAACTGTTGCTCAGAAACTGCAGAATACACTATAGAATCATAGAATACTTTGGGTTGGAAGGGACCTTTAAAGGTCATATACCCTAAGCCCCCAGCAATGAGCAGGGACATCTTCAAATAGATCAGGTTGCTCAGAGCCTGACCTTGCATGTTTCCAGGGATGGGACATCTACTGCCTCTCTGGGCAACCTGTGCCAGGGTTTCACCACCTTCATTGTCAACAAATTTCTTCCTTATAACTAGTCTATATCTACGCTCTTTTCATTTAAAACCATTACCCCTTCTTCTATCACAACAGGCCCTGCTAAAAAGTCTGTCCCCATCTTTCTTCTAAGGCCCCTTTACTGAAGGGCTGCAATAAAGTCTCCCCAGAGCCTTCTCTTCTCCAGGATGAACAACCCCAACTCCCTCAGCCTGTCCTCACAGCAGAGCTGTTCCAGTCCTCTGAACCCTCTGGACACACTGCAACAGGTCCATGTCTTTCCTGTGCTGAGGGCTCCAGAGATGGACGCAGTACTCCAGGTGGGATCTCACCAAAGCAGAGAGGCAGAATCACTTCCCGTCACCTGCTGGCCACACTTTGGATGCAGCCCAGGAGACGGTTAGCTTTCTGGGATGTGAGCACACATTGCCTGCTCTTGTGCAGCTTTTCATCCACCAGTACCCCCAAGTTCTTCTCAGCAGGCCTGCTCTCCAACACTTCATCTCCGAGTCTATATTAATACCAGTGGTTACCCTAACCCAGGTGCAGGACCCTGCACTTGGCCTTGTTGAACCTCATGAGGTTCACACAGGTCCATTCTTCAAGCTTGTCCAGGTCCTGCTGGATGGCATCCTGTCTCTCAGGCATGTCAGGTGCATCACTCAGTTTCATGTCATCTGTGATTCTGTGATCTGCAAATGTGCTAAGGGTGCACTCAATCCCATTGTCTATGTCATTGATGAAGATATTAAAGAGTACTGGTCCCAATATCACAGAATCACAGAATCACTAGGTTGGAAAGGACCTTCAAGATCATCAAGTCCAACCATTAATCCAGCACTACCATGTCCCCTAAACGGTGTCCTGAAACGCCACATCCACACGTTTTTTATCACTTCCAGAGATGGCGACTCCACCACCTCCCTGAGCAGCCTGTTCCAATGCCTGACCACTCTCTCAGTGAAGAAATTTTTCCTAATATCCAATCTAAACCTCCCCTGGCGCAACTTGAGGACATTTCCTCTTGTCCTATCACTAGTTACTTGGGAGAAGATATGGACCCCTGAGGGATACTACTCATCACGGATCTTCATCTGGATGTTGAGCCATTGACCACTACCCTCTCCATGCGACCATCCAACTAATTCCTCATCCACCCAACAGTCCACCCACCAAATGCATAGCTCTCCAATTGAGAGAGAACGGTGTTGTAGGGGACCATGCCAAAGGCCTTACGGAATTCCAAACAAGTGACATCAGTAGCTCTTCCCTTGTCCACTGATGTGGTCACTCCATCATAGAAGGCCACTGGGCTCGTCAGGCAGGACTTGCCTTTGGTGAAACCATGCTGGCTATCGTGAATCAGCTCCCTGTCCTCCATATGTCATAGATTGGTTTCTAGCAGGATCTGTTCCATGATCTTCCCAGGCACAGAGGGGAGGCTGATGGGTTGGTAGTTCCCAGGGTCCTCTTTGCTATCCTTTTTAAAAATGGGTGTAATGTTTCCCTTTTTCCAGTCTCCAGGGACTTCACCTGACTACCAGGATTTTTCAAATATGATGGAGAGTGGCTTGGCAACTCCATCAGCCAATTCCTTCAGGACTCTGGGATGCATCTCCTCAAGTACCATAGTCTTGTGCATGTTCATATTCCTGAAGTGGTATCAAACTTGATCTTCTCTTACAGCAGGAGGCATTTTACTCCTCCAGTCCCTGCCTTGAGGTCCATCCCCTTGAGAGGTCTGGGAACAGACACTGTCAGTGACGAGGCAAAGAAGTCACTCATTACCTCAGCCTTCTCCTCATCTATTTTTACCAGTTTGCAAGTCTTGCTCATCAAGAGGGGTACACTGTATTTGACCTTCCTTTTTTGGCTGACATACCTGTAGAACCCCTTCTTATTATTCTTTCCATCCCTGGCCAAATTCAGCTCCCGCTGCGCCTAGTTCTTCCTGACTGCATCCCTACATAAACAGGCATCATCCCTGTATTTCTTTCAGGATACTTGTCCCTGCTTCCACTGCCTGTGCATTTCCTTCTTGCCCTTTAGTTTGATCAGCAGATTTCCACTCAGCCATATTGGCCTCTTGCCTTCCTTTCCTGATTTCTTACACCTGGGGATTGAAAGCTCTTAGAAAGTGTCCTTAAAGATCTTCCAGCTCTGTTCTGCTCCCTTGTCCCTGAGGGCAGTTTCCCCAGGGGTCTTGTTGATTAACTCCTTGAAGATCTGGAATTTTGTTTTCCTAAAATTCAGGGTCCTGACTTTACTCTTTGCCTGACTCATATCCATCAGGACTGTGAACTCCACCAATGCATGATCACTGCAGCCCAGGCTGCCTCCAATCCTGACGTCACCAATTAGCTCACTAATTGCTGCCAAACAGGTCCATTATGGCATCCTCTCTGGAAGGGCTGTCTATTAGCTGGCATAGACAGGTTGTCCATCATGCACTCTATGAGCCTCCTGGATGCCTACAGCTCATCGTGCTACTTTTCCAGCAGATGTCAGAGTGGTTAAAGTCCCTTAGCAGGACAAGGCCTGTGAGCATGATGCCTCCTGTAACTGAAGTAAAAAGGCTTTGTCAATAGGTTCCACTTGATCAGGCAGCCTCTAGTAGACACCAAACACTATTGGTAATACTACTATTATTTTCACTGTTCAGAATTTGGTTCATTCAGCCCACCAGCAAACTCCAGCTTATTCAAAAGTTCAATCAATTATCTCAAAATATAATAATTTTCTTCAGTATATCAAATGTCACACTATAAACTCCCTTGACTCCCTTGTTTCTTTTTCAAGTTCAGCACCAGTATTTCACAGGATAATTTAAACATTTACATTTAATTAGATAAAAATTAATTTTTAATCACACCATTTTAAGTGTCATTTTGGCATTTAATAAACATTTTTTCATCTTTAGGAAAAAAGTCAAAAAGGTGGTTTTGCACTGGTGGGGGAGGAGGGAGAGGGTAGGGAGAGTAACAGATTCTCAGTAAGAAAGGCTCAATAACAATATTTAATAAGATAGCTGTTTAATAAGATAAAATAAAAAGAGGAATATAGATAGTGAGTAAATCTTTTGCCCCTTCAGATAATGGTAACCCCACTTTCCTACAGCTGCCAGATGGATCTTCCTGTGTCATGCTATGCACATCCCCTCCATGGAGAGAGGTTCACTGTGACATGGAACACTGACTCCTCAATAAAAATTGGTTTTCTGGTTAGGATCACTACATTCCACCCCTTGATCCACACAGTTTACCTTTCCCAAAGGTCTTGTAAGTTACAGGGTATATTAATAACACACAGACTTCTCAAGCCCTAAATATGAGTTGAAATAGAGCAGATATAGCTCCTCAAGTACAATGTCTTCTGCAAGTCTCGCAGTACAGAAGGTTTTCCAGAATTCAAAATATAAAACAATTTATCATTCCTAAAAAAGCAAATCCAACAACAAACTCATCAGTTTAAATGTCTGTTTCTTGATGTTGTTTTTTAAGGGGCTAGTAGTCATAACCTACATAGAAACTATTCTAAGTATTTTTTCTTAATTATATATATAACTACTGAAGCACTATTGGATACTGACATTTCATTTTCTTAAACAGATGAATGCAGACAAAGAATAAACTACATCAAAACTCATTGGACCATGTATATAGTCATAATCTGAAATCACACAACCTTTCTCAAAAATTCTGTGCTGACTACAGAGAGGATATCACCATTTTGATTATCTGGGTAATAATGCTGCTGTTCACAGGTTTAGCCTCTGAAATCTCTAGAGGCTTCAAGTAGAAAAAGAGTAGATGTAATCCAGTTCCAAATTTTGTATTTTTCATATCTATAAATTCTTGTTTCTAGACAGACATGAAAAGAAGTGAAATTTTCCACTCATTTAAATAATTTGCATTCAATCTTTGACTGGCAGCTGAAATCAGGGAAAAAGAAAGGGGAAAGGGGAAAAAAAAGAAGCTTGCAAGATTGTAAAGGTTATCTATATTTTTTCTTTCATATTTAAATGAAAAACTTGCTAAGTAATCTTAAACACAGTCTTCCATTACTCCTCAAGCAGGTCAGAATTATTCACACTTCACATAATTTCTACTAGTGCAAAAATTAATAATGTTGAAAGTCAGTCAACTGCAGACAAGCACTAGATGTGAGAGTCAGAAAATTTTAGTGTACTACTGTTTAGAACAACTGTGGTAAAATGTCTCATCTCAACTAACATAAGGGATTAAAATCACAAACATACTTGAGATCAATGCTGTCCAACAGCATTGTTCAACTCCTGCTTCTGAAACCTTTCCCAGTTCTAAAAATATTTTTGTCTGAATAAAGAAAACTACATTAGTATAACTCATACGGTGTACAACAAAAGAAGACATAAGTTATTACCTAAAGCTGGAGTCCAAAAAACAGAGTTGTGCTGAGAATCCTATGCTCCTTTAAAGAAAGTAAAGTATCCCTTCCTGAAAGAAATTAATCCAAATGTAATGGGGAAAGCTGTCAAGCCTGTTCTGGGGAATCAGCAGACTTGGGTGCCTCTCTGAAGTGCCTCTACACTAATGCGTGTAACAAGGGAAATAAACAGCAGGAGTTAGAAGTCTGTGTGCAGTTACAGGGCTGTCACCTCCTTGGGGTCACAGAGATATGATGGGACAGTTCACATGACTGCAGGGCTGTAATGGATGGTTACAGGCTCTTTAAAAAGCACAAGCTGCAAAGAAAAAGAGGGTGTATTAAAATTCATGTGAGAGAGCAGTAGAAGGTATGGAAGTGCATGGAGTGCATCCTACCCTTCAGACTGTTCAGGAGCCAGTTGAAAGCATACAGTCCAACACAGGTGCTATTGTGGTGTGTATCTGCTACCGAGGTCCTGATCAGGAAAAGGGTGAGGGCTTCCTCAGACAACTGGAAGAAGCTGCACATTCACAAGCCCTGGTTTACATGCAGAACTTTAACCACCCTGATATTTGTTGGAAATACAACACAGAAGTGCACAATCAATCTAGGACATTTCTGGAGTGCTTTAAGAACAACTTCCTGGCACAGGTGATCATGGGCCCAACAATGAAAAGTGGACCTCATATTTATAAATAAGGAAAAAATGGCTGTGGGTGTGAAAGGTGTGAGCAGTCTTGGCTGTAGTGACCACGAGGTGGTGGAGTTCAGGACCTTGACAGGAGGGAGAAGGGCAAAAAACAGGATGACATTTTGGGTTTCAGGAAAGTAGACTTCAACTTCGTCACAGATCTGCTTGGAAGAGTGCCATGGGACATGGCCTAAGAGACAAGAGACCAGGAAAGTTGTTTGATAATGTCCTCCAAGCTTAAAAGAGGTCCATCCCAACAAGTAGGAAATCAAGTAGTTGTGGTAGGAGACCAGCATAGAGGAGCAAAGAGTTCCTGATTGAACTTAAATATAAAAAGAAAGTATGCAAGAGGTGAAAGGAGGGACAGATGACCCAGAAGTATAGAGATTCTGTTGAACCATGCAGGAATGGGTTTAGGAAAGCCAAAGTCCACCTGCAGTTGAATCTGGCAAGGGATGTCAAAGGCAACAAGAATGGATACTACAAATACATAAACGGGAAGGAAGACCATGGAATGCATGGTCCCATTGCTGAATGGTGCTGGGGTCTTGGTGACAAAGGACATAGAAACAGACAAGGTTCTCAATGCCTTCTCTGCCTCAATCTTTACCAGTAAAATCAGTATTCATGTATCCATAGACCCTGAGACCAGAGGGAAGGTCTGGAGGATTGAAGTCTTACCATCAGTGGAGGCAGACCAGGTTAGAGAACACTAAAACAGAGAACATACACAAGTCCATGGACCTGATGGGATGCATCCACGAGTGCTGAGGGAGCTGGCTGACATCACTGTGAGACCACTCTCAATTATGTTTGTAAGGTCATGTCAATTGGAATAGGTTTCTGACCCTGTTTGAGCAAGGGGATTGGAATAAAGGATCTCAAGAGATCCCTGCCAACCTCAGTTGTTCTGTAATCAGATCTTTATTCTGGCATATCTTTTGGGATGTCAATATCTTACTGAAACTACATAAACTTCCAGAAAATGAATAATTTGTTTGGTTGTCTCAACAAAAATGTGTAAGGAATAATAAAATAAACAGTGGATTTTCACATACTTAAAAATGCAGGAATATTGTAAAATAATACAGTGCAAATATGCTCAAATTAAAATGCAAATTTTGATGCCTGAGTAAAACTATGTAGTAATAAGACTGTTCTATAAGTGGCTTATCAAAAAAATTCATTTATTATTCATTCCAATAAAACTAATTACAATTAATTTATTTGCTGTGCCTGTCAATGTAACAAATATTTGATTTAGCATAAGTTAATAAATATGTAAATTAAAAGTTACCAAAGCAGGACAAAAAAAAAAAAAAAGGATGTTAACAGCACTTCATCTCCTTTGGTATTTTGTAAATATGTTAACTTTTGTGGTTTGGAAATTTCATCACCTTCCTGTTCCACAGCAACTTGTCCTTGTTTCCTGGTCCCATTAATACATCCAGACCTATGCTCACTGGAACTGAAGACCAAATCAATATATGTACATGGCTAGAAATACAAAAATCCTACAGAAAAAGAGTTTCATTGTCCTTCCTGTGTGAATTACAGAAATATCTTTATTTGAACAACTGATCTATCATAATAAATCAAAATGCTACCAGGTCTTCAGTTACATAAACTTAACTTTCCTTACAGACATCAAGTCCAACTTCACTGTTGCACCTACAGCTATATAAATGACCATGATTGTTCACAGCCACTGTGTTCTGGAAAAATACTGGTGATGTTTTAAAGAAAAGAAAAAAAGATATTGCTACTTTTATAAACAGAATTTTTATAATTTTGAAAAAAATGTCATGTAAAAAGAAGTGAGGGAACAGAGATATTTACTGTCACAAAACAAGAAGTTTGAAGCAATTAGCAGTAATTGAAAAGAGGTTCCTTAGGCTTACAGATCAGCATTGTATAAGGTGAACTCTAGAAATAAAAGTATGGAAAACACCCCAGTGTGACAGTGATTTCAGGGAGCCCAAAAATTGCTCAGAAAAAATTACTCTAGAAAATGGTTAAATCAGATGTGTAACATAGTGAAAAGTAGTGAAGTTAAAGGTATTTGTCCAACATTTACTCTACTTTGATTGTGTGTATACATGCATACTAGCACAGAAAGAGCTGTTAAGAAGCCCATTTCTATCTTTATAATCTTTTTTTACCATAAGTTGGATTGTTTGACAGAACACAGGTATTGGAAAACATTCTTCCTCTTTCATGTTGGCCACAAGATCTTGATGCCAACTACATATAACAATGCAACAGATAGACCTTATTTTCCATGTCCATCTCCCTCTTTTGAGTTTTCTGAATTTAATTCAAATGTGGGTTTCAAAGACATTCCATCCACCTTTAAAGTAAGCAATACTGGGCCCCTCCTAAAAGCCTCAGATTTCTCTTTTAGCTAGAAAGCCCTCAGAGCACCCAATCACTCTACAGCATGCACACAATACCCACATACTCAGCTCTAAAAATTACTTAAAATTTAGCACAGACCTAAGAGAAAGGATTGCTACCCAACACTGAAGTGTCAGACATTCCTGACAGCTTGAAAATGTCACCTTTTCTCTCACTGGGCTAAGATTCTCTGTCTGCAAAAATCAAGACCTACCAGTTTCACTTTCAAAGGAGAACTGGGAAGATGAGTTTATTAATGTTTGTTAAGTAATCAGAGACTATGCTGCTAAGTGCCCTGGGGAAAAAAAAAAATAAGGGAATTAATAAAGTTCAGGATTGATTGCATATGATGTGCAATAAATAAATAAAACTACATAGTGAATAATAGTGATCAAAGTAAATATTGAACATCTTTCTCATATGCAGGAGTTTAGCAGAAAATACAGTACCTGACAGTGCAATTAAGAATCCAAGATCATAACATTGTTGTTATAGATGTTGTTGGCTAACATTTCCTTATTGATAAGTACTTGGTTTTGCAATATTAATAGCCTCTGTTTTTCAAGTGTGCCTTTTGCAAATTAAAGTGTAAATGTAACAGGTTAGAAACTGCATTACTTCTGTGCCAACATGTTCTCTTCCAGTACTCATCCACAGAGAGCTGAGTCTTTATTTCAGACTGAAGTAGGTTCTGCTTTGAGTTCTGGAAAACCTGGCTCTCTGCTCATCCAAAGTAGCAGCCATTTCATAAGCATTGCATGTATACACTCAAAAGCCTGTTTGCCTAGAAGGTTTCCCCTATATGCATAATGCAAGTGGTAAACCTAGCAAACAACTGAAAAATGATTTGTTAATTATCAATAGCTAATTGTAGCCTGGCACAGAGGATGGGTGACAGAACCATGCACACTCTCAGGGTGTGGGGAGACACTATGCCTTGGCATGAGTATAGTCTCTCAGGGGTCCGTATCAGGACCAGTACTCTTTAATATCTTCATCAATGACATAGACTTGGGATTGAGGGAACCCTCAGCAAGTTTGCAGATGACATAAAGCTGAGGTCAAGGTCAGGTTGGACGGGGGTCCAAGCAACCTGATCTAGTTGAAGATGTCCCTGCTCATTGCAGGGGGTTGGACTAGATGACCTTTAAGGATCCCTTCCAGCCCAAAGTTTCTATGATTCTAGGAGTATTTCACATTACTAAGGCATTATAAGGGGAAGAAAAAAACCAGAAGCATAATGGCACACAGCATTAGATTGAGTCTTCAGTCTTTAGTGATTTTTTATTTTTGGTGTATAATTTTCAAAGTTTCATTCCATCTTTTTTTGAGGACTCATAGGTAAAATTACATCTGGCACACAGAAACTTAATTCCTTTGATATTCCTCTTTAATTATATGTCCTATGATTGCCAGTAAAATAATAATATAAACCAAAAGGAAGCTTCACTGTGTCTCACTATAATGAACAAAAAAAAAATTTAAAACCACACATTGTTATGTTATTGGATCATTAATGTAATATATGTTTGACTCATGATCACTGCTCATTCAACAGTGAGATAAGACTACGATGTGATCTTACATTGATTTACTATCAAAGGCAGGTTGCTTGAAGGACTGTATGACAGTAAATTTTAATATTAGTCATTATACTAACAAAACTGTCCACAAGAAACTGTATTCTATAATTTACAATTAAATGTTATTTGTCTAATTCTATTAAAGTGTGTACTTTTATGTAGCATACTATGACAAAACATATTTCATAAAACCTGAATTTCACAAACTTCATTAAATGGTCTACCAGTCTCTAATAAAGTGAATAAAGTAAAATGAAACTATTTTAATTATGTGCTTTCCACTATGTCATCTATGTCAAATTCCAGAGGTTCAGGAATTACAAACAGCAATGGATTTGTTGACAGAGATTTTTGACACAAAAAATGTAATTGTGTTTGCTCTTGAATTTGTTAGTGGCTGATCAATGTAACAAATTAAGGATTCTCGAGAGGAAGGATCTTGTCTTTACTAATTAAATATAATGCTGTAGTGTTGTCAGTATCCCATTCCATGATTGCTTAGTCAATTCAGGTTTCAGACAGATCCTTTCCAATGTGGTGTGTTAAAAAGGAATTGCCAGGCTTGCATGTGCCCAGTACCCTTACGAAAGTGAATTTGCTTTCTATTAACTTTTGAATGCTGACTCCTCTTCATCAGAGAAGATATCATTCCAGAAATGAACATACACAATACACAGAAACAGGAATATTCTAACAGCCAGTAACGGCAGAAGAATGCAGTCAGAAAAATCAGTCACACCAGACACTTGCTCTTATGTTTCAAAACAGATCTACCTGAGAAGAAATAAAAAGAGCAAAGGCTAGGGTGGAGAGACTGACAAACTAAAAAAAGAAAAATAAAGTATAGCAGTCTATCTCTATGTTTTCAGTTGGAACAGCTTAAAATATTAACTCCTTAAAATATTAAATATTCAGATGGTTAGACAGACCAAGTCCATCTTGTAACATAATCATCAGGTCATTTAACAAATGTTTGGGAGGTCTGATTAAATATCTAAATCAGACACTCAAGAGGTAAGTGTTTGGTTCATGTTTCGGTATTGACTTTTCTTGAACTAAATGTCTTCTCGCATGAAATTCTGTCATATGAAAAAACTTCCTACCCTAATGTTTGTCAAAACGTTTTGGCATAGTCCTTCTCCCTCCCAAAAAAATCAACTAAGTGCCATTTTCCTACCAAAAAACAGAAGTGGTGGAAATTTACAATCAATGACCATAGAGACCAGTTGAAACAACAGCAATTAAATATGAGGTACCATGTACATGGAAATTACTATTCCCTCAGATATTCCAAGCAAGGCAAGGGGGACCATTCATCAACAAAGTGATCTGGGCCATCTGACATGACTTCAGTCTAATACTAATACAGCACTAGACTGCATCACTGAAGTTCCTTCTACACAGCATTGTAGGCCAAAATCATCAAGGCTATGAAAACAGAAAGTTAGTGATGCCTTTATCATCCCTGGAGTTCCCTGATACAAGCCAATACATAGCAGAGCCAATGGGAATATGTAAAAACTAATAAAACATGTAAAACTGTAAACCTAACAAGCATCAAAACAACAGTATCAGCTTTCCCAGAAGCTGAGTGCTCCAACAGAAAACGATCAGAAGACATATCATGTTGCCTAGTTAGAGAAGCAATCTAGCTGTACTCATGTCCTGGTTTCAGCTGGGATAGAGTTAATTTTCTTCATAGAAGCTAGTGTGAGACTATATTTTGAATTTGGGATGAAAAAATGTTGATAACATGTTGATGTTTTGGGTTGTTGCTGAGCAGTCAAGGACAGTCCAGCTTTTCATGCTGGCCTGCCAGTGAGGAAGCTGGAGGTGCACAGGAAGCTGGGAAGAGACACAGCCGGGACAGCTGACCCAGGCTGACCTGGGTATATATAAAGTATATATATATATAGTATATAAAGCTGGGGGGAAGAAGAAGAAAGGGGTGGAAGGATGTTGGGAGTTATGGCGTCTGTCTCCCCAAGTAACCATGACGCGTGATGGAGCCCTGCTTCCCTGGAGATGGCTGAATACCTGCCTGCCATGTGTCGTGGTTTAGCCCCAGCCAGCAACTAAGCACCACGCAGCCGCTCACTCACTCCCCCTCCCACAGTGGCATGGGGGAGAGAATTGGGAAAAAACTCGTGGGTTGAGATAAACACAGTTTAATAAGACAGAAAGAAAGAAGGAAACAACAATGATAATACCAACAAAGGAATGTACAAGAACAAGTGATGCCCAATACAGAAATTGCTCACCACCCAGTGATCGACAGCCCGTCCCCGAGCAGCGATTTCCGCCCCCCGGCCAACTCCAGTTTATGTACTGGGCATGACGTCATATGGTAGGGAATATCTCTTTGGCCAGCCTGGGCCAGCTGTCCCGGCTGTGTCCCCTCCCAGCTTTCCATGCATCCCCAGCCTCCTTGCTAGCAGGCCAGCACAAGAAGCTGGACTGTCCTTGACTGCTCAGCAACAACCCAAAACATCAGCACATTATCAACAGTTTCTCCTCCCAAATCCAAAACACAGTCTCACACTAGCTTCTGTGAAGAAAACCAGCTCTGTCCTGGCTGAAACCAGGACACCATGGGGAGTAGTGAATGAATTCCTTGTTTTGCTCTGCTTGTGTGCACGGCTTTTGCTTTCCTTGTTAAACTGTCTTTATCTCAAACCATGAGTTTTCTCACTTTTCCGATTCTCTCTCCCATCCCACCGTGGTGGAGTGAGTGAGCGGCTGCGTGGTGTTTGGTTGCTGGCTGGGGTTAAACCACGACAACTCAAGACTAATTTTCTCCCAAACTTGAGATTCTGAGTTTGAAATTCTTCCTTATTTTAAGGAGATATAGATTTGATGTCTGAATCTCTATCCTTGAGATACTCATATTGAGCAAAATTTCATAAAGAGTACAAAATTTGACAAGAAAAATCTCTCTTCATGGCAAAGAAACCAGTGAAGATAAACTGAAGCTCATCAGGAAAAAAAACCCAAAACCTCTCCTATGGTTAATTTCAACATATGTCCAGAAAATTAGATTTGCAGGTTGATTAAGGAATAGCAAGACAAAATAATAAACTGAGTTTAATGACTTTTAAAGTGTACACAGGTTTGGAAGGCATTTGCCTTGCAGTTGACCACAAGAGTCATTGAGCATTAAAGGGAGAACAGGAAAACAAACAGAACTTTCCGCGTATTCCCACCACATTATTTGTTATACTCCTGTAGAAGCTGAATATTCAAAAACAGCCAAGAGATTTAGAAATGCAAGTGCCATTAATTTTCAGTTCAATTACTTCTCCTGGGTACCTTAGTGATTTTGAAAATCTTATCTCTAGATAATGAATCCATTTATATTGGCATTCAACAGTGCTCTGCACTGATGATTTTTTAAAATTGAGGAGGGGGTCAGCTGTATACAGTAAGAAGAAATGATAGCCGAGTTTAGTTGTTACTTCAGCATGCAAGCAATTTGCTCTCAGAGTGTCATAACAGCCAGCAATTTTTTTTTTTTTTAATCAAAAACATTCAGAAATACTGTGTGGTGAAAATAAAGAATCAGTCACAACCTTTCTTTTTTTTTTTTTGCATGTTAAGTCTTTCGCATTGTGTCTGATAAATATTTTGTGATAAAAGTAATGGAAGTAGAAAAATTTACCCAACACAACATTGCAGGAAGCTAGCCACTGTCTTCAGCCTCTGAAGAGAATATTATTATTGTGAATGTCATTGAAAGAACTCTTCCAAAAATGCATGCTTTTGCCAACTTCAGTGACAGGTTTGTTTTGCATATTACATAAATACTTTTCTGGAAATTAAAGAAGTCTCTAAGAAATTTTTCACATCAATATTATATCTAAACACAACAGGTGTCACCCACTAAGGACATAATACAGCACTTCTAATTGCATTTAAAGAAAAAATGGGAAGGTACAAGTAACTGGTACGTGGTGGTAAATGCAGATCTTCTGGATATAGCTCCCAGGAAAAAGGGTTAACTATTAATATTGTACATTTAATTTTGCATCAAAATTTTAAGAATTAGACACTCCAACCACTTGTCCTTTATCGTACTCTTAATTTTAATCTTTCTTTTAATTTACTGCAATCACCCATAAGATTTTGTCCAGGTTTTGTCCATTTAGCACTGAAATACTGAATTCAAATTTTGTGTCATATTTAATATATATCTGCCTGAATCAAGACCTTTTGTCATTTTTATTCCTCTGGAAGAATCCAAACTACCCTTTCTTTGGTATTTTGTATTACTATCTCTCTGACTCTCTCTGAACAGCAGAAGTCAGAATCAATTGATATTAAGTGCCTGTTGCCCGGAGAACCTTACTCAGCCTCTTTTGCACTTGAAAAACTGACACTGTGCTGTGAAAATAGCTCAGCTTTTCTACACATCAAACTATTCAAGAACTTTTCTAGACCATCCTAAAACATGTCTTGTCACTATAAAAACAAAATGTCTCTACACAGGTACAAAACAGTAAGAATTTGAACAAAGAGATAACCTTTGTAGCAACATAGAGTTAAAAAACAGGGGGTACAGAGGGCGGAGGTAGTTGGGGGGGGGGATCAGTTTTTTTAAAACAAAGATCTTTTTAGTGTTCAATCTTTTATGCAGTCATTAAAATTGTATTCACAGTCACAAGATTTGTAATCAGTTTTGCTTTTCTGATTGAACTTTATAGACCTTGTGTTTAACTATGGCATATAAAAGAATCAAAAGAATTAAATCTGACAACTGTCCAAAAATTATTTTTTATGTTCTCCTCTTTTTGCTCTGATAAATAGTCCCAGATTATGTTTGATTGACAATAGTAAGCCTGCACATCTGGGCTTCCATTCACCACAGTATTTTGAATTAGAATTTTACTTAGTAATGACAAGATTGGTTAATTCTATAATTCTCCAAATGGAACCATTTTTTGCAGTCTTGCATAACATACTGGTGATGAGTTACAATTATTGCGTAGGTTCAAAAGCCCATTACCCAGCAGCTTCTGGGTCACATCCAACCAGACTTCAACAGATAGGCACACTTAAATGACTTTTTTTTTTTTTAATCTCCTGTTAATAACCATTTGCTTCCATGGGGAAAAACAAGCAAACTTTCAGAAAAGTGGTGAGCAACATAGCCACGAGATACACAAAATGTTCTAAAGGAAAAGGTTTGCAGCTGTGAAAACAGTAGTAGGTACAAGTCTTTCTTTTGGAAATAATAATTTTGATGTTAATTTTAGAGCTTGCAGTACCTCTGATACTGTCTCCCCATAGACATCTTTGAATTGCCTAGCAGTCCTCTGTGGTTAATTGCCTTTTCTGAAAAAGTGCTGCATCACCTGAAGAAGATGAAACATGCTTAACACAAAGAGAGTACAGAATAACGATTTCAAAGACAATGTTTTGAACATGGTAATACTGCAATGATGAATCACAAGATGGTGTAGGCATCTCAATGCCAACCCACTAGTTTTTTGAAACAGCTCCTGAATCTTAAGCGTTGACTAAAAAAAAAATCTCTTCATTTATACTGGTCTGTTTTATACAGCAGACGTGCTAACAGTTTGGAAAAAAACCCTGAATTTCATGGCATAATCCCACCAACTTCACTGGTATTGAGAATTTATCCAATATTAGACACTGAATATTATTTGTAGTCAATGTTTAGGGAACTAACGAAGGTTAGTTACTCGAGGTAAGTTAATGGTAACCACTGGTTACATTAAATCTGCTACAGCTTACATAGTGCTTGCATAACACATGAAATCTGGTATCTCCGGTGGTTAATATCTAAAGCAAGCTGCCTGTTTGAGAAGACCCCAAAGTCAGAGCTTCAGATTAGAATCAATGGAAGTATTCAGTACTTGGATAAGTAAACTTAACTTGGGAGGAAAAAGTCATTAAATTCCTGGAAACAGACCACGGCCAATAACAAAATAGCATGTGTAAGAGCAGATCTCAATGATTGATCCAACCTGTATTCCTGTAACACATTCTAAGCCCAAACTGCATGTTTGTTTCTCCATGATTATATTTAAGATTAGTGCTGTGAAAAGGAGCTTTTAACTTCATTCCAAATACTTCCTTGTCAAAACCATGAAAGTATTTTCAAGGCTTCTGTGGATACTTAATGAGAAATATGCAGTCAATGGCAGATACATCCCAATATAGCTATTTTTACAATTTACTGTATTTATTTCAAATTTATAGTTTCATTGTTGCATGCACATTCATGAAGGTTTTTCTTTTGGGACCTGCTCTATCAACAAAAATACATTTCCAGTATCAATTTTATGATGTCAAATTTTAATGTATCGACACCCTGCTTGGTATGTAGTTGTGGCATTCTTTGGAGAAGTTGGAATCCCCTTTCTTTATTTGATTCATTCAGCAACAGTGACTGTATTCCACTAACAATGTAATGTTTCTGTAGTTTATTTCTTTTCTTCTGAAGAACAGGCATACACATTAAATACACCCATGCACATAGGTCACCAGTGCAAATGCTGCCTGACATGTATTCACAGTCACAAAGGTAGGAGGCATGTATTAGCTTTACCGTTTATAATTTTTACTGCTGCAGAAAGTCTGAGGTCTCAATTTAGTACATGTGGTATTTTGACAGAAGTTGTCTAGTGTTTAAAATAAGCTTTACACAAAGTATTTGCTTATAGCTTAATAGAACAGTAAATTTTTTTTTTTCCATCTTAATCATTCCTATATAGATCATGGAGACAATTGACATGATGTTACATAGAGAAACAGGCATGCTAAGGGGGCTCATTTATCTGATAGGAAGATCTTTTCTTTATGTTTCCTTTTCAAGGAGAATTTTTCTTTATGGAGGAGTTTGCAAGCTGGGCTTAATGTAATAATGGGCAAATTTCAAATTCAGGGTTCTAATTCAGATTGCTGCAAGAAATATGTCTTTTATTGATGCCAGCTCATCAATTAAATTTATTTTTCTGGTTTATCTACATAATGTCAATATATATTAACATATATTGAAAAACATGGTGTGGAATCATTAGTTGCTCTTCTTTCAAAAACAACTATTTTCTAGCTTGGTGAAATTTCTGAAGCTGGAAAAAGGTTCATCTACATAATCTGCCAAGTCTCTTCCATTTAGTCCTAAGTGGCATTTGTTGTTCAGAAATTTCCTCCTGTAAACCCAAAAATGGGTAGAAACCCATAACAGTATTCGCTTCCATAGCAACTTTCTTCCAACCATAATGTTTATAGTGGTTTTACAAAGAAGTTTGTCAAGTTCCAATTTTTTTAGCTACTTATTTTTCCAACACATTATTTAGAAGTACAGAATAATAAATTAGAAATATTACATTACCTAAGAAAAAGCAGTCAGATAGAGATATCTCTGTTTAGTAACTTGCTAATCTGCTTCTTTATATCTACCTGTTAGAGATGTTGTACATGAGATAAAGGGTGATATCACTCACATTTATGACTCATATCTATATGACTAACTTACATACCATTAATGCAGATTAATTTGTACATATGTTGTATGCATGCTGTTTTTTCCAACAAGTAATCAAATATAGCAAAATTTCCTTGTAGGTTCTCCAAGGTGTTGAAAATTTTCTAGGCAGACCTTTTAATGTTATACAACAGATGCAGTTTCATAGTTACAGTTTTCATCCAACCTGTGTTTACTTTGCACATGTGTGAGGATGAAAAACAAACAAATAAACAAAGACCCCAAGCCCCCCAAAAAACATAACCAAACAAACTCCCTACTGAAAAAATCACAAAGTTCAAAGCAGCAAAATGCTAAACCTGCAAAAACATGTTTTAAGGTAAATGATCAATTTCTGTTACAAGTTCCATGTCTGTTCCTTGGAGTTGAGAACTCAGAAATTATCTTTACTGCTAACAACCATAAATTACATATTTAGAGTCTCAAGTTGTCTACACAAATGGTTTCATGTTTTGTAAACATAACTCTCATTAATTTATAACCAAATTCCCAACAGCTGAAGAATGTAGTCAAATGCAGATTTATGACACAAGAGTTCGTCTTCAATTCTTTAGTATGCCCTGTCAAAGAGACTGTCCAAATGAATCATTTTAATGGTAAAAAAAAGTACTCAATCAAATGTAGGGTTTTTTTGAAGAGTGCAAAATAAACATTGAATATTTTATCAAAGAATAACCAAAAATTAACAATCAGAATGCCTAGAGTCTGCCTAAGTGTTGGATAATAGTGCTCATGCAAACCTATGACATAACAAACTCCACCTCTTTTAAGAAAAATTCACTTTTCCTAACATGCTCAGTTTCAGTTAGCCCTTTTTTTTATAAACTGCAGTCAGTGAGTTATATTACCATGACCAATATAATTGTGTTTTGTTGATTTTGAACATCTCAAGTTGTAATGCTAGTTGTGCCTCATATGGCCTGTTCCAGTTTACTCTGCAAAATATCTGGATATTTATGGAAATTATCATTGTTCTCTTCCTCTGGGAGTTAAGGTGGAAGCAGAACCCAGTATCTCGGTAGCAATAAACTGGAATAGGTTTTGTCCCTGAGGAGCACCAAAACCACAATTGTACACAGTCTATGGACTTGCACTCTTTTGTTTTAGATCCAATGTTAAGAGATGGCTCATAGCTCAGAGGTCATCTGAAGAGATAAGACAGGCCAACTGAGGATCAAGGTACGAAATGACAGCAAGCAGGTTAAATCAAAATTATACCTACAAAGTTACACATACGGAAGGGTAAAGTGAGTGACTATGCCAGAGCAGACAGGAGAAAAGTATGAGCGTCATGAAGGTAGAGGAAAAGAACTGGAGCAATGATTATGTCAGTACACTACAGAAAAAGTCCAGGCAAAATCTGAGAAAGCTCTCTTGATGTTTGAAGGTCCCCTATCCCACAGGTCCCAGTTCCATTCCATGCCATCAGGTGTCACCTGCAGGTAGCTCTCACTTGGCAAAGACCAGAGAAGGTTCTGTTCCCTGTCATTAAATTTCATTAAAATTTAGCTTATCAATTTATTTTGTACAGTGATGTGCTAACCCTGTGCAATACTTCCTAACGCAGACAGACTTCTCTAAGAATTTAACACAGGTCATTATATACCTACTACACTGTGCTGTTAGAACAGTGGCATAACAACTCCTGTTCCCTGAGACATAAAGTTCCAATTTGCAAAGAAAATCTCTCATTAAAACACTAGACTATCCCCTTTTCAGATCCTCAGATCAAACACAACTGAGAATTCAGTCCTCATGAACTAAGTTCCAACAAACATTAAGTTCATGTTTCTCTATACTATGGATGTTTTTCTTCTCAGTTGGACTGGACTGTTGAAGAGTGTTTTATAAAGCCACATTATTGATGCACTGTTGTTATTCACAGACTCAAGCCTACAATCTTTGTAGAGTCAAGACTATTATTAAAATCACTGTAAGACAAATGTCCAAGGAACAAACTTCAGATATACATAATTGCATTCCTTAATTCTACTGAAGCCAGTGTACCTTTCCTCAGGATATAGTCTTGGGTTACATGTGATAAAGACTTCATTTCATTGTAACTTCACTATAATCTGATTTAACCAAGTTTGTCTCCAGGTCTGTTCAGCTAAAGGGACACTATTAGAACGAGCAAACAAGATAAGCTCTAACACAAGCTTTGTCCTCTCTCCTACCTATTTTCTCTTATCTTGTCTGTGTTAAAACGTGGACCAGAATGCAATAGGAAATGTGTACACATTTCTGTCATGCTACAGGCTATGTATCATTTCATTCTGGCTTGAACAGGCTATCATGTCATAGGTTATGTATCATTTAATTTCGGCTTGAACACTTTTGCTGGATGCAAATTCTCATCATTTTTCCAGCAGTGCCAGTCAATCATTAGGTGCCTTCTCCTATCTAGAATTGTGACCTGAGTTTTCAAGCAGTGAGAAGACTGTTGAGTTTTCCATTTTCTCTTCCTGATGTGGAAAAAAAAACCCCCAAACATGCAACTTTCTCTTAACATTAGTCTGTCACTTCAGATTCAGAGTGTAGAGCAGGATATTGAAACAAGCAAACAAACAAACAAAAAACCAAACATAATTTAAGAATCTAAACCAAAATTGGATAATCATCAGATAGGTTCATTTCAGGGTCCAGTTTCTTTACACCGCTAATTGCCCTCACCCTACTTTCAACAGTGAGGTATGTTTTTCTTCAGTCATCCTACAAGGTATGATTGTTGATGACATTTACATGTTTTCACTAATTAAGCTATGTCCCCTGAGCTGTGCATTACTTGCAACAGATTCTGATTTTTGTTTTTCATTGTTCTTTGCATGGACTAAAACACCTTAATATGAATTTCAGGCATTGATCTGCCTTCCTTTCCTGTGTTGTCCTATATTGCATGCCAGTAACAGTGGCATGATTTAGTCTGGCCATGATTTAGACTGAATTTTATGGTGCTGTGACACATTTGGAAGATGTCCCATTTAAGCATTTCTACCTACCCACTCTGCATTGAAAGACATTAAATACTGTCTAATTCTTTACTTGGCCCTGTGAATCCTAATAATCTTGTGTCAAAGATGATGATTAGGAAAAATCTGCGTCCCATTGCCCCAGCAACATACATTTGAAATGAAGAATCTTTAATTCACATGTAATGTATGGTTATGTGATGCCATATGGACTTTCATCAGGTTTATGCAGGCATCTACAGTGTCAAAAAGTCACTTGGCAGGAAAAACTGGGCACTGCAATGTTTTGACATGCCATCATCTGGTCCATGTTCCAATAACTGAGATTCCAGAATTTGTAAATGAAGATTGACTTTTGCACATAGATGTAAAAAGACAACTTAAAACAGCCTTGTTTCTTCAAAGGAAGGGATTATCTGATTTTGTGTTTCATAATAATCAGGCATAGCTGTTTTTTCAGAAAATATTTACTAGGCCCTAATAGTTTAGGTACAAATTTTGGCCTTAAAGTGGACCCATGTTTGTATATTCTACTCTTAGTTTGCATCATGCATACTTTTGATGTATGTATGCATGTGTTGCGTTAAGAGGCAGAGCAATTTGGCAGAAACTAAACCCCCTTGCTTTCCAGTCGATCCTCAGATATCAGAGGGACTGGAGGTGGCTGAGCTTAGGTTCTGAGTGATGCCCAAAGTCAACGTTAGTAGTCCGGTCGCGCCCAACACCTTTGTTGGACTATCACGGGTCTGGATGCACTTCTAACATCACACTACCTGCTCAGCTGGACACCTCCTGAACTCACACGGCCGCACTCAGAGGTACGGTCGCGTTCAGGGACAACACACACACGGCTGAGTCAATCAACAGTGCGATTTACTGAAGCAACAGATACACAGGTTCTTTGGATTGCCGGTGATAAATTCACTGCCTGCAAAGCACGTGCAAATGCCAAAAATATGAGTAACACTACTTGGCTATAAACGCGTTAAAAGATGTAAAGTGACTCTATAGAGATTTCTAAGTTTCCCGGGGAGGCACTTGGTATGACCAAGTGTTCAAATCTTACCCAAAGGCGTCCCGATGGGGAGGAAGAGAGGCTCAGCCCGTCGACTGATCCCAGAAGTTAGAATAGTACATGACGATGGTATCTTCCCTAACATCCAGCTCGTAAAACGCTATTTTATAGTGTTTTACTTTGCAGGTGGAGCTTGAGTGACTCTAGTCCTACATACCTTTATCAGGATTGGTGCAGAATTCCCTTGCTTTGTGTTTAAAGGTACAGACTAGGAAAAATTCAGTGTGCATGCTCATTGAGGAGGGGTCACACCTTGGGAGGGTGGTAACTTTTGAGAGGGGCGTGCGTTTTAGTATTATAATGATATTATAATTAGCAAAGTTCACTCCAAGTACAGCACTTCATCAAAGTTGACATGTCCTTGGTCCAGGACATCGCAAGCGCAGCTTATCAATGTACATACTGTGCATCCCTAAACTCCCCTGGTCACAGAGCATGGCCGCAAGGTCTCCACTCCACTCCATCCTCCATGTAATCTCTCCCAGAGTCAGCACACCAGGTGCCCCTGATGTTGCCAACATCCAAGGCCGTCCAGGGAGTCTCCATGGCATAGACCCGTTGTACATGAGTGCTACATTCCACCTGGTTTCAAGGCTGTTCTTAGAGGGTAAATTTCCAAAGAACTCCTCAGCGATTACTCCACATTGTAGTACTTTATGTAATATAATTACCGAATTTCAAGAATTGCAAATGCAAATAATGACAAGCTTTTATGGAGGGGAAAAAAACAAACAAGTTCCATAAAGCAAATGCTGATTACAGTGATACAAATGAGCTACTGGCTCACCAGAAAATGTGATGTACTAAGAAGATCCATCATAACCGAAAGAAAAATTAGGTGAGTGGTATTGCTGCTAAAGAATGAAGAAGGTCTTTTCTTAAACTTAATCTCTGGGGATTTTTTTTTCCCCAGAATTCATTCTCCAGGTACAAGGCCACATTCTTAATTAAGGTTTTAGTTCACTGAAACACAAAAATTATCTCTCCTTCTCTTTTCTTCAAGATATGAATATTCCAAAGTTCTTTACTTTGACATAAAACACAAACACCAAGGCTCCTTCTGATAAATTCAAAGTCAAAATGACTCATTTACAAAACAAGAACAAAAACAACCCACACAACTCTTTTCTAAGGAGGATAAAATATATCTTCAATATGAACAACTCTCTTTCTACTACCAGCATCCTTTCTGAGTAATGCATTTGTAAGTGCTCCCAAGGGAGAAGACTAGACTACTTAGCTTCTTTTTAGAGAAAGAAAAACATAGAGCAACGGCTACAAGAAGACCAACTGACTTCCATTCAATTGTCATTTCATTCTCTCCACAAACAATTTCAGAAATATTGCCTGGACATGGTTCCAGTGTTTCTGAAAGCCCTATGAGGCAGCTGCCATCATGCATAACATTGTTCTCCAGCTTGAGCAGGCACTCAACAGAGGCAGGAAATAATGAAATAACCTTCAGCAGGTTTCCATGCTTCAGTTCCAGTGTCACGGGCAGAGTCTGCAAACCGCTTCTGCTTGCTGTCCCAACCAAAAGAAGAGGCTGATCCCATCCAGAGATTCAGTCAGTCAAGATGTTATACTTGAACCAGCTATAACAGTTGTGCTTTACGCCACCTCCTTCCAGAACTTGTACTACATCAGCAAGACTGCAAGGAAGATGGGAAGGGAAGATAAAGAAATATTTCAGAGGTTAGGTAAACACTCAGGTAATACTCTGAATTTTCATTTTTATTTCACTTTCAGCAGCTGGAGTCATGTCTAGCTATTATTATTATAGCTGACAGCTAAGCACATATGGTACTTCTAAAGCCTTCTAAAGGAGTTGTCGTTAGCTCAAATTAAAAGTGAGAAAGGAGCTGCTGTATTCAGATCCCATGTGCACCCGTGAACAAAACAGAGCAGGCAATTAAGGCATGGTTCTTCCTCTCTTCCTCAGCTTCCCCTTAGCAGAAGGGGCAAGATAGGCACCTGCACATGATTTGTTTGTGTTTTTTCCCTCACAGTTTCCCAGTGTGGAAAGTCTTATTATTCCCTATTTATTTTTCATCTTAATAAGTTGTTTCTCTTTCCACTACAGTGCTTTTGTGATCTGACAGCAGAGTTTATCCTGTCTCTACTACTTTTGATTAGCCTACTGTAGATGCACTCAGAGCCTTGCAACTGCAGCTGAACACAAGGCAGGATGCTGCAGAGATGCCATGCTAACTTTAAAGCAAACTTACTCATCCCTTCTTCCTAGAAATGAAACTCAACCTATCACTTCCAGAAAAAAAAAATATCCTGCAGTCAGAAACTTTATTGTACTTTTCCCCCTCCCTTATAAAAAGGGAGAGTCAAAGAAACTTATAGTCTTAATTAATATCACGTTGAAATTATGTCTCACCAAGGTGTAATAAGGTGACCTACAACATTACACGTGATAATGCACTACAGTTCAAGAGTGGCAGTAGTGTAGTGTAATAGTGTTACTTGTGATATACTCCCTTCTAACTAGTCAAATGTATCCTTAGTGCAAAGTCAGTGGCTTGCATAGCTTTGCTCCAAGGATAAATTAGGAACCCTCGGACACTTACTGTCAGCAACAGCACCTCAAAACAGTTGGTTAAAATGAGAAGTGCATTCACCATGGATGGAACTGAAATGCAGAGAGTAAGCACAAATAATGCTTACAAATAAGGCTTAGCGGTGTAATGGTCCACTGATCATATAAGTTATTCTTGAATAATTTCTTCTTCCTTTCTCATGAAAAAAAAACACCAAACAATCCAGTTCCTTCACTTTTTTTACTTCATTACAATAACAGTCTCTTCAACTGAGGGGAAAAGCAATGTTATTTCCTTTGGTGGATTACAAAGCAATATATTTTTTGATCCTTATTAGAATTTTGCTATGACTCAAATATTTAATCTGTTCATGCATATTTATCTATTTTTAAAGATCATCTAATGAAAATTGCCTCTCACCTTGATTAAAAAGACCTTTCAGTATCTAAACTTATACTAATAAATATTAATTTGCATCCAGACAGGAAATCAAAACTGTCTTTTAATGTTTAATATGGGTTTCCCCTTCTTTCTCTAATTGTTATTTTGCAGACATTCTAGAATCTATTTATTTTTTATTAGCAGAGTGATAGTACAGCCTTCAAGCAGACAACTAGACTTCTCTCTGACACCTCACAGCCCCTTGGTTTTGTAAACAATTCAAGCCTCACTCGTAACTTCTTAATTGATTTCATTTGTAGACTGTAAATGTTGTTTCCATGTTACTTCAAAAGGAAAAAGAATTTAAATGAAGTGACACAAATAGGCTCAGCACTCTGCAAACTGAAATTTCACCTAGATAGCTTTCGCTTAAAATCAAATTCAATCCTATGTTCTTTTTGTGAAGTGTGTATTGAGTTCAGAGGAAATTAAACACATTTCTGTGGGCTTAGAGGAAAGACTCAGCTTTATGCAAGGCTTCCCATGCAAATACTACCACAGGCTAGGTCTTGAAGGAGGAGCTGCCCACTCGGGTGGTAACTATGACATTTGCTAGAATCTGTTGAAGACCAATAAAAATGCAATAAAACTTTTTTTTTCCGCATTAGCTATCTCCTTCCATTTCTCTTGGGATGTAATTTAATATACTTAGAAATTTAGAATACAATTTTAAATGCTTAAAACATTTAAAATATAAATTATCATCTAGAGAAAAACAAAAGTTTTACCTTTTCATAAGTACACAAAGACCAAAGTATAAAAGGAATGAAAAGCAAGGAAATCAGATAATATAAACTACCACCAAGAGAAGGAAAAAAGCTAGACAATTAAAGAGGGCTCAGGAAGAATAGACCTCATTTGTTTTGAACCTCTGCAGGACTTTCCAAGGGCAATATTTAATAAAAATAACTTTTTGTTTATGGCAAAATTACACCTCCAAAACCAATCGAGTAGAACATCATCACATTAACAAAACTGAGACCATTCTTTGACATCATCTGCTATTTTGTTAATCATCAGAAATTAGGCATATCTCATCTGACTTCTAGACAACTTATATCTACATTAACTTGTTTGATTCCATTTCTAGTCAGTAGAGAGAAATAGGTACTTCTAAATTGCACAATTCATCCAACATATTTTGGTTATCAACCTTAAAAAGAGATTAATTGCACCCTGAAAAAAACTGGTTTTCTCCATTGTTTATAAAGGGAGTTTAGAAAACAAACTAGATATCGACATCTATGTTGTAGATGCCTAAAGTTAGAGGAAATGCTTCCGTTCTTATTCACAGCCAGCAAGAAACCTAAACACAACCTTTTGTTTTCATTTTTCTCTCATTACTCCTATTTTATGCAGTGTAAAACACTGTTTTCTTCTTATTACATCTGTAACCAACAAAAAAAAATACAAACTATTTACTTACAAAAGTTTTGTTACATACACTTCTTTTTAATGAGTTAAAAAAAAAGTTATTCCATAAAAGAGACATAAGTGAACGACTTTGCCTTCTTTACTCCTCAGCAATTCAAGGAACAGTGAAATGAGACAGGAGATTTGAAACATGTGACAAGTGTTTAGTCATTTACTTATAGAATCATAGAGTAGTTAGGAAGGGACATTTAAAGATCATCTAGTCCAACCCTCATCTTCAATGAGATCAGGTTGCTCAGAGCCCCGTCCAACCTGACCTGGAATGTTTCCAGGGATGAGGCATCTGCCACCTCTCTGGGCAACCTGTTCTTAGGCCATGCAGCTACTTTTTAAAAAGGCTGTGTGGAGAGATAGAAAGAAATGAAACTTGAATCATGGTTGTTCCAAAACCAAAGGTCAGAATATTTAAAGCAGGGGTAAAGAATGAAGGAAGAAAAAGGGTGGAAATATGTTAATTCTGTGTTACAGATTGAAATTTCCTTTCATTTTATCTTACCCAATCATATTTTTCCTTTACCGTATTGGGGGAATGTTTGAAGTATGTCTGTACTACATATTTTCAAAACATTCAACATTTGGATACTTTAACAATGTAAATTGTAATAATCTTTCTAAGGTGATCTGTATACCAGAAGAGAAGTAATAATGAGTTATAGTTACCAGGACAGAATCAAACAGAAACAGAGGGAGGAGAAATCAGGATATTAAGTCTTTTTCTGAGTCCACATATGAACCTTAGAAACAACTCGCTTGTCTAAATGTCCATATCAATGACATATAAATATGTCCATATCTTTGACATATAAAAAAAAACAATTTTGTGTCTCCATTCATTTTTCATGCTGCTGATGTAATTTTTACCCCAATTAAGGATGAGTTCCGGGACAGAGCCTTCTACCTAACTGCTATGTATATCACTAACATACTGTTCTCACTAGCACAATAAGTGTTTAGAATAAAGGTGTCTGTTAGATATCACTCTTCTACGCATTAGCCTTTTCTGTACCTATATAGAAAAAATCTAATTGTAGAGAAAGGAAAATTAAAAAAAAAATTCTAACTTTCATTGGTGTTTTAGAACATTACATACTTCCTTGACAACTGTAACAGTAATTACATTTGTTTAAAAAAAAAAAACTTTATAATGGTTTAATTGTGATCATGTAAGTAGCACCAAATAAATTCCTTCTTTAAATTAAGCTTTCAATGAATAAAAGAGTAAGTAGGTCCATAGCTCATTCTAAATATGAACAATCTATGTGCCTTTCTTAACCAATCAATTCTTACTTGCCTCCATCAGCATTCAATATATTTCTCCTGTTTAGAAGCTGTGGACTGACTTAAAGTACTTTGAAATATTAATTAATGAAAGATAGGTAACAAATTCACTCCAGTGTGAAATTCCAGTTTCATTCTATCAGGTTGTTTGGGTTTTTTGGGGTTTGGGGTTTTTTTTGGCTATTTCTCAGTAAATAGGATTGGAGAGAGTGGGGAAAGAAGGCAGTGAGGATGGAAATAGAAGAAGTGATCTTAAAGTGGTCCCTCCCTTCTTTTTACAATTTTTTGGGGCTGTAGATGCAAAAAGCTAAATAAGTTAGTGTGTGATCATTTTATAGGATCTTCTTTTATTCTGCTGAACCTCCTATCAAAATGTTGCCATATTTGTTGACTTCAGTGGTGTGGTTTCTTTGACACACGGGTGTATGTTCTGACTGCACTATCTGCAGATTGCATAATCAGGGCGACCTTTCTCTCCCAACCGTTAAAACAAATGAGATAATCTCTGTTACTAGCACAACTTCCCAACAACTTCACCAAGGGCCAGACTGGGTCCCTGAATGGTTTACATAAATATTAAAGCAAAAAAATTATATAACTAATCATTTGACATACTTATCTTACCTTATAGCCTTTGCCCTCTCAAAATAAGTAAATGCAACTGGTTAAAATTTAGCATTCATATATGCACCTAGAGAAAGAAGCCTACATCTAAAACACGTAGAATGAAGATATTGTGTACTTCAGTAAAAGTTCAGCCCAGAATGTTGCTCATCACAGGAAATTTTACATCCTCCTATTTTAAAAGTACATGCCTGTCTTGAAAAGGCTGACACTTTCTGTGGAAAAGACAAAAAAAGAAAATGGTGTACTGCTCAGAGAGGAAGTGACCAAAAAAAATGAAGTAGAAAAGCTGATATCTGACAATAAAATCTTCCCTGGGTAAAAGTTTAATGGCATTTTCTTCAGTAGATATTTCCAGGATCCACAGGGAGATATCAATAATAAGGTCTAAGCTGATAGTAAAACAGGAGGTTTCTCTAGCTGTTGGCCATTTCAGGAAGTGCTGCTCCCAACTTGCATCCTGTTCTCACAGTGTTTCATAGCATTAGCTGGCAACAAAAGGTATTAGTTGTTGATGAGTTCAGATGAATAATTCAGCTGTCAACAACTGCTATTTAGATAAAATACACAACTAAGACAATTATTGTAAAAGTACATGAACAATTATTGTATATGAATAATTACTACCGTGTGTGCATAAGCAATCATCTGTGCAAATAATAAAGTGTATCTCATCTCACAATAACAGTTTTATTGATAGAAATTAGTCTATGGGAGGTCCTGACACAGAAAAATATTACATGAGGCAGCTTTATTCAATTTACAATGGTAGAACTTGCAATTATAGGAGGGAATGGTGGTATGGCCTGTCATCAACAATTTCAAGCACTTCCCGTCAACAAACCTATTTTCAATAGCTTATAAGTTTGTCAAACTATTCATAATATCTTTCATATCACATCTCCATCAGGGTCTGGATTATGAAAAATACTAACCAAAATACCTTGGGCATTTTCTAGAAAAAGGCTAAGGCTTTCACTGAAAACTCGGCAGGCTTTTTATGCTAGAGTGAGGAATATTGACTCTCAGATAGCCTTTGTGTTAGAGAGGTCTATATCTCTTTTCCCCTGAAAATTATTAACAGAATTTAGAAGGAAAATTCCCGAGATGCTTAACAGAGACCAGTAATTTAGTTTCTATCTGCAACAGGCATGATCCAGACTGTGCAAATGCATGACTTGCCATCCAACCACATGAACTAAGAAAAAATGGGTTGGTCAATGGTCTCATCTGAAGTTCAAACCTTGCAGAAAAATTTGATTATTTGAATATGGAGGAGAGGTACAGGGGCTGGTTATTCAAGGCTTAGAATAGTAATAAGTTAGAGAAAGTAGTCTGGGTTTCAAGAAAAAGGAAAAGTAACTAGGTTTGGGACACAAATGCTGGGTCTGGGGAAGGAAATTAGATCTGATATACTAGAAGGGGCATAAAGAAGAAAGTGGTAGGAAATGAACTGACAAGAGGAGGCAGGGGTAGGTTTGGAATTGTGGGGTCCTGTGAATGAGAACTAGTGATAAGCAGACAAGAAATTGAAGAGGCAAAGATCAGAAAGGCAGGATAGTTAGCTGGGTGTACCAGGAGAGGTACACACCTCACTGTACCATCTAGCAGTGAGATAAGACCAAAGTGAACCTACATGGTATGAGTAAAGGGAGCTAATGCATAAATTTGGATAAGAAAAATCAGAAAGTATATTAGAAAAGGATCTGGAGGGTGGGATGAGGAAGACAAGTCAGCATGAAAGTCATCACCTGAGGAGAGCAGATAAAAGTAGTGTCACAGAATCACAGAATGGTTGAGGTTGGAAGGAATATCTGGAGGTCACCTTGTCCAACCCCCTGCTCAAGTAGGGCCACCTAGAGACACTTCCACAGTATCCTATCCAGATGGCTTTGAATAGAGGTTCCACCACTGCTCTGGGCAACCTATGTCACTGCTCAGTTGTGGATACACTCCACCCCATCATCCAGATCATTAATGAAGATGTTTATCATTAATTAAGATGCTAAACATCTTCATTAACCTACCCCTACAGTACATTGCTAGTCACTGGTTTCTGATTGGAATATGTGCCACTCATCACCACCCTCTGTGTCTAGCCATTCTGACAGGTTTCAACACACTTGACTTCCCTTTGGTGAAACCATGTTTATTTCTTCTTATGATTTTCTTAATGTGTCTAGAAATGATTTCCAGAATCAGCAGCTCCATTACCTTCTTGGGAAACAAGGTGAGGCTGACCAGCCTATAATTTCCTTCGTTCTCCTTCTTCCTTTCTTGAAGACAGGAGTGACTTTTTCTTTCCCTCAGTCTTCAGTCACTTTTCCTGATCACCATGACAGATCAAAGATTATCAAGAGTGGCCTTGAAATTGCATCAGCCAGTTCCCTCAGCTCATGGATGCATCCCATGAGGGCCCATGGATTTGGGTATGTCCCATTTGCAGATGTATTCCCTGACCTAATCCTCTCCCATCAAGGGTACATTGGGGGTTTTTTGAGCCCTTCCTGTCTCATCATCCCAGGCTGTTTGCTCACCAAACCTCTCTATCACTCCTTCACAGGGCTGTTGGTAACTCTCTCACTCTTAATTCATTCTTAGTTTAAAGACCTCCTTACCAGGTTAACCATCTTGCTGGCAAAAATAACTTTGCAGCCTCTTAGCGAGCTGGTTTCCATCTCTCCCAAACAGAGATCAGATGATCAGGCAGTCAAAAAAAGGAGTGGCTAGGCAGCCAAGAGCAACAGAAATACAACACTGAAGGACTACAGGAATAACAGAAGTACTTACTAGACATAAAAGACTTTGAGAATATGCCAGATCTTGGAAGAGAGAAAATGAAGGTCAGGATGGTTTAAGAGAAAGTTTGTCCATCCAAGACTACTTCCACCAGCATACAGGCAGAAATATAAAATTCTGAAGTCCTGCCATCCCTTTCTCATCAGTAAGTTTGTTCACAACTTCCTAACAAACCATGTTTTTCCAGAATTGTTCAGGTAGGTTACAGCAGGGAAAAAAAATGACTGTAGGCTTGGGACCCTTATCACTTGACTCTTTAGCTGTGGACATTATTATTAGCAATACCACATGAAAAGTTAGCTGGAGAACTTCAAGTTACTGACTTGTCCTCTCACGCCTTTGTGGTAATCTAATCTGATTTTTTTATGGCACATAATTCTGTGCTCACTGAAGATGACATTCTCTTCAGCTAATAGGGAACCATGTAGCAAGTGTCTGTGCAGTGAAAATATTGAGACAGCATCAAACACTTCAGGAAAGAACCGTAAGATATAAGTGCCAGGTAACAAACCCTTGCACAGAAGTATAGTGTAAGCACACCATCTTGCCCACATCTGTGAAATGATGGTCTTATAGATAACCTTTGAAACAAATGCCCTAAAACTTGTTTGTAAGGGAAACCCATGACAATCTACAAAAATAAAATCAGTACAAATGAAATAACAACTGCCCACATAATTTCTTTCACAATTTCATTGTGCCTAGGTATATTGCTCCTTAATATTGTAACACTTATCAAAAATGTTATAGACATATTTATGATTATATTATTGTAAATTATACTATTAAATTATATTTATAATTAGTTATCTTTGCATTATATTTCTACTAAATTATGTTTATATTAATATAAAATATAAAATGAGAACAGTTGCAAACTGAGACACTTAAGTTCACAAATCTCTGGCTGTTCCAAAGAGTAATTGACAAAGCTCGCTCCCAAGACTGTAAATTGCAGAGATCCTAAGCTGTGTTTTAAGAGTTAGAAAGATGACCACTGCCTCACTCATCAATGCATCATGCCCCACTGAAGTGTGTTTGAAATTTTTGTTCTGACATAATAGGAGCTAAAAGTCGTAATCACTCCAGCTATTGGCAAAGTACTGGGAAATAACCTTAGCCATCCAAGGAAACTGAGATAGTATAAAATTATTTGTTTTAATTGCAAATATGCTTGGAGCCACAGACTCTGAAAACTGTTTCAAGAAAGATATGGGGAAGAAGGATTCAAGGAACTTAATTTTGTTTTTAAATATATCACTATTTCAGGGAATGTAGTACTAAAGCCCCCTGCAAGATATATGAGCTGCAAAATTCCAAAATCATTTGATCTGATCTGATTTGATTTTTTGAGTTCCTAGGCAACAGAAACTACACAGCCTATAGCAGGGTCTACTAAAAAATATGTATTAAAAATGCATTGCTTTTTTTTTTCCTAAGGCTGTGCTTTCCTGGTCACATTAACACATAATTAAAGGGCTGAAGACATTTTGCACTGAAGGGGAAATCAACATGTACCTGGAATATCCGAGGCAGCCAGGTGCTGACAGATTCATTGGAATACCTTTCCTTAGAATCAGTCTTAGAGATCAAGAACACAATGTTTTTTTAAGGCAGAGGCACCTCTAGCCATCTCCTGAAGAAAAGAGAAGATGGTAATTGACGTGTGCTGGGGAGCATGACATACAAGCAGATTGATTTATTAGCAATTAAAACTAAGGCAGGAAACCATAACTCAATTGTTTTCCTACAGAGTTAGAAAGAAAACCCACATAAAACATCAGAAACTGTCACTAATGGTCTTTACTGGCCTGCAAGAACAAATGGTCATTTGGTATTTTGCAAACAGGATGCCAAATTAAATTGCATGAATACAGAAAATAGTAGTTATATAACTAATCAAATGCTGATCATTTAAAGACTTTATTTCATTGCTGAATAGCCCAACTTGTGATGGGACATAGAATAACCCTTTATCTGTTTCCCCAGCAAGGCTCGAAAAGCAGTAACAGGCTTATAATGAAAACAATTCAGGTCTGAACAACAGGAGGAAGACTGTAAGAACTTGGTAGTTTTTATAAAGGAAAAATAAAAACAAACTTATTTTTCAAAGTAACAAAAACTTAAACTTTTTAGGAATGACCGTTTTCAGCTGTAGAATGTGAATGCATAAATAATATCACACCAAGCTTCCAGCTCCCTAAAATCACGGAACAGAACTAAATTTCTGCTTTTTGATTACACACACTTGGTTTAATTAGAAAGGACAATGAAATTATTACTTCAGCTCCACAAAAATGTTTTATCAGAAGTAGCCACTCTTTCTCCCACATGACCTCCTCCCGTTTTCCTATTAATATAGCACCCTTCAAAATCCATTTAACAGTATACAAACAGCACAAGACTTGTCTTTCCTGAACTTCTGTTTAAACTGTGCTTGCCCAGTGGACCCAAGTGTAGATGCAGCAAATGCTGGCAAAAAATGCTGTTCTGCTAGAACAGTTTCACACATACCCCAGTGACATATATTTAGAAAGCATAGCTCTCTTCCAATAGGGCACAGCTGAACAGAATTACATTGGCAAAGAAACATTGAAGAGACAGGTAGACATTTTTCACTTCGTCCAAGCTAAAAAAAATAATTCCACAAAAGCTTCATATTGTATAGGCTGAGGAGCTGTGGCAAGGGTTGTCAACGACCTCCTACATTCCACTAAACATGACACAACGTTATAAATTTTGCATTTAATTTCTAGGCTAAGGTTCTCAGGCCTTGGAAGATGCATAAGATCCTTCTACTATGTCTGCTACAGTGTGTTCAGGAAAAGAAGGCTACATGTCAGTCACCCCAGGTGCACTCCAGGTCCACTGTAACTCCAAAAGTCATTCATTACAATTTTGACCACACACCATAAAGCAACAGAAATTAGCAACATATGTTTATGCCACTTAAAGTTCCCATCAGGTATGACTGTCTGTGTACAGATTGATATAGGGCATAACAGATGGGGAAAGATGCATTGCTTACTGTAATACAGTGGCAATACACAACAGCCAAATTTCTGCCCAAAAGGACTATCCTGTTTCCAGTCCCTCATCACCTGCTGCAGGACAGCCTCTCTCTGTGGCTGCTAGCTGCTTGATTAGCCCAGCTGTAATGTGAAACTTTGGCCTAGAGGTACAGTTGCACTAGTCGCTGAGCTCATCTAACAGCGCGCTGCTGCTGGGAAAGGGCTCTTCTTACTCCCTTTGTGTCCTTCCTCCTTCTTTCCTCCAGCCACCCCTTGAGCTGTCCTTCATATCTTGTTGCAGCCCCACTGTGTGCTGGATCCTTCACTGGGATGACTAAGTTCACCAACAGTAAAAGGACCTCAGAATCACTGGGGTTGATCTTGAATCACTAGATCATTTACCACTGGAGCTCAGTCTTGGAAATGCATGGTGAGGAAAATTAATGTTTATTTTTTTTACAACAATGAACTGTTTAACTTATTTTAAACTTATTTTATGATGATTTTAACTACACATTCCTTGTAGGTCAGAGATGTTTTCTGAAACTCTTGCTGTAAGCCCTTGGGTTTTCTACTTTCTACCTTACTGTTTGGATATAACACTTGAGCATTTAATCTAAGTATAAGTTAGCTGCATGCATGACAATCTTGTCACTTCTTCCCTGTTCTAGTATGCTGATATTTGTTTCACTTCTAAATAATCAAGTTATACAAACACATGTATCTTGAAGTTTCAGGTATGGCCTTTGCACAAGAGTCTTCTGACTGACCTTTTACTTCCAGTAATAAATCATATTTTGCTCTGAATGTTCATTTACACTTTAAATTATCTCTGCCTTCATTTTCATTAAATACAAATAATATCCAACCTTTTTTTGCCTTTTTTAGAACCAAAAAATAATGTTTTTTTCAGTTCACAAAAATTTTTTTTCCCCCATTGTCGTAGAATTACATGTCATTGAGCAACAGCATTTTCACTGTGTTGCACCACATACACGTGTAAATGCAACCATATTACATTATCTTCAAGTAGCTGTTCCTTGCTATTTTCAGTAATATATGGCAGAAATCTCTCCAAATTCAAAATCTTACATTATTCCACACTGTTGAGTTGATCCCATTTTAGAGCTTCTGTACTCACTCTAACCTGTCAACTATTGATTGTTATTCCTCTGCTTGCTGCTGCACCAGTGACTTCAACCACGTATTAAAAGAAACATGCAGAAGCCTCCTCCTCACAGACATCAAGTAGTAAACTGCCAGCCAGTTATATATTCCTGTTACCACCTGTTCGGAGACCTTTCATGTACGGTTGCTTTCTCGCACTATATCACTTTGGGCATCACCCATTACTGCAACTTCTGTCCTTTGTGAAGTCTGGATGTGAACCACGCACTTCTGGCAGCTACATTTTGCTGTACTGAATGCTCCCTGAAAGGAAGTACAAGAGGTCACAGAAGAAAGAATTGCTCAGTCCTGGCGCACTTCAAATCATTATCATTTTAAGACATTTCTTCCTGTATGTATTGGCACTAGAAAAGACCAAATGCAGCTAAGGTCTGGAGATGATTTGGATTCAGAATATGAGAGCAAAGAAACCTTTAGGATAATTGCATCAAATACTAGAGCTTCTAGGCAGCTAAATAAAACTTTTTTAGATCTGTGGAATTTGTATAAAGTAAAATGAATTTCAGCAGCCCCACAAATCAGTTTTCAAATGAAATAGTACAACTACTCCACATTTTATTTCCTTGTGGCTTTTTACATCTTTCCCTTACTATAATGAGAGTCATACACTTTATTCAGTATAATCAGTAACAAATTGACTTCTTAAATCCTAATAAAATATTGTGGCTGTTGCAGTTACTATATTGGATAGAAAGACAGCGGAAAAAATAACCTCACAAGAAGACTAGGGGGAAAAAAGTCTATTTTCTCTTGATACTAGTTAGTAAGGTGCTAGAGAAAGCCCTAACTCAAACACTTACTATGTCTGATCATTCATCAGCTTTGCATATCTTGAAGGCACAGGTGGCTGATTATAAGTGCTAGCAGCTCTTATTCAAGACACATGGTTCAGATAAGAATAATCAATGCCTTCATAAAGAAAAAGAAGATTTCAAGCAGTGGTATCAATGCTCTGTCAGCAGGTTTATAGTGTAATAACATTAGAAGTATTGTAGCAGTCTCAGTTTTTTTCATTTTTATTTGTCCCACATATCCAATTTAAAACATTTAATAGCTTTAAAATCTTCCTCTTAGAAATAAAGAGAAACAAAGAATAATAAGGGATTCATTACCTGGGTCTAGGATTGAAGAGTTTGGATTTAGTTCTGGCATGTCACAAATCTCACGCGCTTTAAAGTAACCACTTCATCTGTGTCTTCAATGTTCAGCTATTTAGATTACATGCCTTTCAATCCACTAGTTGAGTAATATTATAGGACAATGATCTTGATTATCTCATCTAGATACAAACAATAAATATCTCAGTACACATTATAAGCAAAAATATTCTAAGGTTTAAGACCTTAGATCTGTAAGCAACAACTAGCAAACAAATAGCATAAATCTACACCACTGGTGGATTTAGAGGAATTTATAATGTTTAAGATGCAAATCATAAGACACTTTGGAGTCGAAATTGCATATTTAATGTAAACATAACTCCCATTTAATAGTGAGTACAAGACTAACTGCCTCAGAAGGGTGACAAGCAATTATTTCCCAAATGCAGAACAATTTTGTCTCAACTCAAACAAGAAAGCATCACATTATATATAGACACATATCTCCAATTTTTTCACATTCTTTCCTCTTGCTGAGGTGACAAGGCTCCTCTGAAGCAAACAAAACAACACAAAAGTGAACAGTAACCTTTACTCCAAGAAAGTTCAAACTGAAAAGCAAACAAGTGAGGAATTTTTCCTTACTGGGGAAGGGAAGAGAAGGATAAGAAAGTTCAAATAAAATGCCTACAATATATTTATGCCACTAATAAACTTTCTCTTTGAAAAGCAAGTTTCACCTAAATACTGTGAAAATGAGGATTTTTAAAGTGACTGTTTATGAAATATTCCTGAACTATACAGTTGTAGTTTTCTGTCACAGAGAGATGAATGAAATCTGCTAATGGACAGATTCAAACCACACACACAAAACTGGAAGCCAGTGTCCTGATTACCTAATTCACCAGCCTAATTTTTGCAGTTTAATTTCTGAATTAACAGAAGTAAACTGTTAATAAACAGTTTACTGTTTAAAACATAAACAAAAGTATGTTTTAAAAAGTATTTCTCCATTTCCCTTTATCTATGAAATTCTTTGTTTAAATATGTGTAAAAATACAGTTGGACAACGGATTTTTCCTAAGAGATTTTATGTATTTTTATGTTCTTATCAAGGTTTCCTCCAAACTGATTTATACCCATGTGTTTTCCATTTAATAATATATAGTTGTGGTTTATCTATGAGATATTAAATGACTCAATAAATGCAACCTGAATCAACCACAAGACTGAGATTATTCATAATTAAAATTATAAGAAAATATATAAAATTCTCATGAGATTGTTACTAATTACCTGAAATCCAAGGTTATCATCCATTGTTATATAACACAGTTAACACAGAGTTTCAAGTTGAATAAACATAATATTTCACTGTGAACATGACTCAATTATTCTGTAAAGACCTACTGAATCTTTCTTATTTTAAAAGCATATCTAATGGGTATATGGTTTATAGTCTCTTCTTAAAGTAAAAACAGATGAAACTAAAAACACTTAAAAACTACCCTTGAAGAACATAAGGCTTCAATGCAAATGTGAAGTATCTTCCAATTTGTGTACTATGAATTGAAAATTGATTTTAAGACTTCCCTGTGCATTTAGGACAACAATTTAAAATCAAGGGGAAAAAGAATACTAACCACTGTCATAGTCACAAAAGGATTTCAGATTATGAAGTTACTGTTTATATTTGCTTGTTTCTTTAACACCAAGTGCTATTAGTCCTGTTTTGGTGCACATAAGATTTTTCAGGAAATTTTAATCCTTTCTGCCTGTGTGTCTATATGTGTACAGAGGAAATATATAGTATTGGAATTCAGACACATATATAAGAGACACATATATATAACACTCAGGCTGCACCTAACATCAGAGGGTAGGAAAAGGCTATTTTTAAAAATAGAGCTGGTAGTCATTGGAACAAATTCAGGAACAGGCTGAAATTATATATGGCAGATGAGTAAGACTTTGGACTGAATTTGCAAGAGACAACATGTATGGTTTAGGCCTGGGAATCAAGTGGTTATGTTTAGAAATGGGGCTTTCACATAAATCTTCAGCTGAGGTTTGAGCTGACAAGCACATGAGTAGTTGAGGAGCAAATAATCAAGGATTACGAGTGAATTTAGAGGGGAACAGCAGCTGAAGGCTGCTGGCACTAAAATCCTCACGAAGATGGGCCACCCACAGGGTACATGTTGAGTACACCCACAGGGACATGTTGAAGGTAGAGGAAGGGTGAGAGGAGCTCCAGGGACAATGCCATGAATCTATGGGCATGAAGTTTAACAGCTCACTGGGATCATCAAGTGAGGTTATGGTTTAACCACGAAAAGCCAAAAAAGCTGAATAAGGTAAAAGGCAGTGCAGGAGATATCAGGTTGCATAAGCCACCTTCACCCAGAAACTAAAGAGGGTTGCTCAGCAAAGACATGTTTAGGGACAAAATTGAAGTTACAGTGGCACTGAAGAGAGGTAGGATAGAGAAGGTACCAGCATATGCCTTAACAGTGACAATAGTCCAGGCTAGATGCCTGCACTCGTATTTGTTGCTCAAATTTGATTTGCTGCTGTGTTAAAATCAATGGTAAATTTAGAGGGAACAGGAGCTGATGCTCTAGAAATAGACCCTAGGAACAGTATCAAAATGGGCAACCTGGGTATTTCTGTTGATGAGAATTGAGGGAGTTGGGTCCAGATGGACAGGGGCTAATAAAATCACAGTGTACCTGGGCCTGACAGACTATGTTGCAGGCTGGCCACCTCAGTAGTCACCTATCCTTTGACCAGACCTTCACCTAACATTAAGATTGAGTACAGAATAAAGCAGAAATACTAGTTTAATTTTTCATACAGTGCTTCAGTGTTTCCCTGATCCAAGAGCTTCATGTCAGAGTAGAAAGGACTGTACCTGTCCCATACAGAACAGCTGGAAATAACGATTCCAGTGACAAATCACTGATTCAGCTTGATAGGATTCTGCCCCAGTGTAATTACAGACAAGAGCTTCAAGTGCTTTCTTCAAATCTGCTGTGACCACATTAGATCAAATGTCAAACAAAAAGAAGAACAAAATAATCAAGACAGTCCAACTACTAAGCAGAATTTTCTTTTTTGTGTCTAGCCAACTGCTGGTAAGCCTTGGAAAAGAAAATTATTTCCAGCTGTAGTTGACAAACTTGCATCATATTTTTAAGAGGACTTCAAAATCTAAGAAGCTGGTATTAGAAGGGTGTCTCATTGCAGTATATACAGAAGCAACCAGCAGGGCACTAACAGATGTATACTTGAGAATATGAACCAACACCTTTGCTGCAACAGGTCAATGTTCTTGCAAGTAAGTTGTCCTGCTCCAAAATGGAAAGTTTCTCCAGAGGAATGAAAACAATTAATTTTTTTAATACTTTACATATAGACACAACCTCCAGTGGCTCTTAGGGGAATTCAGTTAACAGAGGAGATGTTTTAGAGTTTAGAGCACTTGAGAAACCTGATTACATTTTGCTAGTACCCAGCTCTACACAATCTCCTTTAATGTAATTTTAACACAGCCCAAACCTTTCCAGGATCTCAAATGGTTGCCACAAAGATAGGAATCATGATTCTAACTTTTCCTCATAGGTAACTCATTCTTCCATTTCTTTTATCTGGTCTCCATTTTGTAAGATTTAATTGCATGGTATGGAACACCAGAAGATAGCAGCCACTGTGACATAGAAGTGGGGTGCAAAAGCAGAACCAGCATTCAGGATAAGTTCCTAAATATTTATATGTGCTTTTGTAGTTTGACTTATGTTTGGAGATGACAGTGAACATCAACTGAGACAAATCTATGGAATGACCCACACAGAGATTTCATTCCACAAATTTTTGGAAGGATAAGTTGTTAGCTACTACAAATAATTTGAAGACATTACCTTGATAATTCACAAGTGGTTCAGAAGTGTTTGTTTTATTCCTAGCTGTTCCTTTTTTTTTCCTCTGGTGTTTTCTTTCCTTCCAGACCTGTTGTATTTGATTACTGCTGGCCAATCAATGTTACTTTTCCTTTTACAGTGTAATCTTCACATCCTCATTAGAAATTTATTCTGGTACTTAATTTGCTGTTGCCATATGTCAAAAAAATAAAAGGACACTCATGCTATCATCTTCTCACTATTACATGTTTACTAAACAGTTTCTAAAGGCACAAATAGACCTGCACATGAAACTTTCTAAAACAGCAAGACCTTTGCCAGCCACCATCTAAGATATCATTCCAGCTCCAATCACTCAAGCAAGATGTATGCATCTATGCTTGCAGTTTCTTCCTTGCTTGCAGTTAATATAGTCAAAAATAGTTAAAATTCCATTCCTTCATTCAATAATGCATAATGGTTACACTCATTTGCAATAAAATCACAAACCCTTAGGGTAAATTAAACATTTGCACCATCGGAAGTTATAATTAACTTTTTAGGTCACAGAAGGTTTTTCTCTCATTTTTCCTTATCTGTGTTGTGGACTTAACCCTCGAGGGTGGCATATCTGGCAGCCTCCAGACAGACATTTTGTCCACTCCTCAGGCAATCTGTTAGTCAAATTTCAGTCATCTGATTTCCAGTCCTTTCCTAACTATGTTCCTACTCCTTAGCTGCTGAAAAGTGAAAACATTAGGGCAACGACACACAATCTTGAAATTAACTTTGTCATCTCACACTTAGAAAAGCAGATTCTAACATTTTCTTTCAAGCAACTTGTATCAACAGTAAGTTGTATTAAATTTAGGAAAATGTATCCAGGATTGTAGGACCAATACTCACATATTAAATAACATTGATTTTAACTTATTCATTTTCTTCTTAAAACGTTACTCAGTCCTGAAATAATTTGCTGATTTTTTTACACCAAGACATAGATTTTTCATGCAGAATCATAGAATCATAGAATAGTTTGGGTTGGAAGGGATCTTTAAGGGTCATCTACTCCAAGTCCCCTGGGAGTAGAGACATCTTCCAGTAGATCAGGTTGCTCAGAGCCCCATCCAACCTGACCATGCATGTTTCCAGGGATGGGGCATCTACTACCTCTTCAGGCAACCTGTGCCAGTGGTTCACCACCCTCATTTTCAAAAATTTCTTCTTTATATCTCATCTAAATCTGCCCTCTTTTCTTTTAAAACCATTGCCCCTTGTCCCATCGCAACAGGCCCTGCTAAAAATTCTGTCCCCCATCTTTCTTCTAAGGCCCCTTTAAATACTACTGCAAAAAGGGCTGCAATAAGGTCTCCCTAGAGCCTTCTCCAGGATGAACAACTCCAACTGTCTCAGGCTTTCTTCACAGGAGAGCTGTTCCATCCCTCTGATGATTTTTGTTGCCCTCCTCTGGACACACTCCAACAGGTCCATATCTTTCCTGTGCTCCAGAGCTGGATGCAGAAGTAGGAGCATAGTAGGAATTTCACACAGCACGAGGAGAAATCTGAAAATTTTGTTAAGAAACCTGTGTAACTTAAATTCTCTGTGATTTACTCTGTTTTTCTGAAGTTTGCAAGGGCCTTTAATGTTAAACTGATATTTTAAATCATTTTCCTGGCTTATGCTTTAGGATTTCTTTGTTAATCAAGATATAATTTGCTAAAAATAAAAATTTATCCAAGTAAACAGGGGAAAAAACCATCAAATATAGGTTGAACAGTTGAATACAATCAGATAAAGCTTATATATAGAATTATTAGCCAGGGAAAAAACTACAAAGAAAAAATAAAGTTTCTGTAAAGTTAAGTAAGGTTTAAGTATAGCAATAAGGAAACATTATAAGGAAATATTAAAAACTTTAAAAACTAAAAAAAATTAAAAAATTAACAGACTAAGGAAATATTAAAACTTTACTGTGGAATTTCAAAAGCACCTTTCATAGGAACAATTTACAAAGCATCTTGAGGTAAAATGTCAAACCAATTAATCAGTGAATATTTGATCATTGCTAGTTAATAAATCTGTGTCTGACTATATAGTCAATTAATTTATGTGGACATCAACATACTTTTGTGGAGGAGAATAAATTGCTATCCTTTTTTGCAGCAGTCTGCACGTTATAAATTTTGAGCTTAAGGAAATTGTTCTCATGGAATATACAAAACAATAGAAGTTTTAAAATTACTCATTAAAAAAATTAAATGTCTGAGAACTGAGGAAACTGTATGCTCCTTACTAATATTTGCCATTTCATTTTTGAAGTGGAGGACATTTTCTTGCCATAAGTGTCAGTGCAAATTTTGAGTAAATATTTCCTCTAATTATTTGGACTTTTTTAAGTGAGCCTGATTTATTTGCAGACTTTTTTTCACTCAAAACTGCAAGCAAGAAGTTGTTAGCTGAAATGTATTTCAAAACAATGGGTTTTAAACAAACGCTGTAGACTCTTGATTTAGAACCATCCCAATCTGGAAACAGAAATGTGTGCAATCTTTGCAATCAAACAGGTTTAAATTTCATATATCTAAAAAGTTTCAAATTAATTGTTTACAAGAAGGAGTTATTTGCAGCAATTATATTGAAACAAAAAAGCTGAATAATATTATCAGAACAATATCTTTGCAAATACAATTTGCAAGCAGAAAATGAGGCAAAACTTTCCGTATGAATAATTCATTACATTCTTCTGAAAATTCCATTTTAAAATTAACTTATACATCAACACTTCTTGTATTTTTAGGGGACTGGGTAGAGCATAATCTTTCTGCTTGTGAAAGTTTGCAAGCAAACTACAACGAACATGTACGTAGACACAAAAACCCACCAAAACCCAAGCCCTACAAAGTTTAAGATCAGCTTCAGCTACATTCTGTAAGAATATACCTTTCACAGGCATTTTCTTGTCTAAATGTCAGCAGTATACACAGTTATTAGACAAACTGTCAACAACAGAAGAGGGTTTGCTATGGCTGAATGTCATCTGCAAGTTGTTAGGAGTCTAATCTCACCATCTGACAAATGTTAATGTTTTAGCAAGGCAACAGATCCATTCAAGGAAGAAATGTTCCCTATGAGCAAAGAAAGCACAAATGAGACCCTACAGTAATAACGGTTAATATGACTTGCTTTTGCAACAGCGATTTCAATCAATCTTTGTAAATCTGTCTGAGGCAGACATTTACATTTTCTTTATTTTGCACATCCACCTGTATGAAGACTCCTTAATCATTCATATTCATGTGCACTGAAGAAATAAAGCTTAAAAAAAAACCAACTGTGATAGTTCCTGAGGTAGAGAAATTAAATCAGTTGTTTTGCTTTTCAACTCTATTACACAACTTCAGGCAAACAGAAATAAATGACAATTGCTGTCCACTGAAGAATGAAGCAGGCAAAAGCACTGTTTTTCACAGTTCCATTAAATTCAATGTAAATCCCTTGTTATTTTTCTGAAGATGTTTCAGTATATCTGTAACACACTGGTGGTTTATTTCTCTTCTTCACAGAGCTTGTTTTCAAATGAAGGGCTTTTTCTTACCAACCTAATGCATAAATTCAAACCTGAATGGATTACTAGTAGTAGTAGTAGTAGTAGTAGTAGTAGCAGTAGCAGTATTGCAAGATAGATGAATTACCTTTGGAGAGGGAAGAAATGATGGAGGAGAAGGGGATTAGAATCATAGAACCATAGAATGGTTCAGGTTGGAAGGGACCTTAAAGATCACCTAGTTCCAAAACCCCCTGCCATGTGCAGGGACACCTTCCACTAGACCAGTTGCTCAGAACCCTGTCCAAACCTGACCTTGAATATCTCCAGGGATGGGGCATTTATCACCTCTATGGGCAACCCACTCCGATGTCTAACCACCCTCACAGTAAAGAATTTATTCCTAATATGTAGCCTAAATCTACCCTCTTTCAGTTTAAAACCATTACCCCTTATCCTATCACTGCACTCCCTGATAAAGAGTCCCTCCCCATCTCTCCTGTAGGCTCACTTTAAGTTTCATGAATGCTGAGTCCTCTCAGTATAGCAATAAAAAGAAACAATGAGAAGTTTATACACATTTTTAAAATTACAACTGTGATGGTCAGAAAACACCAAGATCATAAAACCCTCTTCAATATGGAAAAAATATATTCTTATCAGGAAGAGAAAGTCAGGGTAAACTTAGTCATACACCATTTTACCCTTTAACTCTTTATAATGAATCTATAAGGATGTAGGTCACATTAACAATTAGTTTAACCAGAAGAGGAAAAAAAACTTACTCATTTTCTGTGAACTGACAATTTCAGAAATAACTATTTTAAACAGAACTTTGTTATAACTGTAATTCATTTTGAAAGATCCTATCCACTTAGAATTTAAGGCTTTTATAGCTTTAGAGAGACATTTATATGCTTAAAATATCATAACCTTTGCTATTAAAATTTCTTCCTGCAACTAATCTTTCCCATTTTCCTACCTCTCTGACTGATCCTGGTTTTTTCTTTGCTTTATTGCAATTTTATAGCTTAATTCAATCTCTTTAGGTTTTTGCTATTGGCCATCTATCTCCTATAGTTTCTGCCTTCACTTCTTGGTTTGCTGAGGTTTTTTTCTTCTTTTTAAACATCACTGGAGAAAAACAATTAATAAATCCAAATTTAAATTATTTTATTGATTCTAGATATGTGGAGTTCAAGAGACACCTCACTTGAACAATCAGTAGCCTTATGGTCTTGAATGAATTTTCTTGCCAATTTTCTGTTTTTCTTTCTATAGTATTAAGTTGTGTTATAGGCTAAGATTCATCCTGAGCAAAACTAAGCTATTTTTATCAGCTGGCCAGAGGTCAACTGACCTGGTTTCAGCTGGGATAGAGTTAATTTTCTCTCTGATAGATGTTATAGTGTTGTGTTTTGAATTTGGGATTAAAATAATGTTGATGACATAATGATGTTTTTAGTTGTTGCTAAGCAGTCAACAACCATTCAGCTTCTCATGCCTCCCTGCCAGCAAGAAGGCTGGGGGTGCATGGGAAGCTGGGAGGAGACACGGCCAGGACAGCTGGCCCAAACTAGCCGAAGGTATATTCCATACCATACAACATCATGCCCAGTATACAAAATAGGGGAGTTGGCCAGGGAGGACTGCTGCTTGGGAACAGGTTGGGCATTGGTTGGCAGGTAGTAAGTAACGGTATTGTGTATCACTTATTTTGGATATCCTTTTATTTTTTTTTTTTTCCTTTTCTGTCCTATTAAACTGTCTTCATCTCAACTTTGATCTCAACTTTATTTTTATTTTCCTTTTTTTTTCCCTAATTCTCTCCCCTGTCCCACTGGGATGGGGATGGGTATGAGTGAATGTCTGTGTGGTGTTCAGATGCCTGCTGTGTTAAACAAAAACATCAGTAAAAACTTCCCATATGAATTTTTCACTGTATGTTTTGATCACTATACATGTGCACAAAATTACTAAAGTGTTGCAGAGGTGTTCTCTCAGATGCACTTTTTTTTATATAACAGTTTAGTAGTTCCTTGGATTGTCTTATTAGATAATCAAAGGTGGAGGATGAGGGAAAGATGTATTTAAGAGCGCAAATACCAATATTATCTTAAAAAGAGAATTGCTGCAACAAATGAAAGACTGAGAATAAAATCTAAACATTTTCATAATTAAATTTAGAAGATTTATTCCTGATAACATTTTTTTAAAGTGAAAGAGAATATTCTAAAATGTAAAATTTATTGCATGCAAGTAACCACATCCTGTGATCAGGAGTACTTTCAGACCTTGTAAAATATTTCAATATAATTTTCAGTGTCTTCAAATGTATTAAATTTGGCAAAAATAAATTCCCAAATTTTATTTCTAGTTCCAGCATCTTCCTTATCTTTTCCTGTATTTTTTCCATTAATTTATTATTGTTATCTTCATATAGTTTGCATTCCCTAGTATTCCATTTTAAAAGCCTTTTTAGAATTTTACTGCTCTGATAGTTAGAAAACTTATCTAATCTTGAGCCATATAACCTTGCCACATGATTTTAATGCACTCATAAAAGTAGTCACATCCCCCATCACTTTCAGTTTCCTAGGCTCAGATTAGGATAGGGATTCAGAAGTCTATTAATTGATGGTAGAAAATAGTAGTAATAGAAATGTTATGCAATTCAAACAGTCTCCTCTGCAGAAGTCTCTCAGGAATGATAGCTGTTATATTTCTCAATCAAATATTCACCTGGATGATATTTTGAGAAATGCTTAAGATCAAGATATCTTGAACTGATTGAATTCATTTTAAGTAACAGGACAGACAAACATGTAGTTATACATAAGGTTTAGTTATTCTTATTTCTGTAACTGTGTGTAAAAGGATATACTTTGATAAATTATGTAAATCATCTTTTAAGAATTACTACATTGAAAAGTTTAATCTTTAGCTGGAGAGTTCAAGAGATATGAAGGTAAAGAGGCACATAATTATATTCAATATTGGAGCCTGTCTCCTAAGGAAAGGAAGGGGACTGGTGTGTAAAGAGGGGCTAACTAGATGAATCATCGTTTTGAAAACAATAATAAGAAGAAGTAGAGGCTGTTGAAGACAGTGTCTGACAGCAAAGAAATTACATACTGACAAAAAGCCATTCCACATAGGTCCTTCCAAGAACAATTTCATTATTTTCTTTATCCAGGGAAGGAGAAAAAAAAAGAACAAAGGAAAAAAGTGGAACTGCTCCACACTGACATATGGCCTAAATCTAAGCTCAATAATTAACATCAGTTTTCATTAAGAAGGTAAGATATGACAGTAATTATCCCACTAGTCAGAAATATGAAAACAAAAATGTCCGCAACTGAGGTGGAAATAATTTGTACTCTGCTCTTCAGGGAATGAGGCAGGGGAGCAGATAAGCACTGTTCCAAAACAACAGTTGCTAAAAAATCAGCCTGTGGTATTACAAGAAAAACAGCTATGGTTCTGTCTCTTCGGGAGCAGGTACCCAAGAACTGCAAAATGGCAAACATGGCATTTATTCATAGAACCAGAAAAAAGATGCATAGATATCTACAGATCTCTGATTGAACTCATAACTATGCATAGTCTTACAACAGATTTTGAAGGAGACAGGAATCAAGGACATAGAGAAAAATGGAAAACGGTATAAAATACAACAGTATTTTTATCAAAGGTCAGATTTTACAATGTCAGACTAACCTAATATCTCTTTTTTGATAAGATAATTCACTTCTTAAATGCAATAAATGTTATCTAGCTAGATTTAAGTAAATCATTTCTTTCAGTGCCTCAGGAGAATTTCTCCTTTAAGGTGTGGAATGCAGGAATTAATGAAAAAACATGAGTGATGCACTGGGTGTCCTTGGAAAGGTGCTGGCAGCTAGAAGCTGCAGGGGTGGCCTCTGAGGAGAGTTTGGAGCTGTCTCCTGACAGATACAGCTGGTTCCAACCATTTCCAGATGGTTGACCTGGCTCCAACAGACCCACTGCAGGACATAGCTGAGCCCTCAGTCAAGCTGATGGCATCTGTGGAAAACATATTTAAGAAATGGTAAAAACACTGCACAGCAGCTGTGAGAGAAGGAGGACTGAGGAAAAATCGTGAGAGAAACAACTCTACATACACCTAGGCCAGTGAAAAGGGAGGGGTAGGAGATACTTCAGGCACCTGAGCAGAGATTCCCCTGCAGCCCATGCAGAAGACCATGGTGTAGCAGGTATCCACCCTTCAGCCTGTGGAGGACCCCATGATGCAGCAGATGGACATGCCCTGAGGGAAGATGTAGCCTATGGAGAACCCACACTAGAGCAGTTTTCTGGTAGGAAGTGTGGCTCATGGAGGACCCATGCTGGAGCAGGGGAAAAGTGTGAGGAGGAAGGTGTGGCAAAGGAGCTGTTAAGGATTCTATTCCTTTTTCCCCTGTGCCACTCAGTGGGGGAGATAGAGGAGTGGAGAATGAAGAAATGAGTTTCAACCTGAGAAGAAGGAGGAGAGGTGTGAGGAAAGTGTTTTAGTTTGTCTTTTTTTCTTGCTATCATTCTCTCTTTTTAATTGGCAATAAATTAAATTAATTTCTCCAAACTGAGTTTGTTTTGCCTGTAATGGTAATTGGTGAACGAACTCTTTGTCTTCGTCTCAACCTGCAAGCTTTTCAATCTTATTTTTTCCCCTTTCTTGTTGAGGAGCTGGAATGAGAAAGTGGCTGGTGGGAGTCTGGCATCCAGCCAAGGACAACCCACCGCAGACAGTTAATAAACTGGATAAGTGCAATGAGTAATATTGAAAGGGCAGTTACTACAGTAATGGAGTGTTGTGGTTTAACACCAGCCAGCAACCCAGCACCATGCAGCCGCTCATTCACTCCCCAACAGTGGAATGGGGGAGAAAATCGGAATAGTAAAAGCGAGAAAACTTGTGGTTTGAGATAGTATCAGCTTAATAGGTAAAGCAAAAGCTGCACACACAAGCAAAGCAAAGCAAGGAATTCATTCACCACTTCCCATCGGCAGACAAGTGTTCCACCATCTCCAGGAAACCAGGGCTCCATCACACTTAATGGTTACTTGGGACGACAAACGCCATCACTCTGAACGTGTTCCCCCGCCACTTATTCTTTCCCAGCTTTATATGCTGAGCATGTTGTCATATGGTACGGAATATTCTTTTTGTCCATGGGGGTCAGCTGTCCCAGCTGTGTCCTCTCCCTCTCTTCTGCACCCCCAGCCTACTCACTGGTGGGATGGTGTGAGAAGCAGAAAAGGCCTTGTTCGTGTGTGAGCACTGCTCAGCAATCACAAAAACATCCCTGTGTTATCAACGCCGGTTTCAGCACAAATCCAAAACATGGATTATGAAGAAAATTATGGATAATAACATATTTTCTTCATATGGTTATGAAGAAAATAACATGGATTATGAAGAAAATCCTTCTTGCTATGAAGAAAACTAACTCTAACCCAGCCAAAACCAGCACATGGCAGGGGGCAATGTTGAGGGGTTGTCAACTTGCCCTCCCCAATTTCCATTAGTTACTTCCTCACAGCGTGCACCTATGACATCTGTAGATGACAAAGTCAGAAGATACAACCTTTGTTGAAGAGATGGCTCAAATTTGATGGCCCTGCGGCCTAGAGTAATAGAAAGGGAATAACAAGTAGACACACAGTTTAAAAATTACATTCTTAAGGACCAATGACAAGACATGCATCTTTTGGTTTTGTCACTTTATTTTCTGCTTTTACTTGCTCCTCTCTCTATGTGCCTCTTTTCTTTGTGATTAATTGTCTTCCCCTTTATTCTACTGAGCAGAAAGATTCATACTAGGGGAAAGCACTTTGTTAGAAGACCAAGTTTTCATCATTGAAGAGAAAATCTGGGCCTCTATCTGAGTTGTCTTAATAGCAGTTGCTATGGTGACATGCAGGTTGCAAAGGTGGCTCTGATTCTCCCTTATGATTTCTAGCTCCATAATAAAGGTGTTGTTACATCTGTGAATGGTTACTGATGAGCTTTCTTTAGGGAAACACTGTAAGACCTTAAGTACTTCCTTTTCTCCTATCCATTTGTATGGATAGGTTATGACAGTTCCCACATTCAAGCTAAAAATCAAGGCATGAGGCAGAGGCACTTACTAATTCCTCTCAAATGATTGCTATTGGTAGATTTGGCTGCAGTATAATCAAGGAAAAGGGGAAGCCACAAAGTGTGAGCAGTCTCCAAACTAAGCTTTATTTTAATTCCCAGTTAACCCTGTCCTGTTTGCTTCTACACTTCCCAGCCTGGCACGACATATATGAAAAGTCATCTCAGCTTTCTAGTATTCAAGATAACATAAGAGACCAGTTGACTATGTAGAACTTCAAAGTGGTTACTGTATTATCCCATATTAGGACTACAACAAGGCAAAAAAAAAGGATAGCTATTTCAGTCCTTTCCTATCAATATCCCATTGTCTTCCCACCCACTTGTAAGGTAAGCAGCAGACAAGGAAACTTCAGTGTTGGCTTGCAACAACTCCACTGTTCAAATGTGGCAGCCTAAGATACTATAGTAAAGTAGTCTGATTCCTGTAAAAACAATAGCTCTTCCATCCATGCTAATGGGTGCACTCCTGATTTATTCTTGGACAAAAAAGAGAAGATAATGGCTTATTTTTGAATAATATGTTTATCTTACTTAGGAATCACATGAGTAAAAACAAGTTGTTAATGCTGTGTTGCAGAAATGTTTCCAGCCTTGTCTAAAACCTGATAAATGCCAGTTTATTATTTCCATCAGACAGCCTTTCTCTGGAACAGTCAGTAAGCAGAGCAACATATGTCACCAAGTATCTTCCCTGGCTAGCCTTTACTTAAATACTTGAGGACACACATACACTAAACCACAACATGAGAAAGATGCAGACTCAACCTGTATCATACAGAGATTCAATAGCAAAAATGAGAACAGAAAAATTAGAGAGATGTCAGGATTTAAAAGAAAATAGGAGTGGAATCTGTTACTTTATATTTTTTGGGAGACACAGGAGCATGTCTCAGAAATAGAGGGACAAGCTGACAAATAATAGAATAAATATCATCAAGGAGTTAAGTGGCATCTGCACAAGACGTGTCAGGTTTGCATAGTTTTAACAGAGCTGAGTCAACTGAGGTTTCTTATGCCATGGGTATACCTTCCACATTTTTTAAGAGGTAACTACCAAGAAACGGAGTTCAGCAGAAACAGTTTGAGCTGTATTACTGCGCCGCTTTATGTATCGTATGATCTACCACAGAATGACAGAATCACTAAGGTTGGAAAAGACCTTCAAGACCATTAATGCAGCAGCACCACGCCCCCTAAACCATGTCCTGAAGCTCCACATCCACACGTTTTTTGAACCCTTCCAGAGATGGCAACTCCACCACCTCCCTGGGGAGCCTGTTCAAATGCTTGACCACCCTCTCGGTGAAGAAATTTTTCCTAATATCTAATCTAAACCTCCCCTGGCTCAACTTGAGGCCATTTCCTCTCATTCTATCACTAGTTAGTTGGGAGAAGAGACCAACACTCTCACCGCAACAACCCCCTTTCAGGTAGTTGTAGAGAGCGATAAGGTCTCCCCTCAGCCTCCTCTTCTCCAGACTGAACAACCTCAGTTCCCTCAGCTACTCCCCATAAGACTTGAGCTCCAGACCCCTCACCAGCTTCGTTGCCCTTCTCTGGACACGCTCCAGCACCTCAACATCCTTCTTGTAGTGAGGAGCCCAGAACTGAACACAGGATTCAAGGTGTGGCCTCACCAGTGCCGAGTACAGGGCCACGATCACTTCCCTACTCCTGCTGGCCACACTATTTCTGATACAGGCCACGACACTGTTGGCCGCCTTGGCCACCTGGGCACACTGCTGGCTCTTGTTCAGCCAACTGTCAACCAGCACGCCCAGGTCCCTTTCCGCCTGGCAGCTCTCCAGCCACTCGTCCCCAAACCTGTAGTGTTCCATGAGGTTGTTGTGACCCAAGTGCAGGACCCCGCACTTGGCCTCGTTGAACCTCATACAGCTGACCTCAACACATCAATTCAGCCTGTCCAGATCCCTCTGCAGAACCCTCCTACCCTCCAGCAGATCAACACTCCCACCCAGCTTGGTGTTGTCTGCAAACTTACTGAGGGAGCACTCGATCCCCTTATCCAGGTCATTGATAAAGATATTGAACAAGACCGGCCCCAGAACTGAGCCCTGGGGAACACCACTTGTGACTGGCCATCAGCTGCATTTAACACCATTCACCACAACTCTCTGGGCTCGGCCATCCAGCCAGTTCTTTACCCAGCAAGAGTAAACCTGTCTAAGCCACGAGCCGCCAGTTTCTCCAGCAGAATTCTGTGGGAGACGCTGTCAAAGGCTTTACTAAAGTCCAGGTAGACAATGTCCACAGTCTTTCCCTCATCCACTAGGTGGGTCACCTGGTGATAGAAGGAGATCAGGTTGGTCAAGCAGGACCTGCCTTTCATGAACCCATGCTGGCTGGGCCTGATCCCTCGGTTGTCCTGCAGATGCCTTGTGAGCACTCTCAAGACAAACCACTCCATGATCTTCCCTGGTACGGAGGTCAAGTATGAAGAGTTCAGGAGTGAGCACACTCTTGCCTTCCTTTTCCCTGTGACAACCAAGGGATCAGGCCCCTTAGTCTCATATGTCTCTCCATGTGCTGACACGGATAATGGGTTTTAAGATATATTAGATGTTTCTAAATCAACTGGACCTGATGAATTTCATCTTGGATTTTAAAGAAACAGATAATTAAATCTAAGTACTCTCTAAACTGTGTTTGCCTAGTCAAAACTAGAATCCTATTCCTGGTTTGCTAGTTACAATAGTCTGACTAGCTGACCTTTTCAGTGAAGATGGACACAAAGAAGAAATGTCATTATGCACTTCAGCTTTCACTGAATCATTTGCTGATAGTCTTTTCATTCTTCTGATTAGCAAACCAGTACTGCCCTTGGTCTTCCCCATATTATTAACATTATTTATAGAATGAATTTTTGGACTTGTGCGTCATCATGCAATTATGTAATAATGTATCTCATTATGTAATGAGATACAAGATTTCTTGTATGTCATTACAAATTTTGGCTTTTCTGATTTTGTTCCTATATTCTTATGTCATCTTTCCATATGCATCTTGAGTAACCCAACCAGTTTTCCTTTTCCTGTATGGGATTATTTTGTGTGTTTAGAGTTAATGAGTTTGAACAAAGTAAAAGAGTCCATCAGTTAGTTATATCAGCCCCCTAGTACAATGACATGTCTTTCTTTTGGTATTGCTCATACTTCTACCTTTCTTTACGTGATAGCACTTTGCCTTTGTCACTCAGACTGGTTCTCCTAAGTCTTTTGTACTGATTCTCTGACTTTGTTGAAAACCTCCTTTCAAAAATTCATAAGGTTACTGTAATTTTTTTATTTTTTCAGTGTTCACTCTCAAGCACTTACTTTGCCTCTTAATATTCTCAATATTGAATGGAATCAAATCTAGAAGAACCCTCTACCTTTCTCTTCATGCATCACTTGAGTTCTCCATTTTAAGTATTAAATCTTCAGCAGGACACTCTAAATATTTTTGGACATTGTATGCCCTGCTGTACTCCCTTTGTGGTTGTAGACTAGAAAGAAGTCCTACTAACCTCTAAGCTCTGAATTATTTTGTCCATTTCAAAATGTCTCTGTCTACAATGGCAGACCATAGTACATTTCTTCACTTTATTATTTCAATAAATTCATTATTTGGCTGTGTTTATTTCCAGTGGTCCTTCAATTAGTACATAGGCACAGATGTGTTTGGTAACTGACCTGCTACTCTTCACTGTTTCTTTTCTTTTGTCCTGCTGTGAATAACTCTCTCCTGCTGATTTTCGGTCCTTTAGCAGATGACTTGGTTACCCTTCTTGTGCTCTTTTGTTGCTGTCCTGCATTGATCAGGTTTTAAGCTGTCCTCAACAGATTACAAAGCCACAGTATAAAATCACTTTTCCTATTTTATGAGGTGCCAGCAACTCTTAAAATTCACTTTATAGTCAAAGAGGTTCATTCCTCTTCCCAAGCCATGTGTTTTTTTCCAAGGTGCATCTGCCACTGCCTAAATCTTGAACGTGAACTGGAAAAACTGGTGAAAGCTTTATGCAAATCCCTGATGATTTCTCTGGCTGGTTAATTCTTTAGTCATGCATGTCTAAGCATGACTCAGATTGTCTTTTGCCTATCTACTACCTCTTACAGCTCTTCCAACTCCTTCCTGAGTAATTCTATAGCTGAGCAGATCTCTGAAATCCAACTTAATTTCAAATAAAAATGAAACAATTCAGGGTGAAGTAAAAAAGGGGAAAGTTGTTTTCTTTCTAAAGCATTTATTTTGGTTTGTTTATCTATTGTTCTTTATTTTTACTGTGGTTACACAGTAAGAATACAAAAGATCAAGTTAGAAATGACATATTTTAATTTGAAAATGTTTTTCAGTTTTTTAAACATTGCTAGCTTTTGCTTTTGTTTTGCTTGGCAAGTAGATATGACTTTGTCCTGATTTCAGCTGGGATATAGTTAATTTTCTACCTAATAGCTGGCGTAGTGCTGTGTTTTCGATTTAGGATGAGAATAATGTTGATAACACACTGATGTTTAGTTGTTGCTAAGTAGTTGTAGTGCTATACTAAGTCAAAGGCTTTTCATCTCCCCATGCTCTGACAGTGGGGAGGTGCACAAGAAGCTGGGAGGGGGCACAGCCAGGACAGCAGACCCAGGCTGGCCAAAGGGATATTCCCTACCATATGACATCATGCTCAGTAGATAAAACTGGAGTTGGCCGGGAGGCGGGAATGGCATCTCAGGGATGGGCTATCAGTCACAGGGTGTTGAGCAATTGTTGCATTGTACATCACTTGTTTTTCTATATTACTTTGTCGGTATTATAATTATTGTTGTCATTATTTCTTCATCCTTTACTGTTCCGTTAAACTGTTTATACCTCAACCCACAAGAGTTTTTTTTCAATTCTCTCCCCCTTCCCAACTGGATGGGGGTGGCGAGTGAGCAGTTGCGTGGTGCTTAGGTGCCAGCTGGGGCTAAACCATGACGGACTCCTGCAAAGTGTTCTGATTTCAGTAGAAGGGTTTTGTGGTGGTTAACATTCTGACAAAGTTTTTCTGACTACATCTTGATACTACACATATTCCTCTTACACCTGCTGCTGAAACAAAGGAGCAGGTCTGGGGAGTATTGCTTAATTGTATCTCTATTATTTTCTTTTCTCACTTCTTTTTCTAACTCCAAATCATAGCCTCACATTAATTGGAATGCTCCTGAAAAGAGCTTGAAAATGAAAAATACATAATTGTTCTATCAATTAATTATCTTTTCTTCTCTTAGGTAATTGAATAGCCTCCAGAATGATGATATGACAGGATCTTTCTAGTTCTACACAGTCGTTATAAAGGGAATTTAACCATAATCTCTGTCAACTTCAGGCTACAACTGAATAGAAATTTGGTCTTGTATTGAAACATGCCTTGGAACAAATTGGAGGTGACAAGCAGGGAGGATCAGTAGATTACAGTTTTGAAATTGTAAGAAGAATGGTTATACTGTAACCCATGCTCGTTACAGGCTTTGCCAAGACAATAGATGAGTGAAGTGTCATTTCCTGTTCTCTTCACTGTCTTTGTCCAGCATAGGGAGCATAAAAATATTTCTAACAATACCACGTCAAGTAAAACAGAACGTACTAATAAGAAAATACCTTGGCCTTTTCACTTCCCTGTAGTTTGATTGTCTGGTCATTATACTCCTGCCTAATATTTCAGTGAAGCTGCAAACAGATAAAGAACTACAGTGACAGCTAATGACATTATTGAACAGGTCAATGTGTCATGACACACTTAACATCCTTTTCATTGGAGTATAAATGCTGGAACAGAAACTGTGAGAGACAGATATTTTCTTCTTTTGTCCCTGATGGGTTCATAGGTAAAATTGTGTTTTAGCTTTTCTTCACAGTTGATCTGTGATTTCTTTTCACTGAGGAAACTGAACCAATGCAGCAAAACTAGGCATTACTTGTATTGCGCTCTGTGATTAGAAAATAAACATGCTAGTTGTAGTTAATATTTGTATCTTCATACAGTACATGTAAATTTTACATATAAACAAAATAGCATTATATATAGCACATTCTCTCCTATGCTACTCAAAACCAGAGGATTCTTCCTTAACCCATGTTACATTATACAGTGATTTAAGATACTTTTATTAGTCCATCTAATTTTCCATTACTTTATCACTCCCAAAGGTCTGGTAGGGACTTTCCAAAAGACAAAGAAAATGAATAGTCTTTTAACCTCTGAATTTACATCATTTTAAGCACGCATGTAACTTCAGTCATATGGCTGATGATTATTGCTGACAAATAATGTTAAAGGCAGGCTCATGGATTGTATTTCATATGCAACAGAAAGTAAGGAACAACAAAAATATACAATATGCCTTATTCAGAAATACAGTGTTGTGATTCTCCAGTCATTAACATAGATTTGTATATACCTCTTTACTTGGAAGTACAAATCTTATCTAGGTGGGATGACAGCACATGGTGAGGTTTTTTCCTGCAAATTAGCCAGGCCACACAACTAAATATTTATGGTTCATTTATGTTGGAGAAGAACAAACAATGCTTGATCCCACATAAAGTCTTCTGGGACAAAGTTACCACTTAAAACATTTTTTTTAATAAATTTTTGTCAGGAGAGTGAATTTGCACTGTTTTCATGCTCTGTTTCATGTGAAAAAAATGGACTTTTTTCCCTACTAGGTATAGATTCTAAAACTCATGAAAGAACCACAGAAATCTCTTCCAGATATTAGGATTTGGATATTCCCCAAGTTTAATCAAATCCAATTTCAAACAAATCTTTTCAAGGTTGATACAACTGTAAGACACCTTAATTTTTCTTATTCCCCAGTACTTAACATAATAGGTTATGTTACTCTTAAAACATTCATACCTGGCTAAGAATGCCTAAATAATCACACATTTCATAACAGACAGGGTCTTCTTCCTTCTCTGTTCAAAATAATTGCAAAAATCTTGTTGACTGAAATAGAAACAGGAACAAGTAGAGCTACAGCTGGCTGGAAAGTAATAGTCACTTTCCACTGAGGATTTAGTGTACTGTCTTGAGATATTCTAGGTATAGTGGGCTAGTAAACTAAGCTTCCTGCATAAATTGATGCACACTAACGTGTTTCCACAAAAAAAAAGACGTTAAAGTAGCTGATGACATTGCTATGAATTTGGTTTAAAATATCGCTCCTAGGCATAGTGCCAGGTTCGAAGCCAGAGCAATCTTTTACCTTCTGCTAAATTATAACATCTTAAGTGTGTTTTAAGCAGAATTGCTGACACAACCTTGATCAAAACAGGCTGAAAAGCATGGCTCTAATACAGCTGTGCAAACTTTTCCATTAGCATAAATGTCTTCCGCAACTCAAGCAAAACAAAACCCCTCATTCACTGAACACAGCACAGTTTTGTGTGGTTTTTTCGTCTGTAATTTATGAATAAATGGATCATGGTAAAAAACATCAGGCTTCCCAAAAGAAATCAAGTGTTCCCACTAATGACTTTAAAAATTGAAACCTTGACTCAAGCTCACATGACCAACTCCGGTCATGATTTATAATCAGGGACTTTTTAAAGATCTAACAAGTTTCCCATGGTTGGCTGTAAAACACCAGCTCTCTGATTATTCTCTGGATCTTACTCCTTGTGAAGGAGTGAATAAACGTCGTTCAGTTAAGTATACTTAGCAGAGATCCAGATACACAGTAGTATTACAAACTTAAACTAACTGGACTTCAGGTATCATAACTGTCACATGAGGGAAGCAAAACAAATGCTAAGCAAAGGAGGTACAAAGGCTACTGCAACCTATGCTAAGCCCCTTTCCCAAAGCCCAGTTTTGAGAGGTAGCAGGAAGCAACAAGTCTGGGACTCCCTGAACCACTGGTAATACCTTGACTCATGGAAATTTATTTCTTCTAGGTAGGTTCATCCATTGTTTCTCCAGTCACATCGGATTCCACCAGCCTGCATGTCAACTGAGAAGCCTGAGCACAGGCAGGCTGTGAACCTGTTGATGTTCTCACAGGCCCCTGCAAGGTTCCCTTGCACTTTGGCAGCTTTCTTCTAGCCCCATGTTTCTTTCCTGTGAAGCAAACTTGTTCCTCGCCTCTATCCCTGGCTGCATGCAGAGTGACCAAGATCTTTTGGCCATATACACAGCTTGAGCGATATATACCATCCACATTCCCTCTTCAAGACATTTCTGCTCATATTCCTGAGCTTCCAAGAAGAGTAACAAACTTACATCCTCCCCATGTGGCACAAGGGATCACTGTGTTAGGTAGGATTAGGCAGCTAGGCTGGATTTCAGAACAGGGATTTCATTTTGTTTCCTGATGGGATATTTCTGTTCCTACATTTTTTTCCTGAACCTGTCTCTTAATCACTTTATGTCTCTTTCCCTTCTCTCTCCCCTTCCCTCCCACTCTTTCCCCTTCTTCCTTTCTTTCAAAGAAGAGGAAAATTCACTCTCCTTGTCTTGTGCCTTGAACCCAGGTATGCCACTGTGTAAACAATGTCTATTAAACTGGTAAAGAGCAACACAGCTGTTATATTACAGCTGCTGTTGCTACTACCACTATTAATGCAACATAGAAAATCAAATGGATAAATAAGTAGCGCATAAGGCAGAAATAGAAAACAAAGTGATAATTTGTAATTTTTTTCTCTTCAACTGTAGAATATTTATCTGCCAAAAAGATTTTACTGACCCCCTTAAAATCATATTTTAAAGTCCCTGATCTGTCTTTTTGCTGCGATGTGAGAGTTCGACCAGCACTCCCAGTTTTTTAAGGAGAAGCTGTTTACTCCAAACGGGATTAAAAAATATTCATCTTAGAATGCCATAAAAAAAATTTGAAATCTATTTTATGCCATACACTTTAATTAGTTGGCTGTTTCTGCAAAGAGCAGTGTCTGCAATTTCTGCATATGTTGCCATTCAATTTCATATGCTGCAAAATAGTAGCCTTCCTATATAAAAATCAAATACGTCATATATCCAACATCTTAGATACCACACAGGACAACATCAGACATTCATAATTGCACATTTTGTGGCATTGATTGCAGAAGGAACTACCTCAAGGCAGAAAATTATTACTAGGTTAGAGAATCTTGACAGTTATTTTAAGCTTTGACCTTCAAGAAAGTGCATGGATGAAAACTGGCATGGTTCTAGGATATGATAACAATGACTTTTAATAGAAATAAAGGGAGTAGAAAGTAACTGTTCAAGCAAGATGGTTAAATTCAATTATTTATTAAAAACAATTATAATAAAAGTAATTTTTATTAGAATAATCTAATGGGGAAAAAATACACTATCTGACCTTTCATTTATCTGATTTTTGCAGTTGTTTCCCATTACTCTACCAGAAATGGTCTATATTTTCAGCTGCCACGACAGCAAAATGAGGAGGGTCTCCTGGCCTCTAAAAACAGCAAGCAAGAAACAAAGTTCAGAGAAATAAGTGCCTAAAGCCATAATAACAATCTGGAAGAAAGATTAGCCTAGTCTCCATAATAAAATTCTATCCTTAGTTGTTTATAACAACTTGTCCTTGCCAAATTTAAATTCCTTGAGCTGAAATTTTGAGTGGCAGGTCAATTTTTGTCTGTTTCTATACAGCTTCAGCAAAAAAGATTTATTTCTCTAAATAAGAACCATATTTTCCTCATGTTAAAAATCATAGAATCACAGAATCATTGAATCATTAAGGTAGGAAAAGACCTTTGAGATCATCAAGTCCAACCGTTAACCCAACACCACCATGCCCACTAAACCATGTCCTGAAGCGCCACATACACGTGTTTTTTGAACACTTCCAGTGATGGTGACTCCACTACCTCCCTGTTCAAATGCTTGACCACCCTCTCAGTGAAGAAATTTTTCCTAATATCGAATCTAAATGTCCCCTGGCACAATTTGAGGCCATTTCCTCTCGTCCTATCACTAGTTACTTGGGAGAAGAGACCAACACCCTCATCGCCACAACCTCCTTTCAGGTAGTTGTAGAGAGCGATAAGGTCTCCTCTCAGCCTCTTCTCCAGACTAAACAACCTCAGTTCCCTCAGCCGCTCCTCATAGGACTTGTGCTCCAGACCCTCACCAGCTTCGTTGCCCTGCTTTGGATATGTTCCAGCACCTCAGTGTCCTTCTTGCAATAAGGGGCCCAAAACTGAACACAGGGTTCGAGGTGCGGCCTCACCAGTGCCAAGTACAGGGGTACAATCACTTCCCTACTCCTGCTGGCCACACTATTTCTCATACAGGCCAGGATGCTGTTGGCCGCCTTGGCCACCTGGGCACACTGTGGGATCATATTCAGCTGACTGTCAACCAGCACCCCCAGGTCCCTTTTCGCCTGGCAGCTCTCCAGACACTCGTTCCCAAACCTGTAGTGTTGCATGGGGTTGTTGTGACCCAAGAGTAGGACTTGGCACTTGGCCTCATACAGTTGACATCTGCCCATCAATCGAGCCTGTCCAGATCCCTCTGCAGAACCCTCCTACCCTCCAGCAGATCAACACTCCCACCCAGCTTGGTGTCGTCTGCAAACTTACTGAGGGAGCACTCAACACCCTCATCCAGATCATCAATAAAGATATTGAACGACACTGGCTCCAGAACCGAACCCTGGGGAACACCACTTGTGACTGGCCACCAACTGGATTTAACATCATTCACTATGACTCTCTGGGCTCAGCCATCCAACCAGTTCTTTACCCAGCAAAAGGTACACCTAAGTCACCTGCCGCCAGTTTCTCCAGGAGAATGCTGTGGGAGATGCTGTCAAAGGCTTCACTAAAGTCCAGGTAGACAACATCCACAGTCTTTCCCTCATCCACTAGGCGGGTCACCTGGTCATAGAAGCAGATCAGGCTGGTGATGGAATCATCGAATCATAGAATATTTTGGGTAGGAAGATACCTTTAAAGATCGTCTACTCCAATCCCCCTATGATGAGCAGGGACACCTTTAACTAGATCACCAAGGTTGCTCAAAGCCCCTTCCAACCTAATCTGGAATGTTTCCAGGGATGGGACATCTACTACCTCTCTGGGCAACCTGTGCCAGTGTTTCACCACCCCCATAGTCAAAGTTTTCTTCCTTGTAACTAGTCTAAATCTACCCTCTTCTAATTTAAAACCATTACCCCTTGTCCTATTGCAATCGGCCCTGCTAAAAAGTTTGTCCCTACTTTCTTCTAAGGCCCCTTTAAGTACTGAAGGGCTGCAATAAGGTGTCCCAGGAGCCTTGTCTTTCTCCAGGATGAACAACCCCAACTCTCTCAGCCTGTCCTCACAGCAGAGCTGTTCCAGTCCTCTGAGCATTTTTGTAGCCCTCCTCTTGATGCACTCTAACAGGTCCATGACTTTCCTGTGTTGAGGGCTGCAGAGCTGGACTCAGGACTCCAGGTGGGGTCTCACCAGAGTGGAGTAGAGGGGCAGAATCCCTTCCCAACCTGCTGGCCATGCTTCTTTGGATGCAGCCCAGGAGACGGTTAGACTTCCGGGCTATGAGTGCACATGTCCAGCAGGCTCATGTGCAGCTTTTCACCCACCAGTACCCCCAAGTCCTTCCTGGCAGGACCGCTCTACAACCCTTCATCTCCCACCCTGTATTGATACAGGGGTTGCCCCGACTCAGGTGCAGGACTCTGCACTTGGCCTTGTTGAACCTCATGAGGATCACAAGGGCCCATTCCTTGAGCTTGTCCAGGTCTTTCTGGATGGCTTCCCATCCCTCAGGTATGTCAAGCGCATCACTCAGCTTCGTGTCATCTGCAAACTTGCTGAAGGTGCACTCAATCCCACTATGTCATTGGTTAAGATATTAAAGAGTACTGGTCCCAATTCCAAACCCTGAGGGACACCACTCATCACCAATCTCCATCTGGACATCAAGCCATTGACCACTACCCTCTCCATGTGACCATCCAACCAATTCCTCATCCACCCAACAGTCCACCCATCAAATGCATAGCTCTCCAATTGAGAGAGAAGGATGTTATAGCAGACTGTGTCAAAGGCCTTACCAAAGTCCAGATGGATGACATCGGTCACTCTTCCCTTGTCCATTGATGTAGTCACGCCATTCTAGAAGGCCACTAGGTTGGTCAGGCAGGAATTGCCCTTGGTGAAGCCATGCTGCCTATCTCGAATCAGCTCCCTGTCCTGCATGTGCCTTAGCATGGCTTCTGCCAGGATCTGTTCCATGATCTTCCCAGGCGCAGAGTTGAGGCTGAAAGGTCTGTATTTCCCAGGATTTTCTTTTCTACCCTTTTTTAAAATGGGTGCAATGTTTCTCTTTTTCCAGTCTCCAGGGACTTCACCTGACTGCCAGGACTTTTCAAATATGATGGAGAGTGGCTTGGCGACTCCATCAGCCAATTCCCTCAGGACTCTGGGATGTATCTCATCAGGTACCACAGACTTGTGCATGTTCATATTCCTCAGGTGGTCTCGTACTTGATCTTCTCTTACAGTGGAAGGGAGTTTGCTCCTTCAGTCCCTACCTTGAGGTCCATCCCCTCAAGAGTTGTGGGAACAGACACTTCCAGTAAAGACTGAGGCAAAGAGGTCATTGAGTACCTCAACCTTCACCTCATCTGTTGTTACTAGTTTGCGAGTCCTGCTCATCAAGGGGTGTACACTTTCCTTGATCTTCCTTTTCTGGCCAGCATATCTGTAGAAATCCTTATTATTCTTTGCATCCCTTGCAAATTCAACTCCAGCTGTGCCTTGGCCTTCCTGACCCCATCCCTACATAAACAGACAGCATCCCTGTACTCTTCCCAGAATACTTGTCCCTGTTTCCACTGCCTGTACATTTCCTTCTTGCCCTTTAGTTTGACCAGCAGGTCTCCATTCAGCAATGCTGGCCTTTTCTCTTCCTTTCCTGATTTCTTATACATGGGGATCAAGAGCTCTTGTATTCTCTGGAAAGTGTCCTTAAAGATCTGCCAGCTCTGTTCTGCTCCCTTGTCCTTGAGGGCAGTTTCCCAGGGGATCCTGTTGATTAACTCCTTGAAGATCTGGAAGTTTGCTTACCTAAAATTCAGGGTCCTGACTTTAATCTTTGCTTGCCCTATAACCATCTGGACTGTGAATTCCACCAGTGCATGACCACTGCAGCCCAGACTGCCTCCAATCTTGACATCACTGATTACCTCAGTTGTGTTGGTGACTAACAGGTCCAGTAATGCATCCCTTCCTGCAGGGCTGTCTATTACCTGGCTTAAGAAGTTATCCCCAATGCATTCCAGGAGTCTCCTCGTTTGCCTACAGCTCGCCGTGCTACTTTTCCAGCAGATGTCAGCCCCTGGTTGATGTCCCCCAGCACATAAGAGCCTGCAAGTGCCATGCTTCCTCTAGCTGGAGTGAGAAGGCTTCGATAGACTCCCCTTGATGGGGTGGCCCGTAAGTAGAACCTCCAACTACAAGGTTCTCTTTGTTACGTCTGATTCTTACCAATAAGCTTTCAACCTGTTTGTGGCTGTTCTTCAGAGATAGTTTTTCACACTTTGTCCATTTCTTCATGGCTCTTTCCTCAATCACTCTAGTACTTTGGAGGGTGGATGTGGAACTTGGCAGTGTATTGGCCTTAGTGGAAGGAATTATGCTTTTAGTCATCTTTGGGAATAGGAACCCATATTTAGACAAGTGGATAAGTTACTTAAAAACAGCTATTCACACCTTTTCATCATATTCTGTAGCTGAATTCTTCAATTTCACTCTCATTGACTGTGCTTTCTGTCGCCTTCTTACAGCCACCAAGATCCTGTTCATAACAGAACTGGACAACTGAAGACGCTTTAATGCAAATGTAAATGAGACTTCCTTCTTATGACTGTTTCACAAAACCCAGTTTAACTGGCCTTCAGGACTACACAGGGAAGCTTCCCTTTCCTTTACTAATACTGAATACTTGGTTTTGGAAAGGCATGTAGACAGACTGAAACAGAAAGAGAGTTAGACTAATTGTGATGATCAACTGGATAACAGATTAGGTCAAAGAGCAAAAGACTGGGAGTGGATCCAGTGGTCCTAAACCAGGCTAGTCCAACCTTGGACTGGAGGGGAGGGAGAAGGTAAGAGAGGAAAAGCTTGTGGCCACAGGAGTGTTTGAGCTTCCAGAACTGGGAGCTCAGAGGACAAAAAGCTGAAACAATCTACCACTTGTTTGAAAAGAAGGTTGCTGAGACTGTGACTGGTTAGGCAAATAGATTGGAACAATGTTAGGTGGATAGAGACTAAATGGATTCTGATAGAATTTCAAGTCTTCAGTGGAAATGAAAGAAAGGTAGAATAAAGAGACAGCAGTAGGAAGTTTGTTTGGATGAACAACCAGATTAAGGAAAAAGAGCAGTTATAGATGAGGGGAACTGTGTTGGCTTAACGAGGACACAGGAATGAAAATTATAAGAAAAAGAACCTATAGAGTAAGAGAAAGCCAGGCCTTTTACAGCAGATACATGAGCATGGCTGGAGTGAAGATTTAGCCTGAAGAACAGAAACTGGAAGAGAGACAATAAAGGCAGCAGGACTGTGAGAATGAAACCAGGTTGGGAAGGAAGATGATTGGAACAGGGGAAGACAAAAGAAAAAAACTGTGTGTTTATGATAGCACATTATATCAGATACAGGAATTGAAGTGGACATTTCTGAATTTCATTAGTATGCTATCATCAGCAAATATAGAAAACACATTGGCAGACTGTCAGCTGGCTGCTGTCATCAGCTGCTGTATCAGCTTCAAAGCTACACTCCAGTGTGATAGATCCAGTGACGTAGATAACCAATGCAGGTGACCATATACTAAAAAAAGTATGCACATTACCACAATATGGCTGATCTTACTTTTAATGCTGTTTGGCTATTACAGTAATGAGCATGAAAGGAAAGACCCCACAGAAACTAAAATTTTGAGTAAGATCCAATAGGGCAAACATTGATGAGATAACATAATGAATAACTGTTCATTACAGGAACGTTCTGTATACTTACTAGGCAAAGACTCCAATGGAGCCTATGAAAAAATAGCAGGAAATTAAATACTGTGTGATAACATACATGTTGTAGAGCAAGATTAAACTTCTTAAAACTACCTTTAATTCTGGCACTTGCTAAGTTTTAATAGTTTTCCACCTTAATGAAGTCATTTTAATGTAGCTCTCTAAGCAAAATATTTTTAAAACAGCCTTTTTTGCATGTTCTTGATTCTTCAGTTTCCTACCTCCAGCTGTTACTAGGATGCATCAGTAAGACAGTCATATTTTTCAGAGGCTTAGAGCATTCTCTGCTACAAGCAAAGTCAATGGGAGATGCAGTTGCTTTGGCTCCCTGAAAACGTATGCTATTAGTGCCTGTGTTCTATTAGTGCTTTATCCTGTGCAAAATGCTAAAAACCCTCAACTCCTGCTGAGGTTAGTGGAAGTTATGAGCACTCAGCATCTGCTGAATGCAAGAAGGTTCTGATTAGGCCAAAAAAGAAAATATTGAATGTGACAAATTTTGACTGACAACAGTTTTCCTGATAGGAAAATAAATCCTTCTTTTTTGCTATTTATGAAAGCATTTAAATAATCATGTCATATACCAGCTCTGTTTCTGACATAGAGAAATGTCTGGAAGAAACAGAAAGAATCAGATATTCTAGGCAGTTCTCAGCTTGTTGATACCAAGCAGCTGTAACCTGGTGGCAGATCCAGCATAGGCTTTGCCCCACTGAGAGGATGCAGCACCATGCTGCTGCATCCCTTTTTCAGCTGGATCCTGCATATTGGTGCTCCCTCATCATATTCAAAAAAGGAACTGAAAAAATAATTATGAAGATTATATTAAATAGTATTAGTCATAACTGCCTGCCAGGGCTTTAAAGTATCTGCAGAGTGAAAAGAATAGCCCTAAAAACGAGGCAGCTCAGAAAAACAGAATAAAATCCTAAAATTTTCTTTTGTGACCTTAATCACTTGACCCCAGTTTATAGCTAGGCTGCAGAGATGCTCAGATTAGACAGCAGAGAAGGGCATCAATGCATAGATAAGAAGAGAGAGAGAGGCTTTTACAAGTTTAAAAGGTTGCACTGTTTTTCCCAAACTTTTATATATTCATACCTCCAGCAAAATTATATAAGATTCATTCACTTGTCCTCACTGCCACTAGGTCATGCAGGTGACTGTCATTTAAATATTCTCTTTTATTTCCCAAATACAAGATATGACAACTATAAGCAACAGTGTTTGGTACAATCACTGTAAAACCTAGATTTTTAAAATTTTTTTTAACACTAGCTATATGCACAAAAATTGCAGAACAGTGCATGCACATCCATTATAGTCATGCCAGAGTGAAAATTAAAGCATATGTCGCCCTCTGGAGGCCCCAGTGACTAAAAGAAAAACCTTAACCCCTAATTCTTGCTTTGATGACAGAAATCTGTAGGACAAATTAGGTTGAGTGTAATACATCAAATAATGTATTCATCAATTCGTTCAGGAAAAGAATGAAATAAGTAAAATATTAATGTTTTCGTTGTCTTCAATAGGAATGATGATGTGACAATAGTTCTTTTTTGTCCATAGGATAGTAATTTTTTGTGCGTATTTGCAAGGCAGGTATATAATGGGTTTCTCTTCTCTGTTTAGAGCAAGGAAGTGATTATTTTTGTCCATTGAAATAGGTTATTGCATAGAGACATGTCAGTACTTTCTTCTGTTAACATTTACATACAAATTTTTAGAGCAGCAGAAATACTATGCTGAGCACTTGCAAAAAGTTCCATCAAAAGCTGCATAAAAATAAGATCAAGAAGCCTCTGCTGGTATGAGTGGGAAGAAAAAAAAATCAAACACCTTATATCCTAACGCTGTAGAGAAAAAAGTAGAATATAAATAAATAGCAAGCAGGAAGCAATACATTCATATTGTTTCACAGCTTGTCAACATGTGACTTTTTGACAGTATCAGCACATTTCTACTTCTAAACCTAACGAAGATGAAAAAAAAGTCATTCAATATTTCTATCCAAAATGCTGGCTGCATTACATATCAGACTTTGTTCCTTCCACATCACACACTCAAAGGAAATAATTAGTTTTTGTTTAAGAACCTGGAACAGTAAGTACAGTGTCAAGAGTTGCCTGTGTCCACAGTACTTACATGGTCTTCGTCACAACAGAGTTTGATCAACTCACAACCTTTAAAATGTGGCCTCCAAGCCTCCCAGTTAAGCAACAAAGTATTACATTATCCTCAGTTCACAACAATGTAAGGAAAGATTTCAGGTCAGACTTTTCAAAGGCACCAGAAATGTTAATATGGTACCTTTGAAAAGCATGTATGTGTCTATCTCAGCTGTTGAACTTCCCCAGGACTTTAACATTTTCTAATAGCCACTTGGCCAAATATGTAACAGTTCAAGCAGGTAACCAGGCCAAGATGCACTAGATTACCCTTCCTTCCTTAAACATAACCTGTTATGTGTAACTACAGTAAACTTCTCCTATGCCATCCAAGAGGCTTTATGTTTCAGTGTTACAAAATATAATATTATTATACTTCCTTGTCTTTGCCCTCAATATCTTAATGGGTCACTTTTTTATTTCCTCAACTCTTATTAAGTTACTCTGAGCTCGCATGGTTTCAGACCACAAAAAAAATTAAAATATCATCAACCATGAACTCTCTAAATTTTATTCCAATTTTCTCTAAACACCTAACAGTTAAGCTTGTTTTTCATCCTGTGGTAATACAAAGGAAAGATATGCCTGTTAGAAATAACAACCTTTTTCTGATTACTTCCAAAATTAAGCCAGTGCAAATACCACATTTCTGATAACTGTCCTAATTTCAAGAATATAGAGAAAAACATACAGCTTCGACTGCATTTCCTCCTACTTACTGTTCTGTTTTCCAGCACAAGACTGGTCAATTGTAAATGACAGGATATTTGAATCGTCACAAAATTCAAAACATATCTCAATACTTCAGCATGTTATTATTTCAACAGAATGTAAATCCAGGTTGAATTAGAAAAAAACAGAACCACCATAGCTTAAGTAAAGCTAATCCATTTTTCTTCCCTCCTTTATTTCTTTTTAACTCCCATGGATTTCTTGTTGCTCTATTTTTTTCTCTATATCTTTTGTAAGCATACCTGGAAAATATAGTTCCATATGTCATCAAATATGCATAGACTAGAAGCATAACTTGAGCCTCAAAATATATGCCGGTGTTTTGGCACCCAAGATCCATGTACCAGCTCAAGACTACAGATCACATCAGATCAAGACCACAATGCAATCAAAGGAAACATGCAGAAAGACAGTTATGTACTAAGTGTTCAGTCATTCCTGAGAACAAAACTGGAGGTGCAAGTCTTGTGGGTGTGGAAAGGGGTATAGTTGCAGATCTTTATATAGTGTCTTCTTTTCGAAAATAGCAAAAACCAGGTAAATCTGTTCTCCAAATCTACCATATTGTTGCTCCCCTCTCCTCTCCTCAAACATTCCTTTAAAAATAGGTATTAGTTATAGCAAAGTTTTGCATCCAAGAACAGTGGTGTTTACTGTGATTTTAATAGTGTATCTCTTCCTCAAAGACCTTAAGTTACCTTTGGTCCATATTTCAGCACCTGAGTATATACACGTAATCTATTCCTTGCAGAGTCCTAGCCAGCATTTTTACTGATGTGGATGCTTGGTTATGGAACCATTCTGCATACTTTGCCAAGTTATCTTTGAAAGCCAAAATCTAAAAAAGCGAATTCACTTAAGTGAAAAATACCCTTTGCTGTACAAACAGAATATGCTTATTTTTCCAACAAACACTCAAGGTTCAATGTATTATTGCATGGATGCATACACATATTTTTTTGCTGATGCATTTCAAGGTACTGATGTAAAAGGTTGTTGGGATACCCATATGCATTTTGATTTAGAGGAAAGACTGGATCCTTATCTCATGGGATCACACTATAAACTCTGAGACCAGAAATTTTAAGCAACGCTGTTCAAAAGTAAGAATTGGGTTAATCCAAAACTATCAATAGGAATAAATATAAATTTATTTAAGCATCTATATTGAGATTAAAGTTACTAACTCCAGTCATGGTCAGGAGAAAATAATGGATTCTAAAGCATTAAAACATCAAGTTCTTGATATGTATGAAAAATAATCAAATACCTCTGCCCAATATATTTTGGTTTGTTGGGGAATATTTATGGAGGGAAACTTTTGGGACATGAGATCCTCTTCCTATAGTATGTAACCACCCTTTGGTACAAAATATTTTTATGGCTCAAAATAATGATATTTGTTTCTTTGTCATTCCAAACTGAGCAGGAAGCAATAGTTAGATTAGCATGAAATTGGATTTTGGAGGTGGAAGGGAGATGGAAAAAGGAGATTGCTCTCTTTTCCATTCAGCTACTGAATCTAAACAACTGGGTCCTTCTACAGCTCTGCTTTACATGGAATGTGGTTTCTAACTGACTAGATTTCAAGCACTCTTTTCTGCAGCTGAAGCTGATGCTCCCTCATTTGACTTTATGGTTCCCTGGGAAAATGCCAAAAGAATGAAATGAAAATGCATTAGATAAGAACAATTAAACAGATAAAAACTACATTTTCAACTTTAAAATTCAACTCAGTCTGGTTAGTTTTCCAAAGATGTAATAGAAAAGGAACTTTTCATAGGCAAGGAACAAGGAAAGAAGAGAGAGAATAACATTATGCCTCCTCCTGGTAGAAAGGAGAATCTTTCTCCACCAACAGCCTTGGGTAACTCCTAATCACAGAATCACAGAATGGAAGGGGTTGGAAGAGACTTCTGAAGATCAACTGGTCCAATGCCCATGCCAAGGCAGGAAACAGCTAGTTATCAATTACAGGTTGGTATTTAGTCAAGAATTTTTGAAAATACAGTCTTTTAAGTCTTTGCTTGTGAAATGGGCACAACTGACATTGGCTTTTTTTGTTTTTTTATAAAATTCAGCTCATCACAGGGAAGTGCAGTACCAACGATATAGGCAACTCAATAGAAAATTACATCTACCATTGCTAGATTCAAAGATTTGAAAAAATTATAATGACCTTACAAAGACTATAATTTGTTTTACGTCTGTTCTCAAAGCTAACAAAGGGGAGAGCATGAAATGGCTGTGTATGCATTAGCATTACAAGTGCATTGTAGTTTTATGCTCCAGAAACTACTCCCAAGGAAAGATGTAGAGATCAGTGGAAGGGGATAATGATACCAATAAGTCTCCTTGAATATTATTATTGGTAGAAATATATCCAAGAATATCTTCTAATTAAGTAATTGTTATTAGAATCTCAGCCAGCCACAATTGCTAATTCTGACTACTCAGTAACTGTAAGATAGTCCTAGAGACAGTATATCAGCAATTACTAGAATGTGGTGCAGAATAATTTGTCCCTGCTTTGCCTATAGAAACGACATGAAATAGGCATGCTCCTGGTTTATTGCATTAAGTTGTCATTTGATGAGGTTTCCAGTTGCTTTAAGACAAACCACAAACATCCAAGCTCCTTCTCTCATATAAGGAAGGATTTCAAAGCAAATCCTATTAGAAACAAAATCTTTGGTGTTATAGCTTAATTGGCAATGGAATGTCACTTAAAAACCTAAGTATTAAGTCCATGACATCAAAATAAATTACAAAAAAATTTAAAATAAATTACCAAATAATTCAACTTCCACTCTCACATTTGAGATCTCAGTGCATGGCAGTCTTTATTGTATGTGTAGTATTGAGTTAAACTCTAATCTTGCACCAGCTTTCATAAAATCATCTTCAGTACCCTGAGCTTTCAGAGAGAATTCAAGGTACAAAGATGTTAGAAACCTGGTGTGCCTGTACTTCTGAAAGTACTGTCTAAATCCATTATTCTTCACCTACCAGGGAAAATCTTTTCCTTCATCAACTGTGATAAATATTTCACAGAATCATAGAATCATAAAATCCTATAATATTTTGAGCTGGAAGGGACATTTAAAAGTAATCTAGTCCAACCCCGTTGCAATGAGCTGGGACATCTTCAGCTAGATGAGGTTGCTCAGATCCCCATCCAACATGACCTTGAATGTTTCCAGGGATGGGGCATCTACCACCTCTCTGGGCAACTTGTTCCAGTGTTTCACCACCCCCATTGTCAAAAATTTCTTCCTTATAACTAGTCTAAATCTACCCTCTTCTAGTTTAAAACCGTTACCCCTTGTCCTGCTGCAACAGGACCTGCTAAAAAGTCTGTCCCCATTTTTCCTATAGCCCCATTTTAAGTACTGGAAGGCTGCAATAAGGTCTCCCTGGAGCTTTTTCTTCTCCAGGATGAACAACCCCAGATCTCTCAGCCTGTCCTCACAGCAAAGCTGTTCCAGCCCTCTGAGCATTTTTGTGGCCTCCTCTGCATGTGCTCCAACAGGTCCATGTCTTTCCTGTGCTGAGGGTTGCAGAGCTGGACGCAGGACTCCAGGTGGGGTCTCACCAGAGCGGAGTAGAGGGGCAGAATCCCCTCCCTCGACCTGCTGGCCGTGCTGCTTTGGATGCAGCTCAGGATGCAGTTGGCTTTCTGGGCTATGAGTGCACATTGCTGGCTCATGTGCAGCTTTTCACCCACCAGTACCCTCAAGCCCTTCTTGACAGGGCTGCTCTCAATCACATAAGTAGGGTGTTGACAGCAGACTCATAGGATACTCCAGCTTCTACTAATTTGGACAGTTTCAAGTTTAACAATAGGAGTGCGTTTTAACACTTCAAAAATAATTTAAAAGTATAAAAATATAGGTACACATGAATAAATACAATTTGAGAACAGTATGTTCTTTATTTCATTTTTTTTTTCCAAATGTTCTGTATCCAGTTCGATGGTTTGAAATGGAGAAGGTCTAGAAAAGGCACTGGAAATTGAGCACAGTTAAGCCAAAAGTTGATCTTCATCAGCGGAAATGGTTCAAATGGAAACCTGAGAGAAAACGGAAGAAAGTTAGTACACATGACAAGGGAGTTACCTACTGGACAGAACTATAGACTAGCATGCAGGAATGTTGTATTCTCCTCTGACAACCTGTGCAAGACTGAATAAGTCCCTTAACCTTTGAGTGTCTCTGTCATGACCCTCTGTGAAGCTGCAATAATGCCAGCCAACTCACTTTTAGTTCAAGTCAGAAAACCAAAGGCCCTACAAACAAAAGAGAAAACAGATGAAAATCTAGCAGTAAAATTGCCAGTTAGGAACAGTGAGGAAAGATAGTTAGGTAATAAATTCATGGAGGATTCATGCAAAAAAGTTAGACAACTCTGTGATGAAAAATATGAGCCGTCCTCCATTCAAAACTAGATTGCTTCAATTGCAATAAGAATCTTTAATAAAATAAAATAAACAGCAGAGCCATGATACTGAGGTGCTGAAAGGTGTTGAACTCTGACCTAACAAAGTATTTCTGTATCTGCTATATATTAAGCAGGTAATCTCATGGACTCTACTGGACCTATTAACACTTGATTGGAGCACTTAGAAGGAATTCAAAACTTGCAATCATTGTATTTTTTCAAATAAAGTATACCACATTTCAACATTAGACAAAAGATGGTGCAAAACACAACAGCTAAGACCCCAGAGGCTAGGGAAACTGATCCTGAAAAGACAAGTTTAAAATATATGAAGAGTTGTTTTAACTTTAGGATATATCCAGCAAATATAATGGTAAATTTGGGGATGCTTTTTCTGTTTAATTTAGAAAGAAAGATAATATATTTTATGAAGGTAAGAACTTGTTTTGTTGCATACAAGCTTTCTACGGTCAAAATCACTTTACACAAATGGAGTTCTAAAGTTTGCTTGAAAGCCTGAACTTTTCCATCCTTCTTATGCTTGCTTGAGTGACAGAATGATATTATTCTGAAGGTTGCACAGTGACTCTTTGATCTTAAAGCTTGTAAAGGCCGCCTCACATGTGCGTGTTCTAATATTCACAAATAATCTGACTTGAACTTCAAGGCTATAAGACCTTGGATCAGTGATTTGCAATTCAAGTGCCTCAGAAAAAAAAATCAGCTTAGACTTATTAAGTGTTGTTGTAAAGCTATTACAGGCAAGGTTTTTTAAGCAACTTCAGAAGTTCTGTCCAGAAACTTTGCCCACATAAGTACACACAGAAGGTCACCAATATCACTGTGGACTCCCTTGGGTCTCCTTTTCCCTATGCCACTCCATAAGAAAACCACTCAAGATTTTAAGTGAAAGTTAATCAAAATAATAAAACACTCAAACAAGTAACCTAATAAAATAGGACAGAAGAATTTACTTTTCCAGATGCATCCTGTAGCTCTGCCCCTTTATTACTATATGTTGGTTTTACTGCAGTACAACTTGGGAACCCTCAGGCAGGGATTGTCGTTATGCAGCATGCTATGCAGAGAAATAAAAATGAAAACAGTGTTAAAAACTTAAACTAAAAAGGTGAGCTACTAGCACTAAATTCTGAATGTAATGCAAATTGTAAAGAGACAGATTCAAATGACCTGCTATTTGTCTGTGTAAATCCATCTGACTCAGAAGCCCAGCCTAACTGACAAGAGGTCCTCCAAGGCTTGACCAATCCAGCCTGACATCAAAAATGTCCTCTGTCGAAGGTGACTGCAGTGTGGGGACAAGGATGTATTAAGTCACAGAAACAGTGCACTGCTCTTAAGAAAAAGGGAATGGCTGAGTCTACAATTTGTGCTCTGTACAAATCAAGTTATTCCAAAGTTCACTCAGACTGAAGAGCTATACTATTTCTTCTCCGCTTTTCCATCTCTCTGCTCTGTCTCCTTTGGTCTTCTTCACACTTTATATTGTTATCCTTTCTCAGTCACTGCATGAAATAATGATGCCACTTTATCAGTTTGCATTCAATCACTGCATCATCTTTATTTTAAAATTTGGAGTTTTCATCAGCAGTTTTCTTAATTACTGTCACAGGTGTGAGATTAAATATACTGATTTCTTGTTATTCAAATTTGTGTTTACTAAGGAGAAACAGCATACATATCTGAACACTGTACCTTGAAAGTACATAATGGAATACAGAAAGCAGTACTGGGTATACACAAGGGAAATAACAGATTATGGCTATTAGGAGATATACGATATTCAACATCTATTTTCTTTTTCTTAAGGGCTCATAGTAACAGTGCACTGGATGCAAATAACATTTTTCCAAAGGAAATTGTTAAGCAAATTGAAAGAATTTATTAGTTTTTTTGGTGCCCAGTTTAAAGAAAGAACAAACTATAACCCCTAGGATCATGTGTAACAGAAGTCATTAACAATTTAAGACACTTCTGAGACATCAAATAATAGCCTATTGTTACAGCCTTCAGTGTCACCAAGACTGGGAAGATGAATGCTAGGAGTGGAAGACATATAATAGTAATTTAATAACTAAATCTTTCCTGTGTTTCAGTAGTAAAGAATTCATCGGAAATGAAAGCATCACAAAGAGGAGGATGAAACAAAAACCAATACAATGAACAATAAGATAAAACTAGGGTTTGGATTAGAATCAGATTATAAGGTGACTATATTGCTTCCTATTACACAAAGTCAATCAATAAACAAGCTGCTTTAAGTTTCTAAAGGTACAAATCACATCTATCTTTATCTAGGGTTTTTTGACAGCTATATGTGGCCTTAATTCTTTCCAACAAATAATGACATCTTGTGATCTGCATCTTTCCAAGTAGAAAATCAGCCCGGGCCCCAAGCCCACCCCAGCACATTAATCCAGAGGTTTAGCCCTGAAACTTGGCCAAGTGCCCCACACCTTGCTGCAGTGGAGCTAAGGAGCCAATTCCTCTGCCAGAGATCTAGGAAAGCTAGTATCCAGAGAAGGCTGAGACTCACTGCATCACAAAAAATACCATAGAGTTTAAAAGTTGTGTTTCATTAGTGGAAACACATCCACATTTAAAGTCATGAAAGAATTATGCATTTTCTGTACATTTTCTCTGAGAAGACCACCCATGATGAACACTTTTATCAGTAAACAATTTTTGCAAAGGAATACGATAGGAATATATTAAATATAAAATCACGTGATGGAAAATTTTGCAATCATAATATAATATGTAGGGCTAGAACTTAAGTTGTGTTCTCTAACTGAAAGTCACTGTATTGTTCCATCATTGTAGTTTTATAGTTTGCATATAATCTCATAAATGTTTGGTACACCTGTAATTTTCCTCTTTTTTTCTCTCTAACAACTTTCATTAATTTTATTACTTCTGTCTATCAATTCTGAGTGATAGTTACTGTTATTTTGTACTGTATTTTCTCTTCTTTTTGTTTCTTTAACTGTTTGATCTGTCATTTAAACTTACAACTTCTCTAGGGTATGGACTAGGGGCCAGACTCAAACATGATAAATCTGTACCTTTAACCGGGTTTACAACACTCTATAGAAACACATTAGATACGTAGGTAGGTAGGTAGGTAGGTAGGTAGGTAGGTAGGTAGGTAGGTAGGTAGGTAGATGATAGATAGATGAACATGATGTTACAATTAAGAACCACAAGGCTACAAACTGTCTATAAGATCAACAGGAATGCCGTGTGCAATAATATATACAGAATTGTACCATAAACTCAGAATGTAAACCTCTGCATTAAATTCCACCTCATTCCATTCAGAAATTCGTGGACTCAAATCAATTCATTTTATTTACTCACCATGTCACAATAGGAAGCAAACATTTTGCCCTTTTGATAGAGACTTTGCTAATGGGGTTATCAGCTGTTCTCCAAGCCTCTGTCCTGCAAGGCATCTTAAAAAGATTGCACATCTTTTTCTCTGTAAAAATAGTTGAAAGCTTTATATGTAATTACTTTGTGCAGTGGAGGTGAAATTAAAGTTCAAATGTAATCCAGTGGTTTATACCTATGGAAACTATTAAATGTTTCTTTCTACTAATGTTTGTATTTTAAAAGTTTAATTTGTCTGTAACACAAAAAGCTAGGCATAAAAATAAGATTTTACTATTACACCATAAAATGTTTTTTAAAGAAAATAACAAAATAAAAATTATATACATCAATACCTATATCATTTATATGCATTCCTGTATGTGTTTTATACAACAGAACTTTATAACATGTGTATTAGAGCTGTTCTTTGTAGTTAATGTGTTTAAGAGTAGGCCACATTAGATACATGTTAATTATTTCACTTTAGGGTTCTATTCTGTCTATTTGCTAAGCAAACCAATGTATAGCAGCATGCAGGATGTGATTAAAAAGGATTTGTAAAACATATCAAATCCGTAGCCAAGTGCTTGAAAAAGATATGATATAGGAGCTCCACTGTAGATGCAGTAGAAGAAAATATACAACACACACCACAATTTGTGTTATGTTACCCATATCTACATTTTGAGTTATACTTTTCTATCTTTACATTTTGCTGACAAACTGATGTCTAACTTGGGTGTCAATATTTATGGGTTACTTGCCCTATATGCCAATTAAGATAAATGTTTCTCCAGAAGATGTTTTGTAGCTACATAGGTAGCTATGTTCTGATGCTAATGTTAGGAAGCATGAACATGATCTACTACTAGTGATTTCCCAAGAACCTTTTATGGCATTCAGTTTTGCAACTCCACCAATTCAAACTTATCTAGAACAAATTCTAGATATCTCTTTAGTAAATGCAGACAACTGCCAGCTTCTCTCTTCTTTCTTATTACTAATAAGGCAATATGTTACAAAACAGACAATGCGATCAGTGAATAGATAACAGAGCTACTCTGATTTCTCTGGTACTGAATTTTTTGTCATTCATTTCTCATCCCTCTATATTTTTTATTTTGCAGAACTGGCATGGAAAAATTAACCAGATCTAGAGACTTGAATTTTGCATGCAGAGTGAAATACGAAACTAAAGAATGAAATGGCAAATGGATCAAATTGCTTATTCAGTTAGTATAGTTGGTGTTAGTTAATTTATAACATGTTTCATCATTAAAGTGTTTCCTTCTTTGTTAAATGATAGCCTTTCATAAAAGATAGTGCTGTGAAACAACATCACGGCAAAATTTAACATACTATGATACTTCATAGCTGAGTATGAACTCTGATAAAATTCTTAGAAATTTTTTATATTGGAGGCTAAATGTGATAAACATCTAATAATTAACACAAAAAAGAAGACTTACAAGATGTGACAGACACACATTATTATGGGAAGATATGTGACTTACATGTCTTGATAATGTATGAAGGTCACATATGAAACAAATTTCCCTAAAATGTGTGTGTAACAGATGTCCACAACTGGTTTACCACATGTATTTAAAATGTGATTTATTCAACTGACAATTTATATTTTTCCAATTCACATAATTTAATGTATGTTTAATTTTTATCTTTAGAGATAATGTCTGTTTATAAGGTGGTCAAAATTATTACAGCCTTGAATACCCCACAGTGTTAACATTTTTTAATATAAGAATTATCATTATCCTTATTTTATAAGAACTAAGACTGAGAGGATAACAGCCAGATACACAGCGTTTCTTAGACACATAAAAATTCTGAAGCTTAAATTGACCTCTAAATCTCCATTTCCACATAGCCCCAGCTATCTAAACAACAGATAAACTCTGTAGTACCTTAGTATTTACTTTGGAGTTTTCCAGGTATTTAAAGTTGTCTCTATGACCAGTACCTAGTCCATCTCAACAGGTTTTAGCATCTAGCTCTCATAACCAGAAACTATAACCTAGGTTATGGATCAATGATTGCAAACAATGGAGTCCCCAAGGATTGACAAGTTACTGGTCATTAACGAAGACACATGAGCTATCATTTTCCAGATCACTGCAAATACAACAGAAAACAATTTAAGACACTTCATTGTGTGAAGACCATGTGTACAGACTCTTAGACTAAGCTAGCAACTCAGCAGATAAGTGTCAGATCTGTTTCAGTCCCCTTCATTTTTTTTCAATGCAAGATTTAAAGAACTGTAAAAAGAAAACACAATCAATCTATGCTAAATTGAGACCACCAGAATTCAAACATCTTTGAACATGACAAATGACTACTAATAACTGTTTATCTGTAGTCATTAAATACTTCTAAAATACCTGAAAATGAAATGAGATGTAGATAGGACTGGAATTCTAGTCTTATTTTGTGAGGTCTGTTATATTTCAGCCTCCATTCTGTGTATATACTTGATTACATCTTTCCGAACATGGTGTAACCAACGTATTAGATTGTACCTTTATTGTTAAGTGTCTGGCTTTTAATAAAGGAAAAATGAACTTTGAATGTCTCCTGCTTAAATGAAATCCTAAAGGTTGCTTGTGTTTCCACACTCTTTTCTGTCTCAACTGGTGAAATATCAGTAGATGAATTACAAGAGGGAGAAAAGGAGAAAAAAATCTCGTCTCACACATAGCCCGGGCCTAAGATTCGGAGAATAGGTAAATTTTTTTCCCAGAAAATGGAGTACACAGATGTTTATTGTTTTCAGACTGTGCCAAAAGGGAAATTGCAGGTGTGGTCATGGCTGCCTGCAACTCATTTGTTTCCAAAAAGAAGTTTCTGTATTCTTTACATACGCTGCCACATGTTTCCAAAGGCAGCTGTGTGACAGACTGCTAACAAGAGCAGAGTTTTGCAAAAAGTTTCCGTAACATATCTGGCATGCTTAGACACTTAGCTGCTAGCATGGTTTTTCATATGCCAAAGAAGGAATACCAATTAAGGAAAATAATTGTTCTAATGGTTCTTCCTAATAGGCTGCACTTGAAGGGATTGTCCAGACTGCGTTAAACTCAGTTGGTCTGGAAGAAAAAGTGGAATCCACCACCACAGTGGAATGATGTAAATAAAAGTAAAAGTAAGCAAAGTAAAGACAAATGAGAATATGACTCTGTAGGGTTCCTGTAAGTTCCATTTCTAATCATCATTTCAATATAATGGTATGATATTAAACTTCCACTAACTTATTAACGTGTCCAGTGCTTCCAAAACATTCTTCAAATCCTTTTTCTATTCCATCCCTTTTTTGATAATATTACATCATATCACTGGTGCAGCATTAACAACATTGATGCCATAGGTTGGATCGTTTTCCCATCAGTTCTTTACACTGATAACCTGTAAAGACTGCAACTGAAATTTCTGTAGTCACAACTCTCAACATTGGGTGCATTTAGCCAAAGGTGCTTTCTCCTGCAGAATAGGGCGTTGATTATCATAGTGAGAGGGTTTTAAATACCTTCCCGTCCCTTGCTCTTCATGGGATGGGGTGTTCTTCTTGTCGTGGTACACCCATCTGCTTGGCCAGCTACACATCTTCCCACACAGACTGAAATCAGCTGTATTGATGTGGCAGTTGTAGAAGGTATACGAAATATGGACTAGTATACAAAAAAAATCAACAATGCCTTACTCGAAAAAGCGATTTCTGCTGGTCCTAACTCTGCTCCTTTCTGTGTAAACTCCCATGAGATTTCATGGTGGAATGTGAATATTTGAGGATCCCTGATTAGGTTTGAAAATGCATATACAATTATACTCCTATAATATCCTTGGCACTAAAACATCCCATGGGTCCAAGATACTTTATAAAGTCCATTCAGAGCTGTGGTTCTGTACTGCAAAACCATCTCTTTATGTGCAAAACCATCTCTTTATGTGAAGACTAAAGCTTGTTTTTGAAAGAATAGGAATATCATGGCCTTCTGAAAAGCAAACTGCCATTGCTGAAATATTTATCAGATCTCAAAAATATTAAAAGTCAAAAGCTGCCCACCATTTATCCGTACTCAAAGATTCCTACACTGAAACAGCTTCAGCACTCTGAGTGGTATATGGCTATAAGTGAATACCAATTTGAATGTAGTGGCAGTGATTTATGTTTTCCTATCCAGAATCTTATTATTTATTTAAGCATATCTTAGGATCCAGGACTAGTACTGAAATTGTTTCGGTTGTATTGATTGTCCTTACAGCACTGAGTACTTCTTATCTATCCAACTCTGCTGTTCTGTAATTAGCCACTCATCATGAGAAATGATGCACTTCAATTTAATTAGCTTTGAAGAACATCCGCATTAATCTACTGATATTTTTCATGCAGAATGCCCCACAGTCTCACAGATATGTCACAAAGATATGCTTTTACTTTTTTTTGTTGTTGTTGTTTCTTTCTTTGTTTTCTGCATCCAAGGCTGGCACAGAATCACAGCTGCTAACAAGTATTATTCACTGCAAAAGGATTTTGTTTAATTATTTAATGTCTTCCTCATTTAAGGAACCCATATTAATTATTTAATTAGCATTCTGCTATAATTAATTGAATGCTCACAAATCAATTAAAAGCTGCTTACCTTTTGTTCGTTCAGTAACTTCAAAGGAGCCTTCTGAGAAAAGGCAAAATTTACATAGTACAGAAAATCCCATCCTTGCTTCAAAAGCCATGTTGGAAACACAGTAGTCTCTTCTAGGCATAGCATTGCCGTTCTGCATACGGCAGACAGCTTTCTAGAACTCTGAATTCATAGATTCTCCCTTATGAAACCAGTAATCACTGCAAATTCACTTGGCATTCAGGCAGATGTTTTCTGCCCTTCCATATTTATGCCATGATAATTACTCCAGCTGAGAACAGAAAGGATTCCAGTAATGGCAGCTTACTGATGTACCACATATTAACATTTCAAACTTTCTGCTTTTCTGTGTGCATTTGAATACAGATGCTTTTCAGTAAGCATCTGACCCACCAAGCTTAAAAGCCAGCCAGGAGCAATATGGAGCAATTCTGCGGAAAAATGGTTCCTTCTTCTCGGCACACAGAGTTGACCTACTGTCTGACCCTACATCATGCAATCTTTAAAAGCCTGGACAACAAACCAGCTGTGTCACTAAAAAAAATAAGAGAAAACCAGGATTTTGCATTAGAAGGACTTTTTCAAGATTGTACATAAAACCTCTTCCTACTCTTCAGGCTTTCACCAGCTGGGTCAGTAAGGAAAGCATTCATACACAACCATTCACATGTCTATTGTAATTCTCTGTTTTTCCCACGAGCTGCCTGGGAAAGACTACATAGGACTTGCCAGGCTTGCTAAGCTTTTCACTGTTGTAGCCCAGAAACAAGGAGAGGTGCCTTGGGACCTATTTGCCAACAGATGTTTTATCTTGAGTTTAGTGGGATTGACACTTAAGAAAGATTTGACCAGTGATTTTAAGCTTTCTTTTTGAGAGAAAGAAACTGAAAATATAAAATTAAAAGTGACTGCTTTCATAAGCGTTGATTAATCATTGCTGTTGAGAAAGGTCCAGGATGAAAGCAAATACTGAGCAACATTTTTCATAAAAGCAAATTGGCCAATTGTAGCTACAGGCTTGATCCCCTGGATTTCTGCATTTGAGCTCCTATGGGATCAGTAAAAGGGGAGGGAATTCACATTTCTTGAGCACTGCTAAAATGTTAGACAAAACAATGATCTATGTAACAAAACAGTGTACCTCCTAACACAGGAATTTTGTCATATTTGGTATAAAGTCCACTATGATATGCAGTAGCTAAGGAAATGTATTCTACAGGTATAACCTCTTGTGTAACTACAGGTGTAACCATCTTGAACCTGATCCTAGCCCAGATTTTTACTCCAGTCTCATCCACACTTATAACTGTTCTGATATCCAGGGACAACTGCAGTCTCAAACATTCCTCCCGTTGGTCCTTATTTGGTAGAAACTTCATTGCACAGACTGAGTGTATCAGTTTCTCCCAAAGAAAAATAAATAATTAGGCTATCATTCTTGCTTAGGTCCCTTCAGCTAGAACTGAGACCCTTTGATAGGAAGAAATACGCTGAATGAAGTTGCTTAAACATCACACATCCACCAATGTATTAAAACAGCAGCACAACAAAGTGCTTTTTCCCTCCATGTTTGTTTTTTTATTTGATGCAAATGAGAAGGTATTGTGACTGGAAAATAAATATCTCCTGTCAAAGACAAGGGAACACTTTAGCTTCTCAGCACATCATTTCTACTTAAAGCAATGTAAAGGAAGGATATACAAGCTAGAAACATACTGTTCATAGACAGCATGGGTTCTACTGTGTGCGGTTCAGCAATTTGTTACAACTCAACAGGAAAGAGTGTGTTACTTCAGCTCTCAGGACAGTAGGTTGGTCTAGAACTGTTCTCCACTATTAGGATAGTGGACTTAGTCAAACATTGTGGAAGGTAAAAAACACAACCCTTAAATAAAAGTAGATGCAAAAATATGAAGTAGGCTATACTGCTGGTTAGAGATGTTAATGTGTCTGAGAGAAGTAGTACCAAAAGCATTACAGAGTTAGCAGAATGGAGACTGGTGCTGGGAATGCATCCCAAGGAGGTAATACTACTAAAAGTGAAAAAGTTAGGGGCAAAAAGCCTGGTATTTTATTCTTATTTGGGCTTAAGGAAACACACCCTTCCTATTTGAATAAATGATACTGTGAAAAATACTAGCATCAATTTATCTTCCCAACTGTGACACCCTCATGTAACCTAAAAGGCCCTGCTGATATACTGAACGTGGACCACCATATCACAGCTTTTCAGACTTAATGAACTACATGTTTAAGGTGTTTAGCTTTTTGACCCTAATGCTTCTGTTTGTTTGTTTTTCTAACAATGATAAACTTCCATGCCACATTTAGTTTAGACCAGTTGTTCTTCTGCTAATGTTACCCTTTCACTACAAAAGCTCTCCTTTCTCTTTTGTGCTTACCTTCAGATATATTCACGTATATCTGTCATATCCCTCTCAACCTTTAATTTACAACAATATACTAACCAAGCTCTTTAAATTTCCTGTCATGAACAAGCTCCCCATTCCCCTTATCTTTCTTGTAGTCCTTCTCAGGTAATGTTCCAGGATGAAATCCATCTTTCCTGAATGTGACCCAAATTGTATGCAGTACTCCAGATTTAAGTATCACCAGTGCCCTATAAAAAAATATTGACTTTATTTCATCTCTTCAAGGAATGTCTTTCCTGATTCATTCCAAGGATGCATTACAGGTTTTACAATCTCATCACACTGATAATCGGAGTTGAGTCTGAACTAGCTAGTCACTCAGGTTTTTGTGGCCTTCATTTCTAACTCATCAGGTTACAGCTGAAACGACTGTGATTAGATTGTCAGCACATAATTTTGCACTATTGCATTTTATACCTTATCTACTTACAACACTCTTCCTCATAATTTAGTTGTTTCTTTTTCTTAATGCTTTCCTGTACTGATGATTCTTTCCAGTTTTGTCATCAGAAATCATGTCAGTTTTCCTGTTTTTCTTAAGATGATTAATGAAAACATTAAACTAGATCTGCCCAAACACCAGCCCATGAAAAATTCTTCATTTGGCTTCTTCCTTATTTATTTTTTCAGTTTCAAAGTTACTCATGCTCTTTTCCTTTTCACTTCTTTTGCATGATAATTCTACAATTCTTCATCTTCATTAACAATTTTCCATATAGAATCACATATATTTGTAAATATAGCTAGACAGGATCTACCATGTCTCCCATGCCTTGAATTATATATTAATAAATTCTAGTGCAGTCAGACCCATTTTAGTAAACCCTTGTTGCACTGTTGCACTTTAAATCTATTCTCTTTCTATTAAAATTCTATGTCGGAAATTATAATATCCTTCAACATTTATTATCATGTGTTGCATACTATTGATGACATATTATCAGTTTTGTTTCTTTCCCCAGACTCTTAAATACAAACACTGAATTTGTTATCATATGCAACCATTGTCTCCTGTGAAAAAATAATCACCTTTTTTGAAAATAGGGCACAATAATCACTTAACTTTGAGACATCATCTTAAATTTCTATCCCATTCTTGGTACACAATCACCTCTTTTCTTGTTCATTTGTTTACTTTTTGTTACTAGAGCTAAAGAACCTTCTGCTAGTAGTTTTAATAATTTGCAAGGTCTAATTCCATTGACCTATAATGGCTCCCTATTTTAAGGCTTACCTCTATGTTTCAGATCTCTGAAAAATGCTTTTTTGGTGATGAATATTGTCTTTATGTATGTACACCAAGGGATTTTTCTATTTCAGCATTTTATATGCTTCTTTGAGAAGGCTATTTTCTCAGATTTTAGAAAGTCCTTTCTTACAGGTTTTTACTCCTTTTTTTTTTGGAATACCAATTCCTGAGAGATTCAGCACTTAATCCTACAGAATTCCTTTTTTTTTTTTGCTTTCCAATTCCCAAACACCTAGTCTAATGCACTTTTCCCAACCAGTTCCTTTAACTGAGTGATCAGTTTTAGTGAGAGTATTTTCACTGTTTCTTACCATTTCATTTAAATTTAATACATCTGTGATGACTTTATCTAAACCTGTTATTCAAAGCTCATTCTTCTCTAGTACCCTAATTTCCTAATATCAAAAGCTGAAACTGGATTAATAACACTTTTTATTGGTTCAGCAATTATTTGGTAAAGAAGATTGCTAGCAACCTCATCCAGGAACTTCAAGCACTACCGATATCAAAGTAATATGTTCTTTCAAAATTCTTTCTGGGAGGAAACAACATTAATGTAACAATCAATAACATTTATTCCCAATGATACTGCATACCATCTTCAATATCTCATTCTGTGATCTACAGCATTACAAAACATCATTCATCATAAATAGCCTTGTCATCCTTCCACAATCTTGACCAAAACTGGTTGTTTCCTCTACTCTACCTGTGTTCATTTCATGACAGTCTATCAAAACACAAATTTCCAGTGATGAGTCCTGTTAGCTGAAACATACCTTAGTATGTCTTCTGGAAAATATCTACCTACCTCAGTGCATGTGTTCCACCATCATTACTGTACCACCACACCTTAGTTCTACTTACAGTATCACTATCAACTGTAGTTGGCCTGAGTGCTGGCAACTGTGTACAAGTATTTACATTATTTCTAATTTTCTCAGCTGTTTAACAAACCATATCATACACTTCACTGTTCACAGCAGCACACATACTGTCTTTTTGCTTATTCTGGGAAGTATTATTGATGACAAGTGCTTCTTCAGTAGATTCTTCTCACGGCAAGTGTTGAAACAAATCAATTGTAGTGATATCTCATGATTTGTTAGCCTAACCTCCCAAGTGACTACAGTAAGCTCTGAGGCCCATCATTTAGGAAAAGTGCTTTCTTCAGGCATGCCACCAACAGCTCAACAGCCCAATCCTCCTCAGAGCAATAATCAATATCATAAAAACAACTTGTGTGTTGAAATAAATAAAGGATTATCAATCAGTGCTTTAAAAGACAGCACCAACTGTGCTGCGAGTTGCTCTAATAGCTGAATTCTGAAGATATTACAACACTTTTCGTTCAGAATCTGGAATGTTGTGGATCATAGATCACACATAGATCTTTCACCAGAAATAACATTTTTTAGTTGTGTTTTTTTATTCTAGTAAATTGTTTTCTGTTGAACAGTAGAGAAGGACAGCATACTTTCCTTATATAGTAGATACAGATCAAAGAATCACAGAATCATTAAGGTTGGAAAAGACCTCTAAGATCATAAGGTCCAACCACCTACCCAACACCACCATGACCACTAAACCATATCCCCAAGTGCCACACATTTTCTGAACACTTCCAGTGATGATGACCTCACCACCTCCCAGGGCAGCCTATTCCAATGTTTGACCACTCTCTCAGTAAAGAAATCTTTCCTAATACCCAGTCTAAACCTCACGTGGTGCAACTTGAGGCCATTTCCTCTCATCCTCTCACTAGCTACTTGGGAGAAGAGACCAACACTCTCACCGCAACAACCCCCTTTCAGGTAGTTGTAGAGAGCGATGAGGTCTCCTCTCAGCCTCCTCTTCTCCAGACTGAACAACCCCAGTTCCCTCAGCTGCTCCTCGTAAGACTTATACTCCAGACACCTCACCAGCTTCGTTGCACTTCTCTGGACACACTCCAGCATCTCAATGTCCTTCTTGTAGTGAGGGGTCCAAAACTGAACACTGTATTCAAGGTGTGGCCTCACCAGTGCCGAGTACAGGGGTACAATCACTTCCCTACTCCAGCTGGCCACTTTAGTACTGAATCAGGTCAGGATGCTGTTGGCCTTCTTAGACACCTGGGCACACTGCTGGCTCATATTCAGGCAGGTGTTGACCAGCACCCCCAGGTCCTTTTCCTCCGGGCAACTCTCCAGCCACTCCTCCCCAAGCCTGTAGCGTTGCATGAGGTTGTTGTGACCCAACTGCAGGACCCGGCACTTGGCCTTATAAAACCTCATACTGCTGACCTCCGGCATCGATCCAGCCTGTCCAGATCCCCCTAAACAGCCCTTCTACACTCCAGCAGATCAGCACTCCCACCCACCTTGGTATTAGCTACAAACTTACAGAGGGAGCACTCAATCCCCTCATCCAAATCATCAATAAAGGGATTAAACAAGACCAGCAACAAAACTGAGCCCTGGGGAACACCGCTTGTGACCGGCTGCCAGCTGGATTTAACAACACTCACCACAACTCTCTGAGCTTGGCCATTCAGCCAGTTCCTCACCCAGTGAAGAGTACATCTTTCTAAGCCACGAGCCACCAGTATCTCCAGGAGAATGCTGTGGGAGATACTGTCAAAGGTTTTACTAAAGTCCAGGTAGACAATGTCCACAGTCTTTCCTTCATCCACTAGGCGGGTCACCTGGTCATAGAAGGTGATCAGGTTGGTCAAGCAGGACCTGCCTTTCATGAACCCATGCTGGCTGGGCCTGATCCCTTGGTTGTCCTGCACATGCCCTGTGAGCACTCTCAAGATGAGCCTCTCCATAATTTTCCCAGCACTGAGGTCAGGCTGACAGGCCTGTCGTTCCCAGGATCCTCCTTCCAGCCCTTCTTGTAGATGGGCGTCCCACTGCCAAGCCTCCAGTCTAGGACCTCCCCTGCTAACCAGGACTGCTGATAAATGATGGAGAGTGGCTTGGCAAGCTTATCTGCCAGCTCCCTCAGTACTCTTAGGTGGATCCCATCAGGTTCCATAGACTTGTGAGTGTCCAGGTGGCTTAGCAGGTCCTTAACTGTTTCCAGCTGGATTATGAGGAGTTTATTGTGCTCTCCATCCCTGTCTTCCAGCTCAGGGGGCTGAATACCCTGCGGATACCTGGTCTGGTTATTAAAGACTGAGGCAAAGAAGGCATTAAGTACCTCAGCCTTTTCCTCATCCTTGCTGACAATGTCCCCCCCCACATCCAATAAGGGATGGATATTCTCCTTGGCTCTCTTCTTTTGTTAATATACTCATAGAAACATTTTTTGTTATCCCTTATGATCGCGGCCAGATTGATTTCTAGCTGGGCATTTGCCTTTCTAATTTTCTCTCTGTATCACCTGATGAGATCCTTGTCCTCTTCCTGAGTTGCCTGCCCCTTTTTCCAAAGGTGATAAGCTCTCCTTTTTTTCCCTGAGTCCCAGCAAAATCGCCCTGTTCAGCCAGGCTGGTCGCCTTCCCCGCCAGCTCTTCTTACGGCACATGGGGACCGCCTGCTCCTGCGCCTTTAAGATTCCCTTCTTGAGGACTGTCCAGCCTTCCTGGATCCCTTTGTCCTTCAGGACGGTCTCCCAAGGGACTCTCTTAACCAATGACCTGAACAGGCCGAAGTCTGCACTCCGGAAGTCCGTGGTGGCAGTTTTACTGACCCCTTCCTTAGTTCACCAAGAATGAAGAATTCTATCATTTCATGGTCACTAAGCCCAAGACGGCCTCCAACCACCACATGTCCCACCAGTCCTTCTCTGTAAACAACAGGTCAAGCAAGGCACCTCCCCTGGTAGGCTCACTTACCAGCTGTGTTAGGAAGTTATCTTCCACACACATCAGGAACCTCCTAGACTCTTTCTGTTCTGCTGTATTATACTTCCAGCAGGAAGTATATCTATATCTGTACCTAGATATATAGATACATAAAGATAGAGAGATATATAGAGATTGAGATACAGATATATTCCATACAGCATAAGAATTTGCCTACACCAGCAATTCTCTATATACTCCTTATCTGGTTATTGGCAGTTGCTGTAAGGATCTCTGCAAGGACTGATACCGGACCCATACTGGAACAGAACTGATACAAGGCTATAATTTTTTGTATACTTCAGAGTGAGCATTTACTGATGTCACTCAGGGATTATGTAACTGTCTATTGATTTTAGTGTGTCTTGTTAGTCTTCATACACATTACATAAATCACCGTACACTTTGTCTTTATATTTTTGGCATTTTAAAATGTGGTCGTGCTTAGTAATACTAAAGATGTCAAAGAACAGAACCACTGTAAAGTAGAAAACATATGCAGATACAGTTAGTGGCAAAAGGCACTTGCCTCTGCAAAATACTGGCAGGTATAAAGTGAAACTAACAGTAGGTGAACTCTATATAATAAGTAAATGCATATATATATACACACATATATAATCTGGTTTCCTAAAACTTTTGATCAATTATTACCCAAAAAAAAAAAAGGGGGGATGACACTAAGGTTAAAGTATTTACTAGGAAAAGAATTTAACCATTTACTATAGAAAAACTAAAGAAAGGTTTGGCATTTATGTACAGTTCTAATTTGTTCTTGAACTTGCTGAAATCTCGGAGCAATATATTCAAGAAAATTAAAAGAACAATAGAGAGAAAAGCAGCAATTCCAGTGCAATATGACACTGTCTAATAATAAACTGATGGTCATGGGAAAAGGAAATCAAATGTGTATTTACTACACTGACAGTCAAAAACGTATCCTTGTTTAACTGACCTGTTTATTTTTGAAACAGCCAACCCTCATCTTTATGACAGAAGTTTCAAATAAAATTACTCAGGTCAGCTTCCAGGAAGTACATACTCTATTATAGAGTTTGAATTTTTTTTTTAATTTGTTAACACTGGATTTCTAAGTGACTTTTGTTTTCTTCCAGTAGAATCTGGAAATAATCCTGTATTCATTTTTTGTAGGATAATCATGCATGGTGGCCATTGACACAGGGAAGAATCCCACTGTGCTAGACAGTGAACATGCATATCATGAATTAACATCACTACCATGACTTATAATTCAGTAAGAAATTCAACAGTTTCATTAGTTCCAAAACAACACAAGAACAGTACACAAAAGGGAGACTACTAGACTAGACAGATCACTGTTCTTATTTCTGTATTTCTTTTTTATTCACATGGGCTGGAAAAAAATTACTATCAGGCTCATGATGGGACAATATTGTAAAACAGAATAAAATACTCACATCTGAATTCAAGCCTAAAATCCATTTGTATACAATATTTAAGTTTGGCCTTATTTATATTAACCTGAGTCTTGATGAACACTCCAAAAATTGCAATAATTAAGTTCCTGGTTCCATAATAGCTAGGTTAGCTGTGAAGACATACAGAAAGCTAAATAAATCATCCTTTATCAAATTGTTTTTATGTATACCTACATGAAGTATTCTACGTAAGTATTTTTCCACTTGTTTCCCCTGAGATGAGAATGTGCTATTTCTAAGTTCCTAGCAATACTACTTCTGATTTATAACAACAGCATAACAACCGGCAATGCTATCCATTCACTTAGGCACTCAACAAGTGTAGCAGAACTATTATAAAGTAAGTAATCAAATTCATTGCTAACAATCACACAAATAAATGTAGTCAATTTTATGCTGATAATAATGTCCTGCCTGGTGAGGAAGGGTCACAAGGGAAATTTCCACAGCTGGGCCACAGCATGGAGCTATTTTGAATTTCATTTGTTGATATCAGATGAAAGTAGCTTTCTTGTACTGAATCAGATGATGCCAAGCTAATAATGGGTGTCAAGGAAGAGAATTGATGCCAGAAAATCCTAATGAAGAATCTCAGTCAAACATGTATTTAGTATCCCAGATAAGAACACAAAATAACATGGAAAGTATATGAAATGCAATTATTCAGAGCATATTATAAAGCCATGGTTACGGTATATACACTTTTAAACCACTACATTAAATATCTTTCAAAGAAATTGTGGCATTCACTGGAGGAAGAAATAAGCTAAATAATTCATCAAAGCATAAATGGAAGTGTTTTTTATGTCCTGTGCACTGCATGTTTTGAAGTTTTATAATAAACATTTTGCTCAGCTGCTGCGCAAAAGTAGTCAGAAATGGTTGTAGTCCCTCTTCTCTGTTCCTCTTTTCTAATGGAAGAACACAGAAAATTCATTAAGAGTTTCTTACTGGCACAACATCACAAGGTAAAGGTTTTAAAATCCAGAGCTCACTGGGCAGTTGCCACAGTTCATGAGGGTTGTTTTCACCTCTTCATCAACATGTTGTTTACTACTGTTGTATGCCACAGGACTCTGTAACACACACAACTGTTACTGGGACTTGTGAAGTCTTTAGGCAATTACCACAATGACCTAGAAACAGAAATATGACTAGCTCTTTAAAGAGTGTAGCAGAGCACTGAAGGAATCCTCACAGGACCAAGCTAGGACAGCTTCTCTCATGTTTAAAACAGGTGGGTTTGGGGTCATTTCTCCACCTAGTCAGCTGCTATTCCAGCAATCTTGATGCATTAGAACTGGGTATAGTAGCTTAAGTTAATTCTGGAAGGACACAAGCTAATTTCAATAGCAGTGGCAAAATATCTTTTAATAGAATATTGCTGCTAAGTTATACAGCTATAATACTATTTCCATGCAATGGTGATAACAACTGTCATTACCATGCAGCTTATAACAATAAATTCTATCATAACTGGATGCTTCACTGATTTCCAACACACTGGATTTCATCATGCAGCAGTGTGAATGGCCTTTGCAGCAGCAGCTGCATTCAAATACAGAAATAACCATATCTAAACACAAACCGCGAGTCACTGAGAGTCAATCCTTTCTTTCCACATGCTTGATTTCAACATGTTTTTCTATCTACCAATTTGACTAAAAATGCTTCCAGTGAAAAGTTTGCTAATTCATCACTAAATTCTATAAGGCCAAGATTTTTCATTAATATCCACTGTCACCAAGAATTATATCAACTCTCTGACCAAATGTCAAGCTCACATTTGTTCTCACACTCAACAAAAGTTTCTCCTTCTCTGTTGACATCCAGGGAGGTTTTATTAATGTGATTATTTTCCCTTTGAAAACAGAAAAGGAAAGCAAAATGTATTTTAGACATGAGGACTAACCATGAAAAATAGTAGAAAGAAGGTATTGACACTATATGGATCATAACATACTTAGATCCTCTGCAGATCAATCTGGAGCTCCACTGAGACACCGACAGACTCTCATGCTAACACATGTATATAAATATACTACTTTTCTTCTTGCAATTTGTTAGACCTATTTCTTCTAGACAACATGGAACAAAAATGCTTGGAGATTAACCCCTTCTGTACATAGAAATATATATTTTGACCAGCAGACATACATATAAAACTTCAAAATAAAAGGCCTTGGGTAACAAAAATTTTTAGACACATTTTAAGTATAATGCCCATTAACATCAAGGCTGTATAAACACTCTCTTTTTTATATCATGGCCTCTGTTTCTCAGGCATGAAGTTTTCTAAGGAGTTACCTCTTTTTAACCTTTATTTATTTCTGTATTTTTACCATTTCTGTAGCTGTGAAGGAGTCATCAGGAAATCATCTCAGTGTACCATTAGAGAGTAACCTAATCCTCTCATCAAATAGCAGGACAATTACTTGGTTTGAATAACAATTTCATGAATAGATGAACTGCCCTTTTGTAATACTTGGAAGGCTCAGGACATGCTAAGAAAATTCCCAATGCATTACTTAACTTTGCAGGGATTTTGTCAGAGTGGCTGGGTCATGATCCTTGGCCCATAAGAATTTAGGGGATAGACAAAGAAGTTAAGCAAATAGAAACACATAAGCAACCGAGAATTTAAAAAAAAAAAAAAAAAGAAAGAAAAGAAAAACAAACTGGTAGCTAAATTTGAAAAATATTTTGCCAGCATTTTTTGACAACTGGCTGCTTTTCACACCAAGATTCTCCCCTTAAGCTAAAGTGAACAACTCTCACACATTAACACATCTCCTAGAGACAGTGGTGATCCATCTGGATGTAATGGTGCATTCATTGCTTTGGTTGGATGTCAGATTTAATAGCTGCAGATATTGGAGGTTTTCTTGCAATGCAGCTAGCAAGTCTTTGGTCTGCCTCTTCTCTGAAGCCCTTTAATATGCCACAGAGCACTTTTGCTAAAAAAAAAAAATTGTGTAACTTTGAAATGCATTTTTCTTTCCTTCCCCTTTGTTTAGCAAGCAAAAATAATCATGAGGTTGCATAAAGTGTATTTATTTTGTCAAATGCTAAGTGAATGAAGTGGAAATGTATATAAATGTACAGAATATCCTAAGACAAGAAGAAATGAAGATTTAAAACTAATTGCCACAAAGACACAGAGAATATTTCAAGTGATTTTAGAAATGCTCAGCTTCTACTAAGGAAAGAAACCAGAGATGTTTTTCATCTTGTTGTTTACCATTCATCTTTTTTTTTTTTTTCTACCACGTCTCAAGTTTGCAGGTATTTCTAAATCCTATTCTATCCCTTACAAATTTTTTTGTCATTTTTATGCTTGAAATGAATTTGAGACTAACATAATCTTTCCCAAAAGAAGTTTCAACTTCAGTTATCACATTATACCAACAACATATATTTGCAGCAGTAACAATGATCATTATCTCAGCACTGAAAGAAGACACACCAAAGACCGTGTTTCCAGGTTGTACACATGCAGAAAAACTCATATTTATGTCACTTTAAAAAAAAAGAGATAGTAGACTTATTTGGGGAAAACTGGTCTTTTTTTAAGAGGTTTTTTTTAAGGTTCTTCTTTTTAAGAAGTTTTAAAAATAGATGTGACTGTATTTACCTAGCCTGAAGACAGTGAATATGATCACCTTGATCAGGGGGACAAAATGAGGTAATTCAAAATATGTGTTAAATACAACTGCTCATTTATCCTCCAAGACATCGACTTAGGGTCACGGAGCAGTTTTACCAGTATGAATTCGAATGATAATTTTGTGTGTATAAAAATGGGGTTTGATAACATTTATTTTTAGCAATCATTTCTGAATGGGTGAGAAAGAAATACAAAACTTTTCCTGTAAATTTAAACAAGGCAGCCTCCTATTTTTTATGTCCATCACTGATGTATATTTAGAGTTATTAGGTATGAAGTGGCTATATTATTTGGAATCAGTAGAACATTCCTATGCAAGTTCTATGACCCAAAATAGGTCAAGTTTGGTTCTTGCAGCTTAAAGTGTTTCCTTTTATATAAAAAAAATCAATATTCATTTTAAATCAGGAAAAAAAAATATTGCTGTGCACGAAACAGTGCTGAACATACACATTTCAATAGAGAGACTGCCTAAAGGAAAATAGCCAGTAAGATTGCAAAGTCTTTTACCTGAAACTAGATATTTAGGTTAAACATTAACCTCAGGTCTTGACCAATATAGTACTAAGGGTACAATTCTGATTTTCTTATTTTAACAGGCTTTAAATAAAGTGAGCAAGAGCTTTAGCAAACCCAAGTCTTGCATAGTAATAGGGAGGAAAACTGCCTTTTTGTAGGCTCTGGAAAAGAAACAATGCCTTTCTTTGGTGCTGCACACATTTACAAAAGGGGAATGAGTGTCAAAGTCTTGGATTTGTGCAGCCACCAGCCCCTCCCACTCTATTCACTTGCAGTCATACTAACACATGAAAACATTTAACTGGCAGCCTCAAATGGCTTTCTCACTGTAGCAATTGCTCACCTCTCTTAAATTGGAAAAACTATCCCAGGAAACATACTTAAAGTATCCCTGAGAAAAAAATAATGTAGTCAGGGAAAAGTGAAGTGTCACGGAATTACTCTGGTTCCTGCCTATTGCACATACCTGAGAATCATGTTGAACAAACATTGGGCATTGTTTTTGTTTGGTTTTTTGATTGTTTATTTGTTTTTAATGGAAGTTCAAATGTGGGCAAAGATCTCTTCTTGGAGCAGCTACTCATTTATATTCCTATCCAATAATGCAGTAGCAATACCTGTGGAGACAAATATAACTGAAGTTGCTAGAACTGTCCAGGATGAGGAGAAGAGGAAATGAGATGCGAGCACAAATGAAGACTGAGCCAACATAACAGCCCAGTCTCTCAATTTTTCTTCTCCTGACTGTATGTAGCAGTGTAGTCAGAGAAGCTCAATCCAAAACTGCTTCAAGCAGACCAGTTTCAGAAGAAAGAAAAGTCATCTGAAGGAAAGACCACAGCCACAAATAAAAACTACTTTTTCTCCCTCTCACTGCCACAAGGTCTCTGTTTAGTTTCTCTCGTAATTGTTCTTGTGTCTTGAATTGCTTCTTTCTGGACAGAACCTGACTGAACTGTAATTTGTGTTTTTAGAAGAATTTAAGGTGAATAATTTTTGGAATATAGGTTGTTTGCTTTCATTGTTTCCCAATCAGATTGTGTAAGTCAATGATAAGTTTCCTGAATAATGGAATTTTCAAATTTAAACATCTCCAGCCGTAACAAAGCTGAGGTGTGCTATCTCAAGCATAGCAGACATTTGTGATACTCACTAGACTTTTCAAACCCTGAAATGTTTCCACAGATTTCAGCACCTTGAACATAACACCTTCATTTAAAAAAAAAAAGTGAAATAATTTTTATTGGAACATCTAGCTACCTCTTTCTAAAACTAAAAACAATTACAATAAGACGAGACCAAAGTAAACCCTCCTACTAAAATCATTGTCCTAGAACCAGTGAGTCACAGGATGAATTGCATGTCAAGAAAATTATTTGAAATAATACATTGAAAAATAAAATTGTTCTTACACCAGTACAATGAACAGAATCCTTTAGACAGTGGTTTTCATTAAAAAAAAAAGTCTCTCTACATTTCTGACTGTAGCAGTTTGAGTCCACATATAACCCAGAAAAACCCAGGAGTAAAACAAAAAACCCCAAAAAACCCAACCAACCAAACAAAAAAAAACCAGCCTGGGTATAGCTAAACAGGTAGGTCTGTTTATAAATAGACTCTGCATGCACACTCCACATCTGCTCAGAATATTCCATTGAAATTTGGCCCAGTTTTGGATCCCATGCCACAAAAATGTTCCTCATCAGTCTAGACTATCCTACAATGAGCAGTCCTTCCAGAACAGCTGATTTCTTTGTGTATGCCCCTGCCATAAACATCTTAAACTATCAGTGGTTCCAGACCACAGGAGTTTGTAGTGACACATTTATGCATAAGATGCTTCATCTGCAAGACCTCAATAATGAAAAGTAAATATTCCTATAAAGGCAAATATAAAAAGGGCAGTGCATATCTTCCAGGAGAGTGTGGAAGATATGCCTGAGAAACCCACAGTGCCCCTCCTCTGCTCCAGGGGTGTGCCCAGATTTTATTCCAACCTACTACAGCTGTTGATGGACAAATTGATGGGGAATCTAAAGGTCTCCATACTCTCTTTCCTCCTCAGAAAGCATGTGAAAGCAGCTACTGTGCCCACCAGACCCTCTGGGTGAACACACACTTTGTGTGGGTCATGAAATGGGGAATAATGTTTTTGCCTTCCTCTATGGCACATGCACTCCTCCCTTGGTAATATGGTCACACAACCAGTCTCAAATTCTTCATGAACTAGTTATCTGAAAGCTGACAATTATTTTTTATGTTCCAACCACAGCTGATAAAGATTCCTCATGTATCCTGCTCTTCGTACTGCCAAAGCCCTCTTCCTAAATGTCAGATGGCTTGCTCTAGAACAGAGCATTGAGAGTTGTGTTTTAGGACAACTAATAATGTCTGTAATAGAGATGATTGCTAGCATGAGTAAAATGGCAATTAAGATTATGAAATGTATAAAGCACCAAATACATTTTATCACAAAAGACATTGAGAAAGATAACTTTTATTACTGTACAGCTCTCTAACAGGTCAATCAATTATAATTTTTTAATATTGTTGAGTGATAAATCACCATCTATAAGGGAAAAATTCTGTGGCATTTTTATTGTGAATAATTTGTGAATGATTAAGCATGAGGAATGCTCCTGGGTTTACCTGCTGCCTGTAGTTTCCCAGCTGAATTCAGCACTGGAAATTAACCACTGAGCTAGTTCCTGACACATTGCTCCACCTTCTTCTGTTGCTGAATGGGCAAAAAAAAAAAAAAAAAAGAGTAATGCTGTATGAGGACAGACTGGTCTAAGTGGCTTCCACTCCTCATATTGGACTGCTCCCCCAAGTGCAACTGGCGTAGCTCTTACAGTTCCTTGGGGGCTGCTCTTTTTGCATTATCTTAAAGCAGCAGTGCCAAGTTGCTCTGAATTTTGCCTGCACAGATTAAATTTGTATTGGGCCAAAGATTAGGAGGGTGGAAATTTGTTTAGAAATTTTTTCTTGTTACCACTAATATCTTTCTTCTTCTAGTTCATATGCTGGGAACATGTTGTTCTGACAGCAACCAGTAATTAATCCATCAAGAAAGTAATGCAGCCAGTAGCTCTTTTCAGTCTCTCTCCTCAGGACTGAATGCAAGATAGGGTCTTTATTACCAGTCTTTACTACCTGACTAGGCCATTTTGTGGTCTTGAAGAGAACCCTAACACTGACAAATGAAAGCAGCATGGTGCTTTTTTAGTGCCTGAAATTTACTTGCAGAAGGGATCAGCATCCCATTTGAACAAACCCACACCATCAGAGAAGCCTCATTTATTGTTTTGTTTGAAAACAGATTTTTCCTCTTGTTTGTACACACAGCTGCTGCTGTATTTCAGATTCACTGTCTGACTAAAACCAATTCTGACTTTTACACAACACATTAAGCCCAGAAAGCACTTGTGCCCTTGCAAGGCATATTCAGTGAGTTGTCTTGGGCAGGCTGTGCAGTAGGTGCAGAGATGACCTCACCCCACCTTTTAGGCGTGCGCACAAAGGCTACTCTCTCAAGCAGTCTGTGAGCACGGGCTGTGAGCTGAGGAGCCTTTGCCAAACACAGATACCACGAGCAGCGTACCCTACACCCACCCAAGGGGAGCACGCTGGCACCATTCCCAGGGACAGTGTAACGCGTACAGGCACAGTGCTCCATCGTTTCTAGGAAAGCATTTCCCAGACTTCTTAAAGACTTACCACATTGCTTCTGGCGTCTGTTACACAGAATACCTGCAAACATTATACTGAGCTTAGGTAACGTCTTTTTCTCATGTTCATAAAATTAAAATGCTAATTATTTTTCCAGCCTAGAATCTGAAGGCAATTACACAAACATCAAGCATTTTTGATGAAACTAGGAATTCCCAACTAGGATGGGTTTGGGGGGAGGGGGAAGTTTTTCCCCATGACATCAGAATACTTGGGGGAAAAAAAAAATCATTATTCCACTACCTCAACGAAAACTATAAAGAGAAATTGCCTGCTCAGGTGAGCAAGAAAAGGATAGACTTGTGGAATGACTCCTCTCATATTTACCATGCTTAGTTCCCAGTTTAGACTTTCATCTGAAACTTGGATTTTGACAGCCTTGCTACAGGCAATAGCCTGCTTTTATTAAATAGTTTTGCCAGTTGTCAAAACAGGATTTGAGGTGTCAGTGCTTCAGGATGACTAAAACACATGAAAGGCAGAGCAACTTTGTCAGGTACAAAAGCAAATTGTTCTTTTTGAAATTCTTATTTTATTGCTCTCAAGTTGAAAAGAAAATGACAAGGACTTGTAATTAAATATATATGTATATATATATAAAAATATTTTTAATATATTTTTACGTGTGTACATATGTATACAGTATCAGCCTTTACACCTTCCAAAAAGAGACAATGAGTAAGCAATACCCAGCACTCCTTAACCAAAGATATTTTTACTGAAGAGAAATAGCAAAAAATGCTCTTTCTAGTTTCAGAGCTTCTGCAAGCGCCATATGGGAATCCCTGTTGTCCTGAGAACCTTCAATTAAAGAGTGCGTTGCAGTAATAAGTAACAGCTGCATGGGAGGTGGAAGTGTTGGATCAGGAAGGCAGAGAAGGAGGTTTTCATCATTTCTGTCAATGCTGACTGCACCAGAGAAGGCTATAGCACTGTTCATAGATGCTGTAAGGGCTGCATGTGGAGGATGCTGGTTCTTGTAATTAAAGAGGTGTAGCAGAGGGCATCTTTCCATCATTCCCCATAGAGGAACGTTGCCTTTGAAAGACATATGGTTGCCAGGAACCAGGGCTCCAGCACTGTAAGTCCTTCCCCTTCCCAGCATGGTTCAGCATTAGAAGAGGCATAATTGAGTACTCACAGTGTTAAAGGAAAAAAAAAAAAAAAAGAAAAAAAAAGGCTCATCTGGGATACAATCCAAAGCACATTGAGGGTAATGGAAAAAATCCCACTGATTCCAAAGAGATTTTGATCAGACCACAGTGTACTTAGACAAGACTTTTTTTCATTCTTTGACTACATAATTTTCTATTTGCAATGAAAAAAGACAGGTCAAGGAACTACACAGAGGTGAAGCAGTGTACAGGTTACCTTTTTAGTCTAGAGATACTAACACTAAGAGAACAACTTGGTTTTCTCATGTTTATGTTCATCCATATAACAAGCTTATATGGAGAAAATAGGTGAATCTTGTAACAATGATCTCTTTAGCTGGTAAGAGAGTTGTCAAGGGACTTAAAAACACAGAACTCTTGTCAAGGGAAGTAGAGAAGCTCCCATGGCGCAAAGGATGGGGGGACAGAAAAGGATTTCTGAGGTACAGACACAAGCAGAATGAAAGGTCAATGAGTAGACAGGAACATGAGAAATGTTTATAATTTGAGGATAAAAAAAAGAGAACAGAAAGGATAATTCTACAGAAATAAAAATGCATTTGACATGCTTAGAGGAAAAGAAGGCAAAGATGCAATGGAAAGTTTTCCACACATATAGTTAGACTGTATAGAAGAGGAAAAAGGAGAGAAAACAGTGTAGGCTGAAGCAACTGATCAACACTATCACCAGACCAACGAGGAGATTACTGAAGCTGGGAACACACTTAACAGGGAAAAACACCTCTAGATGAGGTACTGTGGACAAAATGGTAAGAAGCCTTTATAATATCAAAGCAAAACCTGTGATGATAAATGAGAAGACAGGGTAAGTCATTATACTCCAAGCTGGTTCTAGATGCCCTCTTACTAAAAGGAGATATTACTGCACCAGAAGTTAAATTCAAAGGTTTGGTGCTAAAGTTTACTAGAAGCCTTGCTGTGCAGTGAGATTGTGATTGCATTATCACAGAGGTTAATTATTTATATAACACTTTTTCTTCCTCAGAAACAAGGCGCACAAGACTGAACCTTGAGTCAAACCTGGTGACATATCTTTCAGAAGAGAAGGCCATCATTGGTTATATTCCAAGTGTTTTAAGATCACAGCTTGCAGTATATATTACTTTCACTTATTCTTGATTTTTTTTAGTGGGTGAGAGTTTCAGTATTCAGCTTTACCTAACAGCAGTGCAAGAATACACCTAGTTTCAAGAATACAGCTAGTAATATTTCAGCATGATTTCCTGAGGTGAACTCAAAACGAGGAACTACTTTACCCAAGATGGTTTATACCTTTACAATTACAAAACAGTAGAATAACCTGTCTAGAAATGAAGCCAGATCTAAGCCCTGTGTAATACCTCAATTCCTAAGAGCTATGAGCTAGGTCTCCAATAACTGTACCCACCAGCCCACCAGCACAACTCTGAAAAATACAAACAGAATATCCCTCCACACCGATCTCTCTATTCAGTGCTGAGAAAGGAAGTTGTCATCAGATCACAGTTACTTGGCCATTGCAGAAGACCTGTTTAATACAACAGTCTTTTCATAAACTTTCTGAGTTTCTGAACGGGAAAAGGTGATAAAGAAGGATTATATTTCACATAATGTCTTCAAGATTATTTAACATTTCTGTGAGGAGAGAAATTCTTTAGGTAGCAAGAAGCAAACACACAACTGACAGTTGTTTTTACAAAGTGAAAGAAAATGTGTTATAAAAGGCTACCAAGTCAGAATAGATGCCCAAAGGGAACTGACTACCAGGAGGCACAGAGTAATGTTAGGATGTATTGAGGCTACATTCTCATCATTTCTTTTTCAGTCCTCTCTCTTGGTCTCTTTGAAATTCACCTGTTTGTAATCACTTTTTGCTTTTGGCAAATTATCATAAGCTTGTTCCAAAACAGGTAGTTGCTCAGAGCAGGCCAAATTTACTCTCTTTCCTCTAACCCTTGCCTACCTGCCATTTTCAAAGAAACATTTCTGGATGGCATAGAAAGAGCACCATAGTCAATGAAGGAAATATTTCTGTGGCTGAACTACCCGTTTACTAAGAAGTCAGAGTGTACACAGGCAGTTACCTGGCTGGTTAACACACTGTGTGTACACTTTAGCTATTCCACAGCATCATGTTTGCATATACATCCTTTTGTTGAAGAATAAGAACACAAATATCATAACTCCCTTTTAAGAAACAGTCATTTCTCATGAAGATTCCAATGGTGACAATGATTCAAAGAAAGTTCAATGGATCTATAATTGAATTGGCAGTGGATATATGACCAGAACATCTTATGTGTGGACTTGTATCTCTCTCCTTCTAAAAGGGAAGACTATTGTATATTAAACCATTTATTTTGGACTTGATTTCCAGGTGAACTGCAAGTAGTAGGATGCATTGCCATTGTCCAATATGAAGGTGACAAATAGGTGAATCACCATTGCCAGACCTGCATTCCAGCGATAAGTGTAGCTAAGAGAGGGAAGCTGGTATTTTGGCTACTGCTATACCCTGGCAATAAAGAAAAAAATCCCTCATATATGTTTATTTTACCCTCTTCTTTTCCATTTCTAATGGACTGCTGATGTGCCCAGAAACACCTAGCAACCACAGACCTCCTTATATTAATTATCAGCTATTCTAATGGAAAATTAGAAGCATCATAAGAGCAGCTAATCTCCCATGGATGGAGGAAAACAAAAATCAGCAGGCACATATTTCAGCCGGAAGACAACAACTCTTGCTTGAGTTCTTACACAATTTTGTAGCGCATCTTCAAGCTTCCCTGGATTAAGAGACAAGTCACTGAAGCTCCGTTAGAAAAATTTTTAGACAGTTAATGGAGGACAAAATCAACATGGGTTTACATCACAAGTAATATGATAAGAGTTTCACTGTCAGTCTCTGAGGGACTTTATTGTGTGGATAGGAAAGGAAGATAGACTTCAGGATTTTTAGATTATGTAAATCACAAAGGAACATGATTTGTTCTAGTGCAATTACTGAATGATCTACTTGTTTAATTTGAAGATTACCCTAAAAGAGTCACGCTTTTCCCATCAACATAGTACAAATATTTAATCCTGAAGTGCTGTATCCTTTTCTATGGAAGTCTGATACCCTTCCACGAGCAGGCTCCCCTGTGTCTAACACAGTAAGGCAGACTGGAGAAAACAACTTCTTCTAACTTAAACCCAAAAACCATCCAGTAAACATTGCAGCAGCTAATACTTAAGCTGTATATAGCCAGTACAAGAATCTTCCTCCTTAAAAGCTTTAGAAAAAGTGGTAACTGGGCCAATGTCAGCTCAATAAATCCAATCTTCAATCTGCGCTTTTACCTGCCTGCTCATTCTCATATTAACCTGCATTTAACTTCTGGCTTCAAGTTTATCATTTATTTATCCAACCTGAGAACAAATAATCTCATTCTAAAATTGGTTCCTTGAAAATTCTAAACATATTATTTCTATTATTATTCATGATGGTTTAGAAACAAATGCACGTAACTCATAATTTGAAAGTTTCCTTCTATTATTTACAGAGTGTCTAAAAGAAATCCTCAGCCTTTAGTAATTATGTTATTTTAATTAAGTCTTCCTATATTTGGGTCTTTAAGAAACTAATGTTTGTCACAGAAAAATTGACCTAAGCAAAATTTAAGAATCTGTATGGAAAGAGGGGTGAAATTTTGAGGTGACAGATCATAAATTATTTGTTTTAATAAAATAGAGAGTATATGTTCCAAAAATCTTTAATGCCCTCATACAATACTCCCTAAAACTCTATTGCTTCTCCTTAAACAAACACACCAGAAGAGACCACACAAAAATCATTTTTATGTGATGAAGTGTACTCAGCATGACTAGGTAGAGACACTACAGAATTTTCCTAATGGTCAAGATCTCAAAAAAATTACCATTGCAACTGACACTAATTGGTGCCCTTACTGGCAGCCTGAGCGTAGCTACTAATCCTTGTCCCTGGAGAAAGTGTCTCTAAGTCAGTGTTTCTATATATCAATTGACCTGCATGGGCAGGCTTGCATTGCCACTGCCTGTTTTATGTCTGTACTTCCAGCATGCTTCTGTCTTTCACGTACTTTTTAAAGAGCATCTGTGCACTCTAGTGAAAATGAAGGTGTGCCCTAATCACCTAAATTGGACTGAAAGAGGAAGGGAGCAGGAATTTTTGAGAGCACAACGTTTAGGAACATTAAATACTACGCATACTCTAAAAAGTAACCAAACATTTTGCTGCAAATCAGGGAATCCGAGGACTAGATTAGTGTGGTGCAGTAAATCAGAGATGATAGACATGGCAAGAAAATTCTCCACTGGCTGATTGGGAGATCCCAGTCAAGGTACTGAAGTTTAACTCAGTAAAAAGATCTGCAAACCCCTGTTATCCTTTAATTCCCTGAAACAATAATTTAAATAGGAACAGATCAGCCACAAGGATGCAAATTATGTTACCTTTCAAACACTGGGATGTCATCCACAGAAGATTGCACAACTCTGTCAGTAAACTGCTTTGTGATATAATCCAGAGCATCTTTATGGATTTTTTTCCCAACTTCTTCTAATTCTAGGTAAAGACAACCATCTTAAGAAACAATCTAGTCCTCCATTTTACATTAAATACAGATCACTAAAATAAATCAGTCTGAGAGAGCAGGAAAAAAATAGTCCGGACTTTGCTAAGTCATAGTGAGATCAGGTGCTATTTGAGACTTTCAGATATATCAACACAGACTCTATCAAATTAATCTTACCTCTGACTCACAACACCTGTAACATTCACCTCCTGAGCCTCTATTGACATTCACCAGCTAGAGAGGGGATGATGCTCTGGTAAAGCCCTGTGAGACAGTACAAAGCCCCACATTGCCCTGAAGTGAGTCCACCACTCCTATATCCTGTAGGCAAGTCTCACACTCCATGGCCAACCTTAATTTCTATGCCCAAGTTTAAAGCAATTGATAAAACATTTACTTAATACAGTGAGAAATGTTCTAATAAGCACATTCTGCCTCTCATTATCTAAAAACATTTAATGATGGCATCCCAATTACTTTAGATATGCAAAGTATTCTACAATGAATTTTAAATAATTGCTTTTTCAGTTCTCCTTTCCCTCCACCAGCCCCTTATATTAGAATTCTTTTAAGCATAATTTTTATTAAGATATTTGCCAAAAAATGGAAAGAATATTCTTGATTAGACAGGTTTCAACTACATTAAGCTTCCATAGTTTAGCACATAACTTTTAATAACAAAGATGTTGCATCTCTAAATGATGTGTGTATTTAGCCTTCTCGGGCTTTAGTAGAGTGCTTCCGTATTCTTCATCTGGGGACTCCTTTTTCTATTTTTTTTTTCCTTTTTTTAAACAACACTTGCTCCATCTAGTGGCCCTTTCTCAAGGCAGGAAAAAAAAAAGCCCATACAATGCCAAGTATAAAATGCAGCATGTAGAAACAGAAATCTCGTGTCAAAATGAGGAATGTTTCCATTCAGATAATTTGGCCTGTTTCACAGCTTTTTGCTTTAACAACTACACAGAAAGAAGTAAAAACATATGACAACTTTTCATCCTTACCACAAAATAAACAGATGAACTACTATGGGGTAAAAATTCGCTGTATCTTTTTGTACAACATCATTAGCAAATACATGAAAACAAATAATTCCTGTTTTAACTCTACGGAGATTTATTGTAACCATTTTTAATGTACTGATTAGCATCATAAATAATCTACTTCATCAATAAAATACCTCACCTTGCTGACCCATCCAGCTGTAATTGGCTGGTGGTGTCTATTTAGTCAGGCCTATTACCTGATAGCACTGTTTCAGGTACACAAGGGAGAGGTTATCTTTAAACTAATTACACTGACTGCATGATGAGCAGAACCTCTTCTGGCCCAGCTTTGTCTCACAACAGTATCTCGGTAAGCACCTGCCAGTAGATCTGTAAATTATTTTTTGATGGCAATAACTGAAGTGCTAATGGCTGGAGATTACTGTTTCAGCAATTTTTTTATTTACGTTTTTTTAAAGTATCTTCCATATTAGTTACAAGATGCACTTTTTTTTTTCCCATATGATAAGAGTAGTCATTCTTACAAAAAAATTGTCAGATGCTGAGGGCACAGACAATTATTTTTTTTTATATATTTTCTCTGACAGCCTACTCTGAAGAAACAAGGGATTCATATTAGCTTATCTGTACTCTTCTTGGTCCTTTGTTTCTCTCTCACCTTCTCTGCCTGAAAACCTGGAGAAATATAGCTTACAATTCCAAACTTAAAATCAGGCATTCCATGTTACGTATTTTGGCAAAATGAATTAGTCACTAAATTTCTCCATATCTCTTACCCCATCTCTAGTCATTGTAGAGACTAATGTTTGAACATCGAACTATTGAAGCTGATTAATACCAAGACCTCCTCTAGTTTTCCTAAAGTAAACCAGGGTGAAAGTTTATCATCTAAAGTCTTAATAAAATTGAGAAAGGCTAACTACTCCACATAAAAATGGGATTTTATTTAAGTTGGTTTCAAGTAATGCCATTTTAATTTCATTTGTTCATAATACCATTTTAATTTCACTTGTCCGTACAACAGATTAAGTGGAAAAGACTACACAGTTGAATAAACAGACTATTGAGGAAGGTGGCTGTAGAATATCATAAACAATATAGCATTTTACAGACACATTCATGTCCCTCCCTGACCACTCTACACAAAAGCAAAGCATGCCTTCCTGTTTGCACACTATGCCGTGCTCACTGAGTTGAGGAGAGACAAGAACTCCAAGCATACGTTTCAGCAAATGCCTGACCAGCCAGCTCAGTTCAAGTGAGTGCTGTTTTTCTGCAATCAGAAAATATATTCTTCCATTAGAAAATATATCCTTAACTGCTGTTTGCCTGGTGTAAATTCTAAGAATTTATGGTGTCATATTCTGCCCCACTGAGTACCGTGACACTTGTTAGAATGAATGATTTAAAAGTGTAGGTACCTTTTTAGTCCAAGTTCAGTTACTCTAAGCTTATTGAGCAAAAAATGTTACGCTTGATTGCCTTGGGGATGTCACACTCAGAGTATGTTCACATGTTACTAGAAATTCTAGCGTGCTGCAATCACTACAGGCAATATCAGTCCTTCACTTACCATCTGTAAGCCTCACACTTTTTGTTTAACTAGGTAACCGAATAACTGAGAAACACAGTGATACAAAAAGAGAGATAACATTCAGAAGATTGCAGCCAAGAGTATTCTTCAAGTCTGAAGCTAAATTGAAAAAAATATTGTTTGGGGGTTAACACAATTTCTCCTTCCTCTTCTTTGGTGAGAGAAAATGAAGTTTTAAGCTGAAAAAGGCAATATTTTAAATCAAAACAAAGGAAATAAACACTTGAAAAGTTAGACATAAAAACATTTCCCTACCAGTCACAAAACAGTAGCAGAACCAATATATGAAGTGTGAATTCAGATAGTCCCTTTGCCTGGTAACCAGAAGACTTGGGTTTAAGTGGCTGTAAGACAGAAGAATGTCCCGTATACCCAGCTACAACACATGGCATCTCTGCTGGGGCCTGCGTGTATATCTACTCATTAGTGGAAAAACTGCAACATGAACATCTACCAGTCAATGTGATAGTGAATGGGTACAAGCAGGCAAACACACATCCCTCCATTGCAAAGAATATTTTATGTAACATCAAACATTTGAGAAGGACAGCAAGAGTTACCCACAGAAATGTTGCATGATCCAGTATTTGGGACAGTCTTTTGGATTCCCATCTTTGTTCTAATTAGAAGATAAACAGACAACTCTAAAGAAAATCAAGACAGTACCCTTCTCAAATGTATAGCAGTCATCTCCTTTATCAGTTCTAGTCCCAAATATCTACCAAATACATTGGATTGGGGTGGGGGATATCACTGTTTTGGGGGGGTTCTTCTAAAGTATCTGCAAACTGACTTAAAACCACACCTTTGGCAAACAAGAAATCTACCTTTTTAGCAGTGGTATTATATAGCTTTGATGCCTACAACTAAGCAATTCTATTGGTTTGAAAGGCATTTAAACAAAACATCTATTTTTAATTGCTCAGTGACATGCTATTCAAAGAACTCTTTGGGAGCTTCAGGTGACCTCTACCTCTGGGAAAAGGATTTAATTGCTGAAATAAGTACATGTTGGTCTACTTTTCTGCCTGACTCTATTTTTAAACAACAAAGAGGATGTGTTTATGAACTGCAAATAACCCAAATAGAAGAAATTAATGGAGTAAGGGGATTAAACTGCATAGAAATTTGCGCAGGTGCATGCCAAAAAACCGGATACCAAACAACATCAGCAACTATTACTTTTGGTGCCTATTTTTAGTTTGGGGTTTTTTTTTACCTCACTGAAGCAAGTTAAGAAAAAAAAAATCACTCCTTACCTAAGGTAAATTAGAATCTGCTTTATCTGGCATTTTGATATCTTTGGTTATTAAAACCCTCTTCCCGGAAGATAAAAGAAAGTTAATGCTCTCTGTCCTCAGTCATTATTAGATTTACCTTAGATTAACCCTCCTTCAAATCTTTATGAGCATGTTTTGTACAAAGTTAAACAATGCTGAAATCATCCTAATACTTCACAGTTTATGTGTGATTGTCTAGCAGCCCAATTAGCCACCACTTACACTAGAATGTTTTGATTGGATTAATTGATCCAGCCAAACTGGAAAAGACTCAGCCTTTAGAAGAAGTGAGAGTAGTAAGGTTAACTGGAGCCTTGCAAACTGAATAGATAACCTCTCATTAAGTCTGTAAAGAGCGGAATGTTCTCTTAACATCCATTTCAAAGTACGTACGTCTCATTCCTACATCTAATCCCAGCTGGCACCAAACTAATACAATTGTACTTTGCATTGTTATGTATACAAAGGATTGTTGTATACAACAGGTATATCTGGAGCAGTTTTGAAAAGGAAGACACCTGCCACCAAGACAATTAAGCCTGTAGTCTTTTCCTATCTCTCACATGAATCTCCTAAAGCATTTTTTCTTCAGGCATGAGTGGCTATTCCCTTCTGAAATCCCAGCATCTTGAGCTATGCATAATCTTCCCTTTGAGCCTAAACTTCCATTGTGTGTGTGTAACCCTGCTTACTACCTCATCTGCTGCATTAGGTATGAACACAGTTACTCCAGTCTTGGCTGAATAAGTTGTTTCTACCTTTTTTCAGTTACAAAATCCTGCAGTTTCTAAATCCAGCTGCCTGGAAAATGGCTGTCTTACATTCCCACGTGCATGTCAGCACATTTCTGCATGCACAAAGGCAGACTTCTTCTCAATTCAGGATGAAATTTTCAATTACATTCTCATGGCTCCCAGCTACACTCTTGGTTTTCTGCCTGCATACAACCCCTGACTTGTTGCGATAAGAATCACTCCTGTCTCAGAAAATAACAGTCTCTCATTATCACTATATTTTTAAACCTCATCTTAACACCTCTTCTCCTCTTTGCTTTCACTGTGGATATCTTTCTTATTCTTGCCTGATGGCTGAAAGATTTCATTTATCCACTGAACAATGTTTTTCTGCCATTTATCTGCAATTCAGGCCATGTTATCAACTTGATTGTTTCTTCTCTCACACACATGCTTTGACCATTTAAATGTATTACTCAAGTTTTAATTTCATGTATCTTAAAGCATTAAGAAGTTCATGATGATTTTTCTGCTACAAATTAAAAAACAAAACAAAACAAAAACCCCACCTCTCTACTCTAGCTTCTGTCTCTCTTTTTGAAGTTACATTTGACAAATGACCAATATAAGCTCCCTGACAGTATTAAAACAAAGTAACTTTCCTGAGTGGCTTCCCCAGCAGTTCAAATGGGTCAGCAAGCTGGTGCAAGAGAAACTGGGAGATCCCCATTAGCCTCTGAGTTATCATTCGTCTGGACAGAAGTAACATAAATATTACTTTTCTTAACCTGTCAGAAATGAGACCAAAGTGTCTTTCACATGTGATAGCAGGTGTATCACAAAGCTCATGGACGTACCATATTATTACCAGAGTCACACGTCCACACTGAAGGGATTAATACAAACACAACCTTTTAAAGAAACCTCTCTCAAACATTCTCTTGGATCTTTTGTAATTAGTAATAGACGTTAGCACAAACAAGGACAAGCCAACAGAGTATTCAGATTTCAGAAGGGTCTCTGGTCTGAGTTCCACACAAAATGTAAGAAAAACATACAGCCTCCTGGTTGTAAGATGCACTATTTTATTACTGTGAATCAAACCAGAAGACAAAAGAAGAGGAATAAAATGTCAATTTTTTAAATGGTAGAAGGTTAATAGTGCACTCCCCTCATGGCTCACATGAGATCTTATGCTTTTCAGGGGTCTGGAAACAGAGAGACATTAGATTATTTTGAAACTGCAGGTAAGAAAAAGCAATTCAGATTCAACACAAAGAGAAGCCATGAGGAACTTCAGGGACATCCTTACCCAAGTTAGGCAAATGGGCAAAAGGATGGCAATGGAAACTGACTATTGGCATATACAGACTATGAACACTAGAGGGGAAAAAACAAACTATTCATATGCCTTATCAATTCATAAAAGCACCTTGCCACCTCTGTGGGCAGCATAATGAAAACTTTTCTTCAGCATTCCAGCTGCAATCAAAAAAAAAAAAAAGTAAGTACAACGTTACTCTACATGGAGTGACACTGTGATAAAGCATATTATGCTCTTATATTGAAATCAATGGCTCACAAAGCTGTTTAAAAGAAACACTTTTAAAACATGACCTGTAATTATCTCTTGAATGTTATTGACACAGCAGGTTGCAAAGGACAAGAATTTAAACACTAATGAAATGAATGAAAATGGATTAGATATTCATTTGAATATCACAAATAACCAGTGCTGTAAATGTAGGCCTTCTGCCAAGCACTGGCTGGCAGCAACCAGGATTTGAGGGGTCGTTATTAAATTATGTAACAGTGGGTAAAGCCACCACCACCAAAAACAGGATGCTTCCCCATGTGTTAATTACACCACAGACATTGTAATGTGGGGGGTAGCACTTCCCCACTCAATGACAGAGTTAAGGAGGCTCCAACATAAAGGGAAAAAAAAAAATATTTTTAAGAGGACGAGAAAGAACACAATAGATTGATTTGAACAAAACAATTTGTCCACAGAGGGCAAAACTCCCAACACTCCCAGAACATATCTCCCAGTCCTGAAAACATACCTGACTGTAGGTAGGCAAGGCAAGGTTAATTTTTTTGCTTGGTTGCCCAGCCACATCACTTCGAACCTCCAAGCTCTGTCTGTTGTGGTCTACTGGGCCACCTTTCAGAGAAACCCTGTCAGTGTTCCAGTTCAGAAGTGCAACAGCCTTGAGTATTCACAGGCATCTTCCTGTGAATCCCAATTTATGACTCTTCCTAATAAATATACAGACACACACACACAAAAACATACACTGAAAAAATCCCCTCTCAAGAACTACCTTTTCACACATTTTATTCATCCCAAGGCTTCTCAGTTAAGAAGAATGGGTAAACAGGGCAGCTTTCCACAATAAAATTAAAAAAAAAAAAAAGGCCTAAGTGTTGTGACAAAACCCACCTTTGCTGTATTTAACAGCAAAAGCTTTCCCTACCCAAGATCTCAAATTATAAGTGTGAATTACACCTACAAAGATGGATTCGCTAGTTTCTTCTGCTGGTACTGATTGCTCACTGTCAGAGGCCCTTTCTCTTAATGGGCCTTCATTCCTCTTCTCACAAAGCAGCTGATATTTTCTGTTGGACTGGTTAATATAACTAATCAGATTTCAGAAATAATATTAATATTTTTTAAAACCTAAACCAATCTCTAACCAAAGCAGCTGGCTGGTCTTTCACTGAGGAAGGTGCTGGAGCAATGTGCTGGAAGACACACTGCAGTGGCTGGACACCTCTCTGCTAAGATGTGAAAAAAATGACCATGAGGTATCTAAACAAAAATTCAATACAGAGAAAACAAAGGAGTTGCACCTACGTGAAGCATCTAGAAACTGCAGCAAACAATGACACGAGCCTACAGCAGCAAAAAATTGAGCTTATGCTCCATGTAGGAAAGGAAATAACTTGTATTTCTGTTAAATATCATCAAGGTGAAATCTAACATAACGTCTCTTCTCTGTCTGCATTCTTCCCTGCTCCCAACTTCTCAGCACGGCTACTGGCGCCCCGAGAATCAAGGCAAGCACATCAGCTGCACCTGCAAGGTGAAGGCTGTAAGGAGGAGACAACCTTTCCCAAGGGACAGGCCACAATTTCTGTTTTCAGTTGTTTCCGAAGCACAGCCCAATGCACAGCACCTCTGTAACAAAAGTCACAGAACTGACCTAGCCTTTCCTGTGAAAGGTGTTTGATAGGATCCCTGCATGAATGTTTATCTAGCTGTTGTCAAAAAATCTCCCATATATCCATGCTTCTCCATATTCTTCAGGTAAGAGGAGAGCTTACAGAAAAATTTACCTCATATTGTATGTTTTCCATCAGGTCAGTATTGCAAAACAGCTGCTAATTCTTTAGTCTTCAATAAAACTTAGCCAAGTTCAAATATTTCATTTATGATACAAAGAAAGTTTAAATACAGCTGGTACAAAACAAAAGCAATCCTGTTTTTGTAAAATACTGAGAATGCACTGAAATGCTAAAGTACCGGTCAGGCATTGAGTACAGATTATACATTCCTAGCATTCCTGAAAACATGTAAAATGAAAATGATACACCCAAAGAAGCACAGGCATGAAAACTGGCCCCAGAAATAAGCACTGCAGTTGCAAGCTCCAGAAAAAAAGTCCAGTGCAGTACAGACAGAAAGGAGTATTCATGGCAAACAAGATGTCACAAGAAAAATAAGAAAAGTAATAAGAAAAGTAATAAGAAAATAAGGAAATACAGAGCTCAGGAAATACATATCTATGGATAGACAGATAGAAGTACATATATATATATATGCGCCTATCTTTAATGCTGGCAGAAAATGTAATACATGCAGTTCTGCTGTTTGTTTCAATATTTGTTTGACAACTGTTGTAAATTAGGACCCATTAGATTACAGTAGGGTATGAAATTTGTCTCCCTGTAATGTTTCCCAAGAGTTACATATAGCATGAAAGCAGAAATTAACATATATCACAACTACTACAGTATTAAATGTTAATTAGGTTTTCTATCACAACTGCAAATATTTATTGGCCAAAGTTCATGTTAAATGTGTTGAGAAAGAAATGGCAAGAAGTTGTACAGATGTTTCTGTTGGAAGGAAGGAAGGAAGGAAGGAAGGAAGGAAGGAAGGAAGGAAGGAAGGAAGGAAGGAAGGAAGGAAGGAAGGAAGGAAGGAAGGAAGGAAGGAAGGAAGGAAGGAAGGAAGGAAGGAAGGAAGGAAGGAAGGAAGGAAGGAAGGAAGGAAGGAAGGAAGGAAGGAAGGAAGGAAGGAAGGAAGGAAGGAAGGAAGGAAGGAAGGAAGGAAGGAAGGAAGGAAGGAAGGAAGGAAGGAAGGAAGGAAGGGAGGGAGGGAGGGAGGGAGGGAGGGAGGGAGGGAGGGAGGGAGAGGAAACATGCTGAGGCCCTGATGCAGACAAATGTGAATTTCTCTGCTGGTATCTTAGTCATTTTAACAGCTGTATTGGTCCAACAGACTTTCATATAAACTGCAGACTTTGGCTAAAAGTTAAAAAAAAAAAAAAGAAAGTGGAACCTTTTACACTCTTGATTTATACCACTCTAACAACATTATAACAGTCTTAGGTAGCAAGCAAACCAGTTTTCACATTCAGAGTTAGACTTGAACTGTAACAGACAAAAGTTTAAAGGATTAATATTAGACATATAACCAAACTCAGTACTTCATAATTATAACTCTTTTGTCTCTTACCAGAAAACACCATTATTAAAAAAATGTATTTGAATGTAATTATTTATGAACAGCTCATATAAGGTGCATTTTGAAGTTTTGATAAATAAGTATGCAACACAATTAAAACTGATTTTGCAAAGCAATTGTCAGAGACTAATTGCATCCACAAAAACAATAGTTGTCAAAAAAATCACTAGTATTTCACAGAATAAATATTTGATTTTATCTGAAACATTTCTGATTTAACTTCCTAGTTCAAATTTAAAAAAAACAACTTCCTTTTTTTATTTTACAGTGTGACTTATCCTCACACACAAACTTTAAAACATGGCTGAAAGAGCATCTTGTCTGACAAAGTGACATAGTTGCAATCTTTTACAGGTACACAGAGCTTAAGCATCAGAAGAACACAATATTTAATTCATCCACAGCATGTAATCAGATTTGTATTTCTAAAGTCAGCTCAGTTTTCTCTTAATTTTATATTATTTTCTTAAATGTCAAAATAAATACAGGTCTAGAAATTTAATTGGATTGTTTCAATAGTCAATTTTATCTCTTGAGGAGCTTCAGTAGTTTCAGTCAACTTGTATTTCATCAGGAGGGAAATAATTTTTCAGTTCATAAAGTTGTACTCAAGATTTTTCTGTTCCATCAGATATTTTAAAATTACTAGATACTTACCACTGCTTCTTGAACAAATTTCAAGTTTTTCTTCATACAACCATTTTAGATTAAACCTTGAAACATAGATATTAGGCCATGACACTGACTTCACAGGTAGATTTCTTTGCTTGGATAATACAGGTCTTGGTAATACTTTAATATTATATGAAAACATTCAAAGCAATCTATACATTCTTTAAAAAATAGATGTTAAGCATATTATTTAAACAAGCCCATTTGTTGAAGAACAAAATATAGCAAGAGCATCCTGTTCTTGTATAACACCATTTTGGCCCTGAATCAGCTAATTTTTTAAAGAAATGTCTAACTTTGAAGACAAAATTAATGCCAAGAACTTTAATGAAATTACATTTTTTTTTAATTAAGGTTTCAGCTAGGCAGAGTCCTCTAACTGCATTTTTTCTGGATAGTGTAACAGACTTCCCAACAAGAGAAGTGAGCAACCTTACAGTAATCTAGCACAGAAAAACATAAAAAAGTTCAACAGGGTGGGCTTGGGATCTGAATGTCAAAATGCACTCTCTAACTCTTTTCACATGATATTAAGGAGTTCAGAAAATGTTTTTCAATCCAGTTCTGCCTCTAGAAATTTGTTTTACTGATTTTTGTACTAGCCCAACTCAAGAAATAGTACCAACAATAATCTATTCATCTCAGTATTCCTTTCATGTTTGTAACCACAATAACTTCTTGTTCCCAGCAAACACTGAAAAATGGGTTACTACTCTGACATGAAAACAAGACCAAACACTACTCTAAGCATGACAACTGACTTTTTTGTTTTAAGCTTTACATTATAACAGCAACTCACATACCCAGACTGCTCAGGAGTTGCTCATTCCCTTGATCAGTTTGTAACTTCCCAACGAGGTTAACTTTATTAGATCATTTTAGCAGCACTTGCTAGTCAAAAGATTTAGTTATCTCCAAGGTACATTTCCATACTTCTCCAAACATTTAATATCTTTATCAATTGGGGTGCTGCAGCATTGTAATATTGGGGGGACATCAGTCAAGAGGAAAAGACAGCAGCAATCTCCAGAAAGGAAACAGATAAACAATTCAGAGAGAACATTATTTTATCAAATATTTTACTAAAATGTTAATTTTTCTTGATAATGTCTGAGAACTTTCCCCATGGCTTTCAAAATACCGTTTCTAACCATTTGTACTCAGAAATCTGTGTATGCACCCATGTTTCTCATTTGAAGATTCACATTGAAATGCAATGTTATGAGGCAAAGTCTTAGGAAACCATGCCTACTATGTGTCTTTCTCTGCTGGAAGAATTGTTTTTCAATTCTACAGGTTTCCTCTACAGGGTCAGGCAGGCATCTACACAGGTTTTGAGGGTGCTTCCTCAAAAACCACAGTACAGCATCATATTCCAACCAGTTGATTAATTCTGGTGCACAGGAGAAAAAAGACAACTTGCTGGTGTGGTGCACCACAGCTGATACCTCATCAAGTGCCTGTATAAAGTGCTGCACTGCACTGTAAGCATCACCCAACACATTCAGAGGCAGCTCAAGTATCACCAGCCTGTGCAGCCTAGAACACCACTGCTCTTTTCAATGCCTTAATATGCTATAAATGCAGTATCTCTCGTACTCACAGAATTTATTTATATTTAAATATATATATTTCCTTTTTTTCCTTCAAATAAAAAGAAAAAAACCCCAATGTTTCACCAAAAATGTATCACTTGCTTCACACTGCTCCCATTGAAGACAGTGTTAAATCTCCTGCTAATCTCAACAGCAGCAGAGTTTGGTCAACATCAAGTACTCTTGAAAAATCCCAGCCTTCATCTCTAGTGTCTTGAGAACACACAATGAAAGGCTCAAGTTGTTACCGTACGTGTGTCATAATGTTTCCTGCAAGAGATGTCACTGTACCTTGAGTTTAATGAGCTGTGACATTTGGTGGTGAGAATTTAAATGGAATTTTTTTTTCTTCTTCATACTGTGGTACAAAAGAAAAACAAAATTTAAATTACATTCTCTTGTTTCCCAAGATGTGTTTACTTAAACAACACCTCTCACACCCTCTGCCTCCCTTAGTGACTCACTCTCCACAAACCTCAGGTGTACACCAGAGAAATGTGACACCATTTTGAAACCCCACAAGGCATTTTCGCCTGGGACAGGGGCCTGAGCATAAAGCGGTGCTTAAAATACTCCAGCTGCCGTTCTCATCCACGGGACTTTTCTTGGCCCTCCATCATGGTATGGTTATTAACCTCTGTTTCTGTGGCCAGAGAGGTAGACAGAAGGTTTGTTGGATGGGGGGTAGCTGGTTGCCCATGCAGGGGCCCCCAGCTTGACCCTTCAAAGCAGCCCGGCTCTCACCACTTCCTCACTGTGCCTATATTCACTAAGGAAGGAAGACATTTGTCAAGAGGACATGGTTTTCCACAGCAACATTGGTGTTTCTTGGGCTTGATTTTGAGGGCAGAGTTTGCGTGGTGTGAGTGGGAAGCAAGGGTGGAGGAGAGAAAGGAGAATACAAAAGCTTTGAGAAATATCAGTTCAGCTTAAAACGTCTCAGAAATCAAATCAGCCAGGAGAAAAATAGAAATCATTAGGGAGACAAAGAATTGGATTCGTTTAACCTGTTAGTCTATAATAAGAGGTATGGACAGAGCTGTTCACAAAAATTCTACGTGGAAAAACTTAAGAATTCATAACTGAAGCAAAAAGGCGGCTGTGTCATTTGGTGTGTTTCCTGGCTCAAAAATGACAAAATCCAGAAAGCACTGACTGACAGTCAATGCAGGACTTCCTGAAGCAAACAAAAAAGAATCAGAATTTCAGATTGGCAATAAAGTTTTCGGTATCTGCAGGAATGGAAAAAACCCTTTTCTTTCACCAAAGTATTAAAAAGATATTATGCACCTTACTCCCCCTCTTTACCACAAGTATGTTAATCAGGTGAATTACAAATCAACATACAACATAACTTGCTCACGTGCTTCTTGCTTACATCCTTACTTCTTACTCGCTTACATTGCTCACATGCTTACTTCTGACAGTAAGGGACTGGAGGTTAGCAGTGAAGGGTTTTTGTCTCCGATGGGAAGCCATGAATTAATTCCTTGTTTTGCTTTGCTTGTGTGTGCATCTTTTGCTTTACCTTTTAAACTGTCTTTACCTCAACCAATGAGTTTTCTCACTTTTACTATTCTGACTCTCTCCCCCATCCCACTGTGAGGGACTGAGCGAGCAACTGTGTGGTGCTTTGTTGCTGGCTGGAGTGCTAGAGGTATTGACTGATGAGCTGAAGTTTTCCTACACAATGTAAAAAGTAAAACCGAAGACATTGCATTCTCAAAACCAATTTCTATATAATTTCAAAACTTGCATCTCTATACCAACATATACTCCTTCCAGATCCAGCTGAGATTTTATAGTTCAAAATAAGTTTTGTTTAATTTTAAATATTGCTTGAGGATACTGCTGCAGGGTATAATAATGATTTCAGGCTTGAGGGTAGATGATGCTCCCATGACAAAATCCACAACAAAACTCTTCTTGAATTTAGTGGCATGAGGATCAGACCTGCTAGTCTGCATTCTTCACTTCAACAAGACAAACTGCCTGTGTCAGAGTACATCTGAAATAGCCAGTTTGCAATAACAAAAAAATTATATTAATATTCTTTCTACTGACTAACCCTCTGGCTGCAATAGAGCACAGGGTTCATTATCTTTGATAGACTAAAAGTTAATAAATTATGTAGGCAGTAAATCTAACATGATGACTGAGTAAAATGAAGATATTAGTGAGGAAAAGTTTGGGATTATTAAATTATTTGTGTGTGGTAAAGGAAAGACAGAATTCTATGGATCGCACACAAATGGCAATAGAAGTATAAAGTTAACAGATGCCTGATCATATGTTTTTTTTACTTAGGCTGTGTTTTGGAAAAGTTCAGTTAGTAAATGCCAGTAGTACTAATGCTCATACATTCCAACTATGCAAAGTTTTTGAGTTTGTTTTCAAATCTATGTAATCTAGTAATATTTAAAAGCTATGAAATGAAAAATGATCAGATAAATACTGATATATCAGAACTGCTGAAACAAAATCTTTTGTCATAAAGGAAACAAAGTGGTCCAGTACATCACAACAAAGTCCAGAAAAGCACTAGAAAAAACCAAATCCTAGCTTTTCAGTGCAAATATTTCTAACACTAATCAATCATGCAACATGAGATAAAAGACACTCTAGAGCAAGTTCTACTCAGGACCAAACTAGGACTGAAAATTTCTGTTAATGCTAGAAGCTAACAGTAACTTTCAGAGATCATTCTTTACAGCAGATCTTCTATGTTAGAAAGAAAATAAAACTTAAAAGGAATTCAGAGGTTTTCTTTTTTGTGTCTACAAAAATAAGTCCATCAGAGATGTATTAATGAGCAAGTTACAGGAGAGCAGAGAAAGGGACAACTTGAATTTAACTGGTTAGATGGTTTTACAAATTATACTTTAAGTACAAATAAGGCTTTCCCAGAGCAACATATAAATTGGATCCTTTCTAAATTCCCAGAGTCGCTCAGGGAACAAGCTATCTGTATTAAACAAGTATCCAATTCTTAGAATTGAGCCAACATGTATAATCTGGCAAAAAAGCTTCTAAAGAATTTACAATAAGCTGTGAGGCATCATATATTTATAGAGGAAAGAAAACTTAATAAGCAGAAAAATGTTAGGTATGAACACTAACCGTTTCCAAGTGGCACATTCTGTCAACTTGAACATTCAGTAATCTATTACTGGCATATGTTTCATGTATTGAGATACATATCATCGTGATAACCCTATATGGCAACTCAGCACCACACAGCCACTCACTCGTTCCCTTGGTGGGATGGGGAAAAGAATCAGAATAGTAAAAGTGGGAAAACTCATGAGTTGAGATAAAGACATTTCATAAGTAAAGCAAAAGCCATGTATACAAACAAGCAAAATAAGGAATTCATTCACTACTCCCCATCAGCAGGCAGGTGTTCAGTCATCTCCAGGAAATCAGGGCTCCATCACACGTAATGGTTACTTGGGAAGAAAAAATGTTATTACTCCAAATGTCCCTGCCTTCCTTCTTCCTCCCCCAGATTTTTATTGCTGAGCATGTTGTCATATCGTATGGAATATTCCATTTGTCGGCTGGGGTTGGCTTTCCTGGCTATGTCCCCTCCCAGCTTCTTGTGCACCCCCAGCCTACTCGCTGGTGGGGTGGGGTGAGAAGCAGAAAAGGCCTTGACTCTGTGTAAGCACTGCTCAGCAATAAAGAAAACATCCCTGTGTTGTCAACACTGTTTTCCGCAGAAATCCAAAATGTATTTCTATACAAGCTACTATGGAAAAAAATTAACTCTATCCCTGTCAAAACCAGCACACATATGAATGTATGTATCAACTGATAAAAGCTATTGACAGGCAATGACAATTTACAGAAACAGAGAATAGTGCAGGCTAGATTCACAATTAAAAAATAACATTTATGTGTGAAGAGCCATATATTGTAACACTGATGATTGCAGACTGAATATTAATTTGCAAAGGGGTTGAACCTTCAGGATAATTAGTGATAGAAGCAGAGATAATTGGCTGAGGTATCACAGAAACAGAAGAAAAATCACTGTGGAGTGGAAACCACGGGTATAAATGAAAAAAATTTATCAAAAAATAAGAGCTAAAACCCAAATCTTCTTAAATATCTTTTGCACAGAGGTGCTTTAGAGCATATTTTAGTAGTTGTTTTAGGAATACTAAATCAGAAAAAAAACATTTTTACTCAGCCAAAAAACTCACCAAACCCACACATAGCTGGATCTGGACAGACTGGAGAGTTGCGTGGAGGGGAACCTCATGAAACAAGGACAAGTGTAGAGTTCTGCACCTCGGGAGGAACAACCCCAGGCACCAGTACAGGTTAGGGGTTGACCTACTGGAAAGCAGCTCCATGGAGAAGGACCTTGGAGTCCTGGTAGACAATAAGTTATCCATGGGACTGCAATGTGCCCTGGTGGCCAAGAGGCCCAATGGTATCCTGGGGTGCATTAAAAAGAGTGTGACCAGCAGGTCAAGAGAGGTTATCCTCCCCCTCTACTCTGTGCTGGTGAGGCCTCATCTGGAGTATTGTGTCCAGTTCTGGGCTCCCCAGTTCAAGAGAGACAGGGAACTTTTCAAGAGAGTCCAACGGAGGGCTACGAGGATGATTAAGGGACTGGAACATCTCTCATGTGAGGAAAGGCTGAGAGACCTGGGGCTGTTTAGTCTGGAGAAGAGAAGGCTGAGAGGGGACCTTATCAATGTCTATAAATATCTGAAGGGTGGCTGTCAGGAGGAAGGAGCCAGTCTCTTTTCAGTAGTGCCCAGGGATGGGACGAGGGGCAATGGGCACAAACTGCAGCACAGGAAGTTCCACCTCAACATGAGGAAAAAGTTCTTTACTTGTGAGGGTGACGGACCACCGGGACAGGCTGCCCAGAGAGGTTGTGGAGTCTTCTTCTCTGGACACCTTCAAAACCTGACTGGACACATTCCTGTGCAACCTGCCCTAGGTGATCCTGCCTTGGCAGGAGGTTTGGACCAGATGATCATCAGACGTCCTTTCCAACCCCTACCATTCTGTGATTCTGTGATAGCTATAGACCTTTTATTGTTTAAAATTGTGTGATGTGTTTTTCTTCACTTTTTTGTATTCTACACAGGAAATATGAGATACACTGTAGAAACTTCCTTTTTGAACTGAAGCAAAAGATATGTGAGAATGTAAGAACACAAGTTCTTAAAATTTTCACAAAAAACGACTTTCCTTCTACCATCCTAACACTAAGACTTGTTACATTTTGCCCCCAATTATGAAAGTCAGACTTAAAAATTTTAAAAAGCACCCAAAAACCTCCACACACACTGGGTGTGTTACTTATAGTCACCACGCAACGTTTTGCAGGGTGTGGTGCTAGGTTGAATTTCCATTTAAAATAGTTTTTAAAAATTTCAAGGTCAGAGACATCAGTCCTACCATTCATAAGATTACAGCCACCATGTAATGCATAAACTTGTCACAAATTTTCCTCAACAAGACCGTCAATTCTTAAAGCACATTTATATCATAATAGTCCTCTCAGAAAATAAGATCTATTCAGATGACCTCCCCTCACTGGAAAGAAGAGGTTCAATTAAATAACTTGTCTGAGCAGCAAAAGCCATTACCCAGAACACAAAGCTTGCTGAAATCATTTGTGACATCCCCATTTCCAAGACTTTGGATAGGAAGATTCTTGCGTTACTTTTACCCCTTCCCCCCAAAAGGCAATAACTCATTGGTGTCAGAAGTTTTAAAATAATTTATTCAAGGTCAGGTTGGACGGGGCTCTGAGCAACCTGATCTAGTTGAAGATGTCCCTGTTCATTGCAGGGGCATTGGACTAGATGACCTTAAAAGGTCCCTTGCAACTCAAGGATTCTATGGTTCTGTGATCTAACAGCAGCTGCTATCTTTAAAATCTAACAGATTTGGGGATTTAAATGGTTTATGAAGCAGACAATATAGTGATGACTGTCTGCAGCCCAGCAAGGCCCGAGACAGTTTGAAACTGAACAGGAAGAATCACACCTGGGATAGGTAACATGGGACATATTAGGCAAAAGAACTTGAAAGAACCGTAATCATTCAAGTTGCTTGAACACACAAGATCTATATAGAACAACATAACAAAACTTTTATCCAAACTAACATTTTGGCCAAAGCATAATATATTCAATACATTGCGATACAGCCTCTCATAGTACTAGAAACAAATCTGTAATGAATTAAAAAAAAAAAAAAACCCAGAGAAAAAGACAAGCCAGCTGACTCCATTGGTGCCAGTCACAAACTCCTGAGGATAATTGTTTCAAAAATATTCCTCTAGGAGATTAAATACCAGGTCCACAGACAACCTTACAGCAATTATAGTTCACTCACATTCAGAAACACAATCCTAAAAAATCTTGTCCAATATCATGAGTATTTGATTTTAGTAGATAGATTCCACAAACACCAAAAGATCTGCTTGGGCACATATTAGAAGGTCTTTTCTTTTGTAAGCGAGGAGTAGAACCTCTGAGATTAACAAAACAGATCCTTCCCATCAACAGCAGATGTACTCAAAAGTGGCCAAACACACATTTGCATTAACATAAGTCACAAGTTGTTTTGTGAACATACTTTAAGGTGAAGTGGCTTTTTTCCCTCTTAGATAAAGTTTAGCATTAGGAACTTATAGAACAATATAGAACAATATAGAACAATATAACATGAATTTGTAATGTAAATGACACCACTTTCTACCCAGTCAGAAGCATTTGATCCCATTGTCCCAGAAGTATCATCCCAAGTCACAGATTAATGTAAAATCCTGGGAATGAAAAAATGAGGCCTTGACCGTCCCACTGTTTTCAGTTTTGTGCAAAAGAGTTCAGACGTTATGCAGCAGGGTAAGAAAGAGGGCTCTGTCCCATCCCAACATTGATTTCAGTGTCAGTTAGGGTATTAACAGAATGGCACTTGTGACTGGGCTGCACTGAGCTGTTTCAGTGAAGCAAGAGTGTAATAAATGCAGCCTAATTTATTGGTTACATTTTTCTTACAGCTAATACTTGTTACTGACAGAAACTCAATTTGTACTGCAAGTTCTTTAGGTTAGAGACTATCTTTTCCATTACATATTTTTAACATGCAGGAAAAAAACTTGAGCTTCAGAACAGAAATGACTGCAACAGCAGCAAACAGAGCCTGCTCGTGAACCAGCTTGACATTTGTTCTAGACAGCTATTTCAGAGCACTGCTGTTTAACTTTGGACCACATGATTAGACTCATAATAAGTATTTACAGAGGGAGCCTCTGCTGGCTTTACATCATGTCCAAAGCAAATAAATGGCAAGTATTTCTACATCACATTTTCCAAATAAATATTTTTCCATTCTTTGGAGTGATGGAGACAAGGGGGAAGAATGAAAATGCCCCTTCCCAAGCAATTTCTCCAGTCTTGCTCTCAACCATTTTTGAGAGTTCAACATTTCTTTATCAGTTGTTCCAACCAATGCTAGCCTGGTAAGTTTAGCATTATGAAGAGTTAGATAGTGCTTCACCTTATGGAGCTGTAAATATCAATGTTACTCTTGCTGGCCTTTTCTAAAGTGAATATGACAACTTTGATTTTTTATATGTAGCATAATACAACATCAGGTTGAACAGCTGGATAGGCTAGAGCAGAGCTTTATACTGATTACAAGGTTTTCTGAAATATTAAATCAGAAATTTATTTACAATATAAGCTATTTTCTTTCCTGTTATAGTCAAAAATCTGAAAGCTTGAATAGATCTCATTTTTTAAAAAAATATGTACTTGTGCATGTGGAGGTTGTGTGTATATAAGTACACAAACTTTGCATGTATACAACCTCTCACACATCACACACACATGCACAGAGATCACTGAAAGTAGATGTTTGGGGTTGGTTGGGTTTTTCTTTAATTTCAAGGAGGTTTCAAGATGTCTGTCAACTTTCTGACTCAGCATCCTTCCACAACTTCTTGTAAATTATTCTTAGGTTTTATCCTGTCTGAAATCAAACATAGGATAGCATAGCATAGCTTCAGCTGGAAGAGATCTACAATGAACATCTAGTCCAACTGCCTGACCACTTTAGGGCTGATCAAAAGTTAAAGCATATTTTGAAGGGCATTGCCCATCTGCCAAAGAAGGGTCCTTTCCAAGTGGAGGAGAAAGAATACCAGTGCCAAGGCTAGATCTGGAAGAGCAGAAAGGAAGCCTGTGCTTGAGGGCAGCAGCATGGTCACTTTTCCCTGTCTGCTTTCCAGCCAGGCAGCCCACCACACGTGTTGGTACCTGGCGTTATCCCTCCCCGGGTACAGGTCTTTGCACTTCCCCTTGTGGGAAGTGCACTTCCCCACTTTCTGGGGCTCCTGCCTTGGCAGGGTACAACCCTAGGCTGATGCAGAGAACAGTACCAGGTTGTGACTCTGTGCAGGAGGAGCGATTTGGGTGCTGCTGCAACAAGGCTGCAGCCATCAGTGCCGGCTGGCAGGAGAGCAGAGACGCGTGATGTGGTGGTGGAGGGTGCGGTGAGGAGGAGGCCAGACCTGGGCTGCTGAGCGGTGGGGCACGGGCTGGCCCTGGAGACCCTCTGGCTGAAAATACCTGCCCCAGGACCAGTTGCAGAGGTACAGGCCTGGAGCTGGGCAGTGCTTGCCTTTGTGGAGAACAACAGAAGAGGACCTGGCAGGCGTAGAAGGACCCCTCAGTGTTAACATCCCACCCCTCCCAGCAAGAAAGCAAAAAAGGGTGAGAATAGCAACTCATGAAGTTCAAAAAGGACAAGTGCAAGGTCCTGCACCTGGGTTAGAGCAATCCCCAATATCAGTACAAGCTGGGGAATGGGTTGAGAGCAGCCCTGCAGAGAAGGACTTGGGGATATTTGTAGATTAAAAAATAGATATGATCCAGCAATGTGCACTTTGCAGCCCAGAAAGCCGACCGTATCCTCGGCTGCATCAAAAGGACCATGCCCAGCAGGTTGAGGGAGTTCATTTTTCCCTTTTACTTTGTTCTCATGAGGCCTTCATCTGGAGTACTGTATTCAGCTCTGGTGTCTCCAGCACAAAACAGACATGGACCTGTTAGAGCATGTCCAGAGGAGAGACATGAAAATGATCAGAAGACTGGAACACCTCTCCTATGAGGAAAGGCTGAGAGATCTGGGATTGTCCAGGCTGGAGAAGAGAAGGCTCCAGGGAGACCTTATTGCAGCTTTTCAGCACATAAAGCAGGCTTATGAGAAAGACAGAGAGAGACTTTTTACCAGGGCCTTTAGTGACAGGACAAGGGGCAACATTTTTAAAATGAAAGAGAATAGATTTAGATTGGCTATGAGGAAGAATTTTTTTACAGTGATGGTGGTGATATACTGGAACAGGTTGCCTGGAGAAGTTGCAGAAGCCCTGTCACCGAAAGTGTTCCAGGTCAGGCTTTACAGGACTATGAGCAATCTGATCCAGTGAAAGATGTCCCTGCCTGTGGCAGGGGCAGTTGGACAAAATGGTCTTAGAAGGTCCCTTCAAACTCAAACTATTCTGTGATTCTGTGATTCTACAAAAGCAGACCCTTGAGAAAGAGATTTGAAGTTCAAAAACTCTAACATAAATAATTTGCCAATCAGTCAAGGAAACTGCAAAAATCCATACTATTCTAAATTTTCTTTTCTTTTTCCTCTTCTCTTCAATATGAAATTTGTTGGTCTTAAAGAAAAAAATTCAAAGTGTAACTGTGGTCCAAACAGGTCAGGGTTACGCTCATACGTATGCTTATACAGCATATTCTGGTCTGTGCCCACAGCACAAGAACATTTTGCCTAGATCTTCTAGGCTTGCAAAGATTCCTCCACATCCTTCAGGAAATGTATTTCTTTTCATTCCTTCAGGCCTGGGAGGACCTGCTCTCTCAACTGCACAGGCACCACATGGCGCTTGTGGCACTTGGAGGAGTGGCAGCTGGTAATCATCTTCCCACTGAGCAGGGTTCAATACAAGCTACTCAGCAAACTCAGCCTGCCACAGGAAACAAACATAGGTCACTTGGACGGCCTACTTTTAAGGACATTTTGGTTGGGGGGTAGAGTTAAGGAAAAGAAGGAGATTGACTAAAGCCTTAGACAGTTTCCTCTTCTACAAGGTGGAGCAGCACATCTTTATCCCAATATTATATCATGGTAGCCCTTTATGTGTCACAAGAGGCAAATACTACATGATTCCACCTTCAACAAACATATAAAAGGTGTCTGCAGGGAAATTAACATCTGTAGTCCTCTAGTTTCATGAAAAATTTCACTGCTGATTGATATAAAATCTTACACAGAAGTAGAATCTTTTACTGAACATCTGCACCCCCTGCTAACCTTGGCCACGTTTACCAAGGATGATCATCATACTTGCCTCATAAATATTTACATGACCTATAAAAATGTTTATAGACTCACCCTCAATTCCAGTAGCACATTAGAATACATTCTGCAAAGCATCTTAACCCATTCAGTGCCCTGTAGCTTAACGGCTAGCAGTGCAATTTCTTGCCAACTATAAAAAATACAGATACAAGATAATTGAAGAGTACAGCTGTGCATAGTTTTATCCAGATTATTTCTGTGAGGACATTTTAACAGTCATGATCCCACTTAAGAAATGCCCAGATTCATATACTATATTTTAGTTTCATCAGTGGAGACAGTGACTAATTATAACATGGAAAACCTTAGAAAAAAAGGAACAGAGTGAAATAATATTCATTTAAGTTTTGTAAAAATACAGATAACTGATGCAACTCCTATCATGCCTGTGGAAAGCCAACCAACTTCCTTGGCTTCAGAGTTGCAGCGTCAATTTGTTGGCCCTGAAAAGGTAATATTGTTTTTCTAGTGCTAGAATATCAGTAAATATGGGTCATCATAGACAACAGTTTTGCTCCTGGAACTGCTGCCAAGAAGCTTGCTCAGTAAATGCTAAGTCCTTTGATGCAAATCCTTTGCAGTCCTATGTGACTGACCATCAGCAATTTTCAGAGAGGAGACACTTTTTAAAAAAAAGGGAGAAATGAGGAAAAACAAAAACTTTCAAAACAGTTTATCGCAAATCAGACAATGATATTTGAAAAAATAATTACCTTTGCATTACTTTTAAAGTGAATTAACAGAGCATTATAGTAGCAGCTGGTGAGTGGAAGCCTATGGAAGTCAAGCTTAAGACTGGCCTGTCATCTTCAAGAGAGATCGAGGGTTAAATAACTATTGGACAACTTCGTACAGCTGCAGCACTGCTGGACTCAATCTGGCTGTTGTGTACTTCATTATTAAGAACATTTAAAAACAAGGGTATTACCTTGTTTGGTTTTTTTTAACTTATTTTTTTTAGTTGCTATAGTTCAAGTTAAACATAGATAAACTAAAAGCTAAATAGTTCATTTACCTGTAATTTTTTTATCCATAACCATAAATCACACCAAACAAAAAAGCATTGATTTTAATAGCCACAAAGTGCCTATTCATGCCTTATCAGTAGGATGGAAAGATTAAGGATAGCCAGTCCTATAATTAACAAGCATAGCGATCATCCTGCATATCACATTTGTTAGAAGACATATTCCAGATGGGCTCAAAATTAATGAAACACTAGTTAATAAGTGTACATCAATGTGCCCTTCTAGTCTAGTTTTTTTCATTATACCTCAGCCTGTTGCTATATTCGCGCATCTTTCACTGTGCTACTGGGATGCATTTTCACTTCTGTACAACCTGTCAATATCATCTTAAGACTTTTGCTTTCTGCTGTGAATATCATCCACAGCTTCAGTTCAGTACCATCTGCTATACACCTTAGGACTCCCAAACAAAAGCCTTTTCCTTCAAAACAACAATGATTTGGAGGCATAAAATTCCCTACTGTGTTGGTATAATTTGGAAAGCATCACATAATCACAAATTTCATTTAATGTTTTTCCACTGATTATTTTACTTACTTTTTTTCCTTCATTTTTATTAGCATTTTGAGTCAAAGCATGCTAGATAGAATTGCTCTCTCTTTTTCCTGCTGATTTGAAAGTGACAAAACATGAAGAAGAGACAGCATAAGGAGAGCATGTTATATTTTCTGTGTTGCTGATACTCTTTGTTGTTCAGACGTTTATGAAGAATGGCCACCTTTCTAGAAACCTTTGTCCTCAGTTCTCCAGTTTTCAAGGACAAGGAAAGATATAAGGGTAAATTCTGGTGTTGAACTGGCAACTGGTTTGAAGACTGAAGACAAAGGTAGGTAAATTATTTTTCCTGTCCTTTGAAACAATGTTTAGAAATATACTCAGATTTGATCAGTCTGAAAGGAAATTACCTGTTTCAGAAATTTCCTTCAAGTTTGAAAAAAACCTTTCACAGCCCTCTAAAATATTTAAAATTGAAGAAATAAAGTATAGTCACATTTTCAAAAATGCTTCGAAGGCAGCTTTACCATGGCTCTGGGCTAAGGCAACACTAAGCCTTGTGGAGCCAGCGGCTCAGCACTTCAGATGTGTGTACTTCAGATAGTGGTGTTGGTACATAAATTGTATCTAACAAGTGAGTTTGTACCAAAACATCTAGCAGTGATTGCACAGAGCTTCATGTGATAAGCAGGGTAAACCAGTCTGTAAAGGTACAAGACTGCAAAAGGACTGATTCCAGTATCCAAGGTGGCTCAGCTAGCACTTGTTTCTTCTACAGTCTGCACTATAACCCAGCCACAGACAAACTGAGGACTTGGGAGCTTTGTTTAGTTTTCATTAGTACCCAAAGCATACCCTAGTGTTGTATCTGTGTGCATACAGAGTTTTTGTCTTTCCATAGATCAGCATCACAGAGCACAAATACTCACGAGACTAGACTGCACGGATGCTAAATTAGCAGTGTTGCCATCACATGGCACGTCAATGTGACCAAATATCCCATGCACCAACACAATTTCATTTTCTTTCATTTGCTTATTTATGCAGGAAATTACTAAAGGAAAAATTAAATTCAAATTGACTCCAGCTCTGCTGAAAACATAACTGGATTCCTGACTGTTTTATCAATTCCTGACTGAAAGTACACTGTACTTTTTTATATAATAAAAAGAGAACAGCATACCATGATTATGAATTAATGTATTGTTTGAGGAGATATGACTGGCTAAGCTGATCTTGTCTACTTGCAAATAACCAGAACTGTGGTTATGGTCCAGCAAACATACTTTCACAAAGCCAACAATAGTCAAAGGCATTTGGATACAACACACATAAAATCGTAATAGCATAATGTACATGAGGTTTTTATTTTTTTTAATAGATACCATAGATGAATGCAGTTTGACTGAAAAAGTCAATTAAATAAAATGCCAGGAATCACTGCACGGTAACTGAAACCTATAATAAGGTCAAACAGCCAGTATGAGATGACAAATAATATTATGTCTTTTTGAAATGATTGCTCTAGATTTCCCCAGCTGTCACGGTGTAGAAATAGCAAATATATTCCTCACTGTATTTTTATTGTCTTTTCTTGGTTGCTTTGTTGGTTAGTTGTTTTTTTTGTTAGACAACAACTCTGCTACAACATAGAATTAAGAGTTTTGTACCTAATCTTGATCTATGCCACATCACATACAGGTTGGTAAGTCTGAATAAGAATCATAGAATCACAGAATGGTTTTGGTTGGAAGGGACCTTAAAGTTCATCTAGTCCTAACCCCCGCCCCTGCCATGGGCAGGGACATCTTTCACTAGACCATGTTGCCCAAAGCTTCATTCAATCTGGCCTTGAACACTTCCAGCAAGGAGACATCCACAACTCCTCTGTGCAACAAGCTCCAGTGTCTCACCACCCTCACAGTAAATAATTTCTTCCTAATATCTAATCAGAATCTACCCTTTTTCCATTTAAAACCATTAACCCTCGTCCTATTACGAGACTCCCTGATAAAGAGTCCCTCCCCACCTTTTCTGTAGGCCCCCTTTAAGTACTGAAAGGCTGCTATAAGGTCTCTCCAGAACATTCTCTTCTTTTCTAAATGCCATAAATTTAAACACAAAGTAAAATTTATCTGTGTTAAACAGGCATACATAGAAATATATTATACAACCAGCTTTAAAAACAAGAAGTAATTTTATTTGCATCTTGGTTTGTAATAAAACAAAGATCTCTTTGATCAGTTTTTCAGTTTGTATCATGCAATTTTAAGGCCTATGAAAAGTAATTTTATAGCAAATTAATGAATTTGCTATAAGAAACATGAATTTTCACAAGAAACATGGTAAGAATTTCCTTGTATCCTTTCCAAAGGAAGACATACATCAAGGGATCTTTTTTTTGTTTCCCTTTCCTCTGCCTCCCTTATCCATAAGATCATAGAATCATGGAATCATAGAATCTTTGGGTTGAAAGGGACCTTTTAAGGTCATCTAGTCCAATCCCTCTGCAATGAGCAGGGACATCTCTAGGGCATCTCCAGCATACAATCATAAACAGAAAGAGGAAAGATTTCAACTAGAGTTGAAATATGCCTTCACTGAAACTGACACAGGAGTCTGAGTGCCATAGCTCAGCTTCATTTCTGCAGTCCTGTTCTAAATTTGCTGTAGGTACACACATTGACACTACTGGATCCTCCCCTTTTTGCCAAAGAGCGTGTTAAACTCTCTTTTGTAGAGCTTCCTCATTTTTTCCCAACATTTTTTTTCTTGTTGTGGTATCACTATATCTTTTATTTTAATCTTTCCCATTAAATTTTTCAGCCCTCCTTGGAGCTTTCAGCCTACAAAAAAGGAACATAGTGAACTACAGACTTGCTTCATTAACGATATTCACAAAGCACCCTACTTCCAGAAATTGTCTGGAAATAGATTTCACAATTACTTCAGGCTTTCCAGTTTGGGGTTGTTCTTTTTTCTGGCTTGCTTTTTCCCAGGAGATTCTTCCAATCTGTTCAGAAATGAGACTTTGGGCTAATGGCAGGGAAATGGAAATACAAACTAATGCTGAAATGTAACACTGCTGGGGACTGAAAGCTTGGGGAATCAGCAACAGGAGATGAAACATTCAGCTCCTAGGTCATTTTTTAGCTTGCAAAATCCAAGTCAGCAGCAAGCCTGGAAAAGCTGCAAGAAGGTAATGCTTATATTAAAAGCACACAGATTGTACAGGTAGTTTCCTGACAATCCAGGCAGTGCCCAGTACAGAATACCCCTATTGGCTACCATAACCTGGAGAAATCAAATACTGCTACATTTTTATTATTAATATTTGCCTTTTGAAGTTGATAATTAAGTCAGTATTCATGACATAAAATTTCCAGAAATATAAGTGTATTTCATATTTGACATAAGTGCTGATCAATTAATTGTTTAGATATCATGACTTTTCAAAACTAGTTTCCATTCAGCAGTGAGTTTTTTTTAAATCTTCTGGACTTAACAGTTCACCATTTAATTTGAAGACTTTTGAGAAAGCAAGTTTCTACCTCTTGCAATAATTTGCAGCCTTGTGCTCTTGGACAATTTCATAGACATCTGTGACCCTTAACATCACTTGCCCTTTATCTTTCACTGCCTGCTCCAGGGCAGTAATATGCATCCTGTGTTGATTCAGTAGTTCTTTCTTTTCATGTCACAAGTAAAATTTTTTCCCTGAAGAGAAATACTTATTGTTTAAATGTCTGATATTCCCATTAAATGAAGACACAGGTAGAGGAATAGTGAAACTGCATGTTAGAATCAACAACAAAACCAATTCTCTTTGATGACTGCAGTTGAAAGTATTAAGAAAAGGAGCGGGGAGGGAACTAAGTAGAAGACATTTTGGTCTTCTTTATGCAAAGAACAAACCTTTTTAAGTTTCTGTGTTACACTGTTATCTAAGTTGGACTTTCTCATAACCCATTAACCTTTGTCTGGTTCAGTGGAAAATTTACAAAAGTATATCTTGCTTTCAGCCACCCTGCCAGAAAGAAGCATGGGATGTTTCAGCTGTATAACTTTGTAACTACATTTAAACTGTAAGTTTCTTGGTACATGTATTACAGCTTGTAAGTAAAGCCTGAACAGGGGCTATACAAGGTGTTGGTTTAAAACAATAAACAGACTTATTACCTATAAGACATCCTGGAACATATGAGGTTCTCATACTTAGCATCTGAAAGCCATTGCTTAACGCAAAGTATATGCTAAAGTCAATTTTTATTTATCTGAAATTAAATATGTGCTAATATTTTAATATTTTTAATATCTTTATAAACTGAAATAGTATGTTCCAGATGGTAATTCTCCCTGACCTCAGAAATCACAAGCACCCTTGCATGAATGCAGAACAGGTACATACAGAATCCTGTACATAGTAAAGGCAAATCATTACGCTGTTAAAGCACCAGTCTCATCATTGCACTGATGGAAACCATAGGAGCTGGTTACATGGTGAAGAAAATTACATAGAAGAGTTTGAAGAACATTTGGAAAACAAAAAAAAGAAAACCTAACAAAACACAAACGATAGCGAAGTTAACCTCTGACTATAATTAATGCTTGAAAATATCAATTTCCTTGTTTAATTTCTTTTTTACCAAGTTAAAAATATGGAAATCTTTTCTAAAAAGAGGGCCACCAACAGAGTAACCAATTCATTTTATGTATGAATACTGTTAAGAAAATAATAATAAAAGCAGGAAACATTGCTTTTGTGTCAGCTTCAGAATAAATGTAGACTGTTCTGTTGCATGCCTTCTGTTAGTCATGCTCCTAGTACAAATAAGCACTTCTTCAAAACGGAAAGAGGAGAGAGAAAAAAAATCCTCTTTACTAATTGCAAACAAGTCTCTGCTCAATTAAAATTTAAACTAAGTGGAATAATTGTACGTATGGTATGCATAATAACGACAGTGATAGCATCCTGTTCAATCCACTGTAAAGGAAATCTACTACTACTGCTAATGGTATATAATAGCACCAAATTAAAAGAATTTAATGAAATAACAGGTAAAAAGTACAGTCCCTCAAGAAGCCTCATGCAAACAAAGAATTAGTACCTGACAGGACATCAGAAAATAAGTTTGAGAGTGTAAGATGGAAGAAGGTTTAACAAATAAAGACAACCTTCATTGCACAGTCCTTAGTTTCCTAGTCTTTGCAAAAAACTTCTCCCAACATATAGGGCCCAAGATCCAACTGCAACAGCACCAAATTTCTAAGCTTCATGCATTCATCCAACACAGTAGGAAAGAACTACAAATTTTGAGTCACATCAGATTATATCAAATATCATGACATCTATGATTAAAAGACATATAATTAAAAGGGCTGCTCATGAGAATCTGACACCAAACTTTATTGCAACTCTTGCTGACAGGGTAGCAAAAATAGCTGTAAGTTTGCCACAGATAACATAATGTCTTTGATTATTCGGAAAATCAGTACCTATAATTTTCAGCCTATTTTTCAAACCTAGGCAGTTGATTTCCCAACAAAAGACCTCAGTTCCTTGCCAGTTAGAGCACTGTGAACTGATACTCATTATAAAATTAACAGACATCATCAACAGACATCTCATTCCTCAGCATCTGGTTAGCTGACTAGTGTGATCACGTATCCTATGCCATTAGGCCCAGGCAACTCAGTATTTTCTTCCTTGATATCTGTTCTCTCCAATTTTTTTAAGCTTGGAATACAAGTTTTAGAAAAAGCTGATGATCTTTATCTCTTAAATCAGGTTTCAACTGATTTACAACCTACGTAATTGCATTTTTTTGATAGAAAAAAAAATATTCTAAGCTACTGAGTGACTATGCTATCCACAAGACAATTGACAAACATGATCATAAATTGTTTTTATTCAGTGTTAGATGGGCTGTGAAAAACTATGGGTTTAATCATAGTTAGATGGCTTGTGAAAAAGAAAAAACTGCTTGTACAACATTTTTTATTAGACCTTCCCATCAGTTTTCACAATGTGTTCAAAACATTTTTATCTGTTTAATGGTTTCTAATATTCAGACTCCCAATCACATCAAAATTGAAGACTTCAATTTCCATAAAAGGATTTTATTGCAGCTCATAACCAGCTAGCATCCAACCTGTCATTCGTTAGTTTCACAGAATCTTCTTTTTCATATCCATTATTTAATTCTAATTCTATGTATGCAAGACTTGTTGCCCTAAACTTGACTTTATATCAATTCCTTTTTATTCTTTTTATCTCTTATATTTTGTTCTGGAAAGGGATTTTTTGTTTTGTTCAAGACTTTTGATATACAAAGCAGTTGCATTTCTTCAAATGCACAACATTGTCTTCTAGACCAGAGAGGTGAAGGAAGCGAGAGAGAAAAGGAAATGAAGAGAGAGAAGGAAGCACCAAGGCATCAGCCAGTCAGTCTTAATTGAGTAAGTTACTGTCAAGTGTTTATTTCTTCTTCCTCTTCTGAGACGATAGCAATTTCTTCCTGAGGACAGTTATATTTAAATTTCTGAGGCAAAGACAGACATAGTAGGCATGGAAACAAAAAGTTCCGGCATGGCTTCAGGTGAAAGACAGTCTGATGGTTGTGGCCAGTTAATCTGGAAATATCTGATAGATACTTCACAGTTATTCAGAAATTACGTAAGTCAAACCTTCCTCAGTCAAAGTGCAGGGATTTACATAATTGAGAAATAAACATATAAATATAGGTCAGTAGTGGCAAAACATTGAGGTACTTGAGAGGAAACATTTCAGTATCAATTGTATTTAAACCAAAAATGTGGAGTAATTGAAGGAAATAGATGCAGCATGGTAAGCCTAAGTCTACAGAAATACAAATCCTATGAAAAAGTTCATTCTATGCTTCAGAATATAGTACCAATCCTCAGCTGCTGAAGGCCTGCACAGCTTCATTGATTGAAATGGAGTTACTTCAATTTCTATAACTAGAAACAGAGCATTGGTAGAATAAGTCAGCGTACTGTGCAATCAAGAAGATAAGGACATGGAACCAAGGAAAAATTTCTTAAAGAATGACAGAAAATGTTTTTCAACTTGCCCTGCAGCATCAAATATGGTTTGGAATTAGGATTACCTCTGATGTTATGGAGACCAGATCGATTCCCTACCAGGATCAAAGCTGCAAGTGCTGTCAGCATCCTAGTCTCCCCAGTTCTCTGCTTTTGCTACATACCAGCATCCACAGGACTTGTATGGTTTGGGCTTGGTGGCAGATGTTTGGGTAAAACTCTTTTGCCTTCATAAGATGGGATTAAATAATTTAATAATGCCTTCTGGTATAATCTTTCTCCATCTATAACAGGTAAGTACCTGGCCCATTTAGTTTGATCTCAAGTTTCACAAATGCATAAAAAGAAAGTTTCAAAGCTAGATATTATTTTTACCTACGTCACAGTATCCTTTCATTAAAAGAAAAGAAAGTGGGAAAACCACAATAGACCTTCCACACTTGTCCCAACATTATTTTAACTTTTTTTAAGAAACTAATGCACCCCTTGGTACAGGCTCCACAACACTGTAAGAGCTAATTTTCAGCTAGCTGCTGAAGGACTGTATGATCTTCTATATATCTCTTCAGACTCTGAAAATTTGGACCTCAATTCCTGTTCATGACATTCAGATTTGTTTTTTCTTTCATGACGGTTTTCCAGATCAAATATCCTACTTTCTAAATCATTTAGTTTCTTGCCAAACATTGTTTCCGTCTCTCTTTTGCTATTCGTGCTGGAATTGATGCTACCCTTGAATGTCAAGCAGGAAAACAGAATTAATGAAGTCACATAAATATGTCAGATTTTACAGACACTTCTTAAACTGACTAGTAAAAAGAAAAAAAAGTAGGCCAGACTCCAGATAGAAACAAGGTTAATAAACCCACACATATACTCTGTATTTGTTCATTGGGACAGGGAGCTGGCGGGACAGGGAAACATTTCTCTGAGTCAAAGATGCCCATTAACCTTTGTTGGCACATCATACATTATATCATAGAAGATACAGGGATTCCCAACATGACAAAAGTGGCCTTGTCCTTACTATTGGTACTTTTTACTTTTCTGTTGAAATTTCTTGAGTGTACTTAGCTAATGAAGAGGTCTGTCCTTTTGTTCATTTATTTGTTTGTTTGCTTGTTTCTTTGTTTGTTTTGCAAAAGCCTAAATACACCCACAGGCTGATGTCTGTTTACATAGCCGAAATACATCTAAGAGCAACTGAAATAACATATCATGTCAATTTTCAATGTAGCATCAGCTTAATCTTGTTTATTTACTCTGTGAAGGCTGTTTCCTACTTGTTGGGTTACAAGTAGTCTTTTTGAAAATCTCTTTTGCTCTCTGCAGTTTCTCCTCCAACACACTGTTATTTCAGTAGCAATTAAAAACACACAACACAAAAGCATCACAGAAACCACATTTGTTAAACAATTCAACCAAACTGTGTGAATGCTCTCATTTGTCAAAATATGAAACATACACAATTATAAACTATTGGTTATGACAAAAAGCAAGATCAAGGGGGTCCTGTATCCTCCCTCTGTCAGGCTGAAGGAAGTAGCTTAAAGGAAAGGAGCAAATGGAGGCATGTACATGCTCAGGGTGGCAGGCGAACCCCCTCTTTGCCCACCTCACCTTCCCAGGTGCCTGTGTACAACAGGTATGAGGCTCTGGACTAGGAATAACAGGCCACACATGAAGTGGACAATGGTCCAGTTACACCAGAGGTGCTGCCAAGGTCAGAAAGGCCTAGCCCCCCCATCATGACCACCCCCCTGAGGAAGAAAAGATGGGTTATAGTTGTAGGCGACTCCCTTCTGAAGGGAACCAAAGGTTCAATATGCCAGACAGACCCTTCTTTTAGGGAAGTCTCTTGCCTCCCTGGGGCCCAGGTTAAGACATCACTTGGAAACTTCCTAGCCTGGTGCGGCCCTCAGACTATTACCCACTACTGCTCTTCCATGTGAGTGGAGACAAAGCTGCAACTCACAGTCCAAGAGTGATCAAAAGAGACTTCAGGGCCTTGGGACAGATGGTAAGGAAATCTGGAGTACAGGTAATTTTTTACTCCCTCCTGCAAGCACTGACATAGGAAGAAACAGACGGGTCCAGTCTATTAATGCATGGCTCCGTGAGTGGTGCCACCACCACAATTTTGGGGGTTTTGATACTGGGATAGCCTACATGGCACCTGGCTTGCTGGCATCAGATGGGATTAACCTTTCTCAAAAGGGGAAAAGGGTCTTTGCTTGCAAGCTAACAGGACTTATAGACAGGGCTTGAAACTAGACTCAAAGTGGGAGGAGGTTAGAGGGACAGGGTGTTACAGAGGTCACTCAGCCTGTTGCACCAGAGAAAGACCTCAGAGGAACTAAAGGAGGTTCCTCTAAGTGGGTGATATGGATGACAGCCCAGCTGAAGTGCCTCTACACCGATGCATGCAGTGTGGACAACAAACAGGAGGAGCTGGAAGCCACCATGCTGATAGAAAGCTATGATCCGGTCACCATTACAGAAATTTAGTGGGACGAATCCCACGACTATGTGGTGAAACTATCGATGGCTACAGGCTCATTGATGGTTACAGGCTCTTTAGAAGAGACAGGCAGGAAAGAAGGGTGGAAGTGTTACCCTCTACATCAAGAAATGGATAGAGTGCGAAGAGCTGCCTCTGAGTAACAGTCACAAGCAGGTCAAAAGCTTATGGGTAAGAATCAGAGACTGAGGCAACAAAGGGAACATTGTGGTTGGTGTCTACTACAGACCACTCAACCAAGGGGAAATCTCCTGATGAAACGTTCTCATTCCAGTTACCTGAGGAATCATGCTTACAGGCTCTTGAACTGCTGGGAGACTTCAACCACCCTCACATCTGCTGGAAAAGAAGGACGATGAGCTGTAGGCAATCCAGCAGACTCCTGGAGTGCCTGGAGGACAACTTCCTATGGCAGGTAATGGACAGGCCCTACAAGGGATGCCACACTGGACCTGTTGGTCACCAATGCATGTGAGCTAATTGGTGACATCAAGGCTGGAGGCACACTGGGCTGCAGTAATTATGCAGTGGTGGAGTTCACAGTTCTGAGAGATATGAGGCAAGCAGTGAGTAAAGTCAGGACCCTGAATTTTAGGAAAGAAGAGCTGGAATAGTTCTTCCAGGAGTTAGTCAATAGGACCCGCTGGGAAACTGCCCTCAGGGACAAGGGAGCAGAACAGAGCTGGCAGATCTTTAAGGACACTTTCCAGAGATTACAAGAGCTCTTGGTCCCCAGGTGTAAGAAATCAGGAAAGGAAGGCAAGAGACCAGCATGCCCTGCTGGTCAAACTAAAGAGCAAGAAAGAAATGCACAGGCAATGGAAGCAGGGACAGGTATCCTGGGAAGAGCACAGGGACACTGCCTGCTTATGTAGGGATAGGGTCAGAAAAGCCAAGGTACAGCTGGAGCTGAACTTGGCAAGGGATGCAAAGAATAATAAGGAACTCTTCTATAGGTATGTCAGCCAGAAAAGGAAGGGCAAAGAAAACATACTCCCCTTCATGAGCAAGACTCGCAAACTGGCAACAACGGATGAGGAGAAAGCTGAGGTACTCAACGACTTCTTTGCCTCAGTCTTCACTGGCAGTGTCTGTTTCCACACCTCTTGAGGGGGTGGACCTCAAGACAGGGACTGAAGGAGCAAAATCCCTCCCGCTGTAAGAGAAGATCAAGTACGAGACCACCTGAGGAATATGAACATGCACAAGCCTATTGTACGTGATGATGCATCCCAGAGTCCTGAGGGAATTGGTTGATGGAGTTGCTAAGCCACTCTCCATCATATCTGAAAAGTCCTGGCAGTCAGGTGAAGACCCTGGAGACTGGAAAAAGGGAGACATTGCACCCATTTTTAAAAAGAGCAGCAAGGAGGGCCCTGGGAACTACCAAACTTTCAGCCTCAACTCTGTGCCTGGGAAAATCATGGAACAGATCCTGACAGAAGCCATGCTAAGGCACATGCAGGACAGGGAGCTGATTTGAGACAGCCGGCACGGCTTCACCAAAGGCAAGTCCTGACTGACCAACCAACTGGCCTTCTAGGATGGAGTCACCACAACAGTGGACAAGGGAAGAGCTACTGATGTTGTCCATCTGACCTCGGTAAGACCTTTGACATGGTCCCCCCCAACATCTTTCTTGCTCAATTGGAGAGCTATGCGTTTGATGGGTGGACTGTTGGGTGGATGAGGAATTGGTTGGATGCTCACATGGAGAGGGTAGTGGTCAATGACTTGATGTCCAGATGGAGATCATCAATGAGTGGTGTCCCTCAGGAGTTGGAATTGGGACCAGTACTCTTTAATATCTTCATCAATGACATAGTGGGATCTCAGCAAGCTTGCAGATGGCACCAAGCTGAGTAATGCATTTGACACGCCTGAGGGGTGGGATGCCTTCCAGAAGGACCTGGACAAGCTCAAGGAATGGGCCCTTGTGATCCTCATGAGGTTCAACAAGGCCAAGTGCAGGGTCCTGCACCTGAGTTCTGGCAACCCCTGTATCAATACAGGGTGGGAGATGAAGGGTTGTAGAGCAATCCTGCCAGGAAGGACTTGGGGGTATTGGTGGATGAAAAGCTGCACATGAGCCTGCTGAACATGTGCACTCGTAGCCCAGAAGTCTAACCATCTCCTGGGCTGCATCAAAAGCAGCATGGCCAGCAGGTCAAGGGAGGGGATTCTGCCCCTCTACTCCACTCTGGTGAGACCCCACCTGGAGTCCAGAGTCCAGCTCTGCAGCCCTTGCCACAGGGAAGACATGGACTTGTTGGAGCGCATCAAGAGGAGGGCCACAAAAATTATCAGAGGGTTGGAACACCTGTCCTCTGAGGACAGGCTGAGAGAGTTGTGGTTGTTCATCCTGAAGAAGAGGAGGCTCTGGGGAGACCTTATTGCAGCCTTCTGGTACTTAAAGGGGGCTTAGAAAAAAGGTGAGGACAAGCTTTTTAGCAGGGCCTGAAGTGACAGGACAAGGGGTAATGGTTTTAAACTAAAAGAGGGCAGGTTTTGACTAGATATAAGGAAGAAATTTTTGACAATGGGGGTGGTGAAACACTGGAACAGGTTGCCCAGAGAGGTGGTAGATGCCCCATCCCTGGAAACATTCAAGGTCAGGTTGGATGAGGCTCTGAGCAACCTCATCTAGCTGAAGATGTCCCTGCTCACTGCCAGGGACTTGGGCTAAATGACCTTTAAAGGTGCCTTCCAACCCAAATATTCTGTGATTCTCTGATTCTATGAGTCTATGATACAAATTCACTATATGAAAACACATCTGTAAGGCAGGCTCAGAAAATATAGCAAATATAAAACAAAAGAATGGTAGGAAATGCCAGATTAAAACAGAGAATATGAACCATATACCATGTAAGTCACACCTTATATCAACATTGATTTTGAAAGGAAATTATTTTTTTTTAATAGAAGGGAGAATTTAAATACAAGGAAGATATTTTGATCCCTGTTATTCGATTTTGCTAGAGTATCTTCTTTTCCCAGTGGCCTCATACTAGCATTTTCCAACTCATGTTTTCATTATACCAATTAATCCTCCAGAGTGGAAAGTTGCTGGAGCAAATTTAACAGAAGGACTAAAATCTGCTTTCTGACTCATCTGAAAGCTGGTATAAAGTACTGGGCCTTGTTTTCCTTTCATTCAAGTTGTTTTTAAAAAATAGAACAAAATCAAGAACTGAATCAAAACTTCCCCCTTGTTAGTCCTACAACTTGCATACAGTGGCATAGGAACCCTGCAATTCACATATCCACACTAACAATGGCAATATAAAAGCATGAATTAGCTGCTATGCTAATTAAAAGTTGTAAACATTCATATCCACTTGGTTTTTATATTGCAGCAGATTTTGCACACCTCCTTAGTAAGTACCAGGCTGCCAGAGAGCAGGAAGGAGAAAACATCCAGAGCTCCAACGTTAGTAGCAATCCAGACCTTGACAGTAACATATGGCAGAGACAACTCAAGTGTTGGGAAGTAACCTCAAAGAAGGGACTTTAAATCACACCTTTAAGTTTTTATATGAAAAGGGCAAGCTGCTTTTTGACTTCACAGTGGCTAAAGTTTTTTTACTTCCTAGCTAAAGTTTTAAAGGTGAGTGAGGTATGTCAGTGATTGTTTTTTACTATATTTAAACATGCTTGCATTTTATTCAAAACAGGAGGTGTTGTAAACTGAATGAAGAACCCATTGTATAGCAATAAAAGATAAGAATGAGTAGCACATTATCAAAAGCACTTAAAGGTACTAAGACAACCTCTGCAGACAGAATATCACGCTTTTAGCAGACAAGCAGAGGTATCTGCACAGTCAGTGCCTGAAGTCTCACACATCTCTCAGTTTTCCACCTGCAAATATTCTGCAGTAGTCATTGTTTGTACAAAGCCAGGGCTGTTTGGACAAGCAGCCAGACTGTAAGTGTCACTTTTTATCAGCAGGAAACTTTTTCCAGAAAGCGTACTGTGGAGGTTGAGCAGGCCAGTCCTAAGTATACTTCTGTAAAGCAAGTGGTTCAAAATGGGCCTGGCTATATGAATGATAAATACAGAGAAAAGACAATTTTACCTAGCTAATACCCTCTGTACTAACGTTTGGCATCTGCAGTGCATTGACTGATGAAAGTGTAACTACAAGTACGAATTTGCAGGCTTTGCTTTAGTAATTAGGAATGTTTCTTAAGGTTTAGAAAATAAACATTAGACCATGTACAAACAAAGCCGAGGCAAACTACATCAAACATCACAGTGTAATGTAATGTAGAGAGCCAAGAGCCAGTGTCCCAAGTGCAGTGCACAGCTCCACATGCACATGTTAGGGATGACTTGTGGATCTCCAGCCTACAAGGAGCATTTCAGTGGTGGCTGAAGTAGGAGAAGCTTTTCTTCAGTGCAAGCAGAGGGATACAAGATCTCTCAGATCTTTCCTAATTCGAGCTATTTTTATCAACCATTAACTCAAGATCATTAACACATTTAAAAGAGCTCTTCCTGAACATCATAATCATGATGGTCACCGTCTAGTTGTTGTACATCTAGGATAGAATCTTCTGTTTATTAAATTAATATAAATAGGTCACCTGTACAGAACACAAACTCATCTGATAACAGAGAAAGAAGGGTTACAGAAAACTCCAGTGGTGGTAAAATAAAAGTAAAAGAATTAAACCATTGGAGTTAAACCAAAAATAGCTTTATCTCTCATTAGATGAAGAAGAAATCCTAGTTGCAATGTACTGTAAAGCATTCTTTGTACAGGCACAGACATGGCAGATGACCAGAAAATACTGCCCATTGTCAAAAGGGCAGGAAGGAAGGAGTTGATAAAAGAGGTGTGTTAGCATATGAAGAGGGACAGATGAAGGAAAAAAAAGTCAGGTCTTTTAGCACAGCCCTAGTACGAGGACAGAGCAAATAAATGTTGTATACCTGAATTACAAGAAAATGCAAAGGACAGGGGAAGAAAAAATGTGAGGTTAAAATAACAGATTAGCCTACGTTAACTGAGATCTCTACACTACGTGACCAACATTCAGATGTTGCATCTGCAAAGAAAAATTTCCATTTCCTTTTTGATAAAAACTCCCAGCAAAGTAATGAAACTGATCTTAACGAAACACTTGATTACCTTGTTCCAAAATGCATTGCTATAACAAACTGATGAATTTCTGAGAGGTAGAAAACTGCACTGAATGTCCTTGTTATTTTTCAGTTGGAAAGGAAAAAAAACCTCTAATATTCGACTGACTAACAACATTGATTCTGAAATGTTGAGAGTCTATAAAATTAACATTTCTAAATGATAATTGTATTTAGCATTGTACTGGGTCTGGCCAGGATGAAATTAACTTTCTACATCACAGCCCTTAGAGTCCTGTGCTCTGCATTCATGGCTAGAACAATACTGGTAACACACCTGTGTTTTGGCCCTGCATGCTTGCGTAGCATTAAGGCTTTCTCTCTTCTCCCTTCTCCCCCTGTGAGTGGGCTGAGGATGGGAAAGAGGATGGGAGGACGCATAGCCAAGACAGCTGACCCAAACTGGCCAAAGTGTTATCCCATACCATATGATGTCATGCTCGGCAATAAAAAATCAGTAAGAGGAGGAAGGAGGGACCTTTGTGGTTCTGGCATTTGTATTCCCAAGAAACCATTGCCCTTGTTGAGGCCCTGCTTCACAGGGAGTGGCATCTGCCAGTGATGCATGAATTCCTCATTTTGTTTTCCTTGCACATGCAGCTTTTGCTTTTCTTATTAAATTGTCATTGTTTTTATCTAAGCGTCTTCTCACCTTTCTTCTGTTTTCTCCCCATCCTCCAAGAGTGATTAAGAAGCCGGGTGGGTGTTTGACTGCTGGCTGGTGTCAACCCACCATACTCATTCTATGATTTAACATGATTTTTTGCACTGTCCATTTACTTTAATATCTCCTCTTTATTGTTTACTTTCTCTGATTAAAATATTCTCTGGAAAATCTTGAAAATACTTTTCCCCTTCCTTCCTTTTTTTATTTCCCCATGGAAAACGTGTTTGAAAATTTTCAAAATACAGGATAATTCAATGAGTCAAATGAAACAATTATGCGTATCTTTGACCACACACAAAATAAATAAAGATTCTTAAACAGAAGAATTCTTAAAGAAGTTCCAATTTGACCTTTTTCTCTTTTGAGGGTGGTAGAAGGCATATGTTTACGGTTTGAGATACACTTAAAAGCATCCATATAAACTCTTTACAGTATTATAAACAAGCAGAAGGACTTACCTTTGACCATAATTCAAACAATAACAATATCATCTATTTTAAGGTGGAATATTTCATCAGGAGAGCATACTAAACATGAACAATATTTTAAGAGTCATTGCAATAGTATCACTTTTTTTTTTATAGAACTTTTCCTAAAGCAAAAAACCCTCCTTCAAAATCAAGTACATTCATGTTGCTTCATTGCAGATGAGTGGATAAGTACTTGTGGACAGCTGAAATCAAGAAGATGGAGACTAGCACAAGTTCTGTGAGATAAAGAATTGGTTAAAATGAGAGTCTTGTGGCTTCTCTTTGATCATTGTCAACATCATGAGAAGAATCCAGATTTGTCAGTAAGCAACAGCAAGAGAAGTCACCAGTGCAGGACAGCCATAGAAAAACAGTGGGTTCTTCTGCATACCTAGCAAAACGTTAATGTTGTTGCACACAGCAGTGCTGAAATACATATGTAATTCAACATACTGCTTTAGTCATGAGTGCAAAAAAAACAGGCAAAAAAAAAAACAGACAAAAAGAAAACAAAACAAAACAAAATAAAGGTTTATTCAAAGCAACCACCCAGACTAAAGCTCCTAGGATCAGTGCAAATAGCATGAAGGGAGACCAACAGATCTTATCAGAGAAAATGAGAATGGTTTAAGAACAATGTTGCTGACAGTATGCATTAGAGAATTAAGTATAAGGACAGGAAAAAAATCCATTTAAGGCCAACCTTGGTACAAGAGCAAGCAAATACTGACTGGACAAAAATAAGCAGGGAGAAGGAAGTTCCTAATTGTCAGAATACAAGGCTTGACAATAGCCTCTGAGAGCACTGATAATGTATGAACTCTGGAAAAGGGTAAGGAAAAGAGCTCCTGCAATTTTCAGCTGGAACATGCCAGTTTGCAAGAGTGAATGTTACGAGCATTAGTCGTGAATGAAGTACGCCTGGACTTGAAGGATATGCCCTCCAGTCCTACATGTCAAAACACCATGTTGCCTGTGGCACAAAAACTGTGAAGGTCTTCTACAAATAACAAATGTGACAAGATGAGATGCACTTCACTCAATTTCTAAAACAGCTTGCTGTTTCTTGGAGAAAAAGAAAACAAATATTTTACTTCTGAAATCTTCCTCTGTAATTATAAATGAATACAAAAATGATGGATATTCATCATCTGAAATATGCACTGCAAGTCATGGTCAACGTTAAATTCTATGCACCTGGCATTGTACAGAACAGCACAGTCTCAAGTATTTTAGAAAGTTAACATGTGCAGTAAAAAAGGTACCATTGCTAAGAAAATACACTACAGTGTGACCAGGAGATGCTTTAAATCACATATTGGTTCCAACTGAAAAAAAAAGCATGTCATTATAGTAATAAAGAGCACAATAGCTAAACATTAAAAGAATAACCCTGAAAACATTTGTCAGACTGCAGAAAGAGAGAGAAGAACATTAAAAACATAGGTTTTGTGTCTTGAATTGTGTCAAGGCACCAGGATGCTATGGTATTTCACATTCTGTGTGGCCAAGGAAAACATGCATTCACTGATTTTGAAAAAAGTTATATCCATCAAAAGACAGGCTGAAGAAGCAATTTTTGCAGTAAGATATATCAGTCTTCCCACAACAACAACAACAATACGTTATTAAGAAATTTGTATACTGATATGTTAGCATGAAATACTTATTTAATATAAAAAACTATAAAGCTGGGCAATTTTATAAGTATTTCAAATGCAACTCGTAAAATGTTAAAGATGCCAGAAATGGTAAATCTTTCAAAATTCTCAATGAACAGTCAACTTATTCAACACTCTGTGAAGCCCTAGCAATCAAATCTAGAAATACAGCAAAGAATGTGGAGAATCAACTTCAAATTTCATCATCACATTCTCTTAATTACTTGTAAGTTTGGGATGATGTCTCAGAAGAAATTTTTTTAAAAACACAAATATAATTTTGCAGTTAACATTAACACCTATGCTGGTTTACAAAAACAGTGAAAAGGAAAATCTTCCTATGGCCAACCAAGGAGAAAACAGCAACTGCTGATTTCAGATGAATAGAGCCCTTTTTCTGCCACTAGCCACCCATCGAATTCTGACTGCTTTCTTTTGATATCTGCAGAATTCTTTGCCAAATATATTAATATATTGATTATATACTAATAATATCAATTTATAATTTCTTTTGTGAGGAAGAACTACATTTTCAACATTACAAATGGTGAAAAAAACAATAGATTTCTAAACCGTCTAAATATTTGCTGAAAACACCTGTAAACATAGAGAAAAATAAAAATATACTTGATCTAAAAGACATGGCTGAAAAAAAATATTAATCTAAAATTTTTTAAACTCTCAAGAAAAGCAATGTGATACCCTTATGAAATTTATATATCCATAATGTAAGTCAGGCTACAACCTATATTATATTAAAGCTATAGAAATTAACACGTTGTACTCCCCTGTCTTTTGGTATCATATTATAATTTCTGAAAAACTTCCTCATAACTGGGGTGGGAGGAGAGGTAGAGCAATGGATGGCTCACATTTTTAAAAACTATTCTCAGCTTTGAAGTTAAACCAACAAGCTTCAAAAACTTCATGGAAGAAAATTCATCAAGACTGATACTTCCAGTATTCTAACAAAAGGGGACTTCAATGGTGTGAGACACTCCACAGAAGCAAGAAAGCACACAGAACACCCCTTTTTGAGGTAGTGGGGTCTGTAAGATAGTCTGGCTAGAAATCAGTCACAGGGTACTTAAGTTAGGAGTTACAGTCACTATGAACCCAGGAAGAACCTAAACTTTGCAGGATATTCATATCTCATGAATCAAAAGACATTGCTTCATAGACATGAAGGAGACAGTAGTAACAAATATGCAAGCTAGAGAGAAAGTGAAATACTCATCCAGCCTCAGAGCTGTTCAAAATAATCTGATCAGTTGTGTGTAATGTAACCATGATACTGTAAATTTACACTTACTTTTTAATTTTGTCATTTTATATGAAAATTCTAGGGGAAGAGAAAAGCCTTACTTATCCGCCCATGCAGTGCATTTGATAGTCTGTTCCACAACGATGCATGTCTCATCTAGATATCTTAAACTTATTTATGTTGCCAAATGATCCTTTTCAATCAATTTCATTGCTCCAGTGTACTTGCTGCTGTAGCCTTCTTCCTTCAACAGTTCTACTACAAACACCTGATTAAAAAAAAAGAATTATGTGAACATAAAATTCAGGCTATTTTCTTTAACTAAACTAATCTGGACAGACATTAAAATGCAGACAAATGTCTAGCTTTAGACTTGTTAATGCAAAAGAAATTAATGTATATGACTGTATGTAATTCCCTGAAAGTGTCTACTATAACTTCAGAAGTCAAAGTAGAACTTGGTAACCCTTCTCCATTGGCAAAGTGACACTGATTTCCAAGGCATAATTACATGGAATCAGAACAATCACCGCAATGCCAGATAGCTTCTCTTCTAATAACCCTTTCTACATCTAGAGTATGACAAAGTTTTAATTTAAAGTGATAGATATTACAGTAATCTTCAGCAGCAGTAATACTGGGGAGGGAAATCTTTGTGTAGCGTACTTACTAAACGTGACTCCTAATAATTTGATCAAAGCCTCCCTCAAGTAGTTGTGAAATAAATAATAATAAAAGCATGCCACACATATTTGTATACCTCTAGGCCATAACACAAATCCCAAGGATAAGGTAGACAGCGATACACCTAGCATTTGTGCTGCACGAGGCACTTTCGGCAGCTACATGACAGCCCTGGGCTTACATCTTTTCTCCAGCCAGGCAAGGAAAGGACATGAAATGACAATAAACTGAGGTGCTGGCAAACTGCTCTCCCCAGCCTGCACTACTACCAGTGCATGTTGCAGAGCCACAACCAGCAGGATAAAATATGAGATTTTAGGATTACTGGGTGGGCTGGAGCTCTGCTTTGTGAATGTCAGGAGGTCGCTAGGGGCAGGTAGCCAGCCTCCCATGGCAGAGAAGGAGGCCAAGCAAGGTATAGAGTGGGACTGGGGAAAAGGGGCTGGAGGGTGCTACCTGGCTCCTACACATGGCAGTAGCTGTCAGGTCCAGCTCATCAAGCCTCTTCTTTGTTCATGCTGCTTGTGGTGCCTTAATATGTCACATTTAGGAATCTCTGAACCAAAGCAGAAAGCAAGTATCTCCTGCACTCAGCTGTCATTCCCTCAGTGCTCCAGTGTCAAGCAGAAGACAGGAGAGCTGGTAGTTTTCTTGTCCATAGAAGTCATCCAGGTACACCACTTCTCTCACTACCTGCCCTTGCAGTGAGCCTCTACGCTCCCCCCATGTCTCCTAAAAACCAGGAGCAGACTGCATCCAGCTCAGCTGGAAATGGTCCCGCACTCACTCTTAGCACTCCTCACTCTGTGTCTGTGTGTGTGCCACAGCTACAGTAGTAAATGTCCAATCCATATTCCAAAAAGACTGAAGAACTGTAACAAGCCATGAAAATTTCTACCGACAGCAGTAGTTACTACACTTTATATGAACAAGTGCAACCTGCCGTAAAATTAAAGTGAGAATCTCTTTCCCACAAAGATGGAACCACAGAGATTCAGGATAAATTTCCTTCCTTCTGCCCAGACTGTACTACTACTTAGTATGAAGATTTGTCAAAAGGTAGCTGGCTAATTTGTATCTTGAAGTGACATGAATGAGAAGGAACAGCTAAGTCTTCTGGGATAAAATTCTGAAACCTCAGAAAGCAAAGCTTATACAACTTTGGAGGCATGCTTTCATTTATAGACCACTGATTAACGGTAAGTTAATAAAAGCCTTTTGTGCTGAATGTAGAGTTTAAGCTACCATGCCTAGAGTGGACAGCAGACAGTCTTTTTTGCAAAAGACCACTTCTGTGACTGTGAAATGTTGTACCTTGTCCAGCATCCACCTGAAAACTGCACAGGTCCTACAGCCTCTACTGTCCCTGCATTGCAGCATTTCTGCTACCTAGTCAGTCCTTGTTATTTGCCAGCACATGCTGAAATTTAACCTACAGAAACAGCCAGATAAAACTAAATTCTAATTCACTGGCTGCACATTACATTTTGCCATAATTGTTGCTGCATCTGGACGCAGGCTTTCAGGATGCTCCTTTTGGTAAGAATGAACACAAAACACTTGTCCAGGGAGTTGTTTAATAAATAATTTTATCTCAGGTTTTGTTTTTGAAATGTAGCTAATGTTGCATGTTAGAGCTGAAAAACATTAAGCAACTTAGAAAAAAAATTCTTTTTCTTAAACTCAAGTGTATTTTAAAGCTATATAATACACAAGGAATAAAATAGTAAGGGTGCAATGTAAGGTGAAGCATGCCAAGAAGATAAAACAAGGAAAACACATATCTGATGAAGGTATTTGATAAGGACTAACCTTCACTGAAATACCCAACAGAGCTTCAAAACACAGTAGTTCATCTAACCTTTATTAAGCTGTTGCTTTGGTGCCATTGTTGTTGGGTTTAGTTTTCATAAAAACTACCTCTGTTAGTAGGTTAGATAAATAAAATTTGTGCTGACATTTGTAAAGACCTATGTAACACATGAAGTTGAAGATCTAGAAAAAATAGAAATTTGACAAATTAGCCAGAGCAATTATAGGGAGGAAAGAAGTTGCCCTGGTTTTGGCTGGGATAGACTTAATTTTCTTTCTAGTAGCTGGTATAGTACTGTGTTTTCGATTTAGGGTGAGAATAATGTTCATAATACACTGACATTTTACTTGTTCCTGAGCAATGCTTACACTAAGTCAAGGACTTTTCAGCTTCTCATATGTCAATGTACACTTTGTGGATATATGTGGACATTTTATGGGCATTTTATGGACATATTACAGGAGTGGTCTGTAGATGAAGGGAATTATATCTGTGGATTATATCAAAGGATGGGAAGGGGAGTGGTGGTTAATGAGGATGTACTGGATAGTGTGGGATCTAAGCACGGCATAAATGCTATGGAGTAAGGCATGGAGAATGTGCTGGTTTTGACTGGGGTAGAGTTAATTGTTTCCCTGGTAGCTGGCATGGGACTACTTTTTGGATTTGTGCTGGAAACAGAGTTGATAATACAGGGATGATTTTGTTATTGCTGAGCAGGGCTTACACGGCATCAAGGCCTTTTCTGTTTCTCACACCACTCTGACAACAAGTAGGCTGGGGGTGCACAAGAAGTTGGGAGGAGACACAGAGAGGACAGTTGATCCAAACTGGCCAAAGGGGTATTCCGTACTATGTGACATCATGCTGAACAATAAAACTGGGTGGAGTTGACCTCCTTGGGGACTGGCTGGGCATCAACGAGTGGTGTGCAATTGCATTGTGCATCATTTGTTTTGTGTATTCTTTTATCACTATTACTGTTTTCCCTTCCTTTTCTGTCCTATTAAATTGTCTTTATCTTAATCCACGAGTTTTACCTTTTTTTCTGATTCTCTCCCACATCCCGCTGGGGGGGAGTGAACAAATAGGTATGTAGTGTTTAGCTGCCTGCTGGGTTAAACCACAACAGAAGTCCATAATTCACACCCAAATTCCAGTGTGTGTTTTACATTAAAAAGGTTTTTGTGGTATTCCAGTACTGGCTGAGAGTCTTTTAGACTTGGAAGAACACAACTGTTTATGTATTGCAATGCTAAGAATAGCAGGTGATAGGTTTGACAGCCTTTTGGCATTTTTCAAGGAACAGATCCCAGCAAAAACTTCCACTCCTGTATCAGAATAAAGAGTGGGCTATTTTTCCCATTTGCCCAAGGAAATTTTATCCAAAGAGACTGAAAAAGGAAACTGTTCCAACTACAGTTGCTAGAAGTGGCATTTTGAAATCAAAAGGTAGTCTTGGGTAAAGATGTACATTTCTGGTCCTTTCTGAAACTCCTCTCTCACGTATCATGCAGCAATTATTTCTCTAACATTTACAATCATCTAAAACAAAGTTGCCTACAAAACAAGTGAAAGATTGAAGCCTCAGACCCATGTAATATATCAATATGAATCAAAACCTTTCCAAAATACTGAAGCATATATTCATCCCTTCAAAACAATAAAAAGCTATTCATTTCATTCTGAAACACCACGAGAAACACCTCAGTTTTGTAACCTTTTTGGACTTTCCCTCTCCCAAAGCCTCAAGCTTCCCCCTCCAATCACATCATTTGATTTGCAAATACCTCATCTTACCTCCTAGAAACTTCGAAAATAAAACAGGGGAAAAATGCCATAAAATTGAAAGATCTTAAAAAAAAGTAACCCTTGAAATTGAACTGTGATTTGAAAGTGCATACAGATCAGTATTTCCATCCAATCAGCTGACCCTTGATGCGGTACTCAAAATTAAAGCCTTGAGCTTATAAAAAAAAATGTTGAGGACACAAGGATATTCACCAGTTTCCCCACATATAATCTATAAAATCAATTTTGATTAAATTAAAAGTTCCAGTGGAAAAGTGCTCCAGAAATGATTATTTCTCTCTGAAAAAAGTATAGGAACCATCAGTGAATTCTGTTCAGAGCTGTCATTTCTCAGGCAGTGGTTAGTCTGCCTTGGATTTTCTTTGTTTCTCATATTTTTATGTCTATATGGGTATTAAGTGGGTCATAAAGAATTCATTATGAGCTTTTTTTGAGGAAAGGAAGTAAAATAATCAACCAGCTGTGAAAGCCGTTGATATAAAGCACTGCACAGTGCATGAAGGGCAGAGTACAATTCTCAGAAGACTGCATATAAGATACAGTACTTAAGTACCATAGATGCGGCTGACATTTTGTTTTCCAGTGTGCATTTTTATTCCCATGATACAGGGGTGCAAATTACAGTTGTTATTCTGGTTGTTCACAGTGGCACTTCCCATGTGTATCTGTTACATTGATTTTAAATAGATCACACAATGTCAGGAGCCAGGACTAACTAGGAAACCTACAACTCCTTCACAACCTGCTTGCTAATGCAGCAAGGCTGTAGTTTGGTGAACATTTATTTCAGAAGCAATGCTGAAGTTTCTTTTCAGAGGAGATGCTTTCCTAAGCCCCTTTGGTTGATAGTAGATACAGTCAGACTGAGGATCTGATCTGAATTAAAAATAACCCAAAAAAACCTTAACCCACATCAGTTCCCTGGGGGGCAGAAAGCAATATGAAGAACTAATTATGCTGACACTACCACAAAAGGATGTGACTGTCAAATTCTGACCAGGATATCTTATTAGTGCCTTCAGATATTTCCACTGAAATTGTTCTCCCCTTCACTTAGTCTTTTGTATTTAAAATGACTTTACTTACTGACTAGACCCTGTCAGTGCTCCTCATATTTCAGACTGCATTTTAAACACAGCCAAGAGCCTTTTTTTTTTTAAATGCAAGAAGCAACAAGCTCTAACAAAAGCAGTAGCATCCAAGCACATCAAACCAATTTTCCACTTAGATACTTGTTCACTACCTTTACAGGAAAACCCTGTAGTACTAATGAGGAAGATTGTTTCCAGGATGAGCTGCTCCATCACTTTTCCAGGGATCAAGGTGAAGCAGACTGACCTGTAGTTCCCTTGGTCCTCCTTCTTGCCCTTCTTGAAGATAAGGGTTATGTGTGCTTTCCACCATTCTTCAGGCACTTCTCCCAGTCACTAAGACTGATAAATGATTATTCAGACTGGCCTTGATATGACATCATCCAGCTCCCTCAGCACTCATGGGTGCACCCCATCAGTGCCCATGTACTGAGGTATGTCCAGTTTGCTGATGTATTCCCTGACCTGATCCTCATCCACCAAGGGTGCATACTCCTTGCTCCAGCCTTTCCCTCTCGTCTCTGGGACCTGGGAGACCTGAAGGCCAGGCTTGCTAGTAAAGACTGAGGCAAAGTCATTCAGTACCTCAGCCTTTTCCATGCCCTGTGTAAAGGTCCCCACCCCATTCAACAGTGCGCCCACATATTCCCTAGTCTTTCCTTTGCCACTTATGTATTTACAGAAGCTCTTTCTGTTACCCTTGACATTCCTGGCCAGTTTCAGCTCCAGCTGGCCTTTGGCTTTCCTAGCCATGCTTTCCTGCTTGGACAGTGTCTCATTAATCCTCCCAGGTTACCTGTTTCTGCTCCCACCATAGGTATCCTTTTTTCTCTTTGAGTTTTGCCAAGGGCTCATTGTTCATCCACACAGGCCTCCTGGCATTTTTACTTGACTTCTTGCTCACTGGCATGAAATGCTCTTGAGCTTGGAGGAGGTGATCCTTAGAGATGAACCAGCTTTCTTGGCCTCTTATTTCTTCCAAGGCCTTATCCCATGGAACATTTCAAGCACATTCGTGAAGAAGCCAAAGACTGCTCTCCTGAAGTCCAAAATTGTGATCTTGTTTTTACTCTGCTCCCTCCCCTCTCAGGATCCCAATCTCCACCATCTCATAGTCAGTGCAACCAAGGCATCCTTCAACCTTCACATCACCAGCAAACCCTTGCTTGTTTGTAAGTATAAGGTCCAGCAAAACACCTCTCCTAGATGGGTCCTCTATCATTTCCATCGGGAAGTTTTCATTGATTTTCTCCAGGAAACTCCTGGATTGCTTATGCCCTGATGTCTTGTCCATCTAGCAGAAATTGGGGTAGTTGAAGTCCTCCACAAGGACCAGGGCCTGCTAACATGAGGCTGCTTCTAGCTGTCTGTAGAAGGCCTCATCCACTTGTTCTTTCTGATCAGATGGCCTATAGCAGACACACACTGTAGCCTCACACATACTGGTCTACTTGTTAACTCTTACCCATCAACTCTCTGTTGGCTCCTCATCCACTCCTGGGGAGATCTTCATGCATTCCAGCTCTTCTCTCACATAAAGAGGAGCTCCATCTCATCATTTCTCCAGACTGTCCTTTCTAAAGACCCTGAACCCTTCCTTTGCAACACTCCAGTCACACAAACCATCCCACCACATCCCAGTGACCCCAATAGGATCACAACCCTGCAACTGCACACAGATCTCTAATTCCTCATGTTTATTCTCCATGCTGTATGCACTAGTGTGCAGACACTTCAAAGAGCCACTCCAGCATGCTGTTTTCCCAGAGATTACCTGTGAGGTTTCCCCATAATTATGTCTTGTAAGCACTTGCTTATATGCAGATGCTTGAACACTGTCTTGTGAATTTTGCTGTCTTTCACCCACATCACTCCACTCCTTTATGTCAGTGCTGTCCATCACTCCCTCACAGGGCTGCTGGTAACTGTGTCCCTCTCCCGCCATTCCCAGTTTAAACCTTTTCTTACCAGGCCAACCATCCTGCTGGCAAAGGTATCTTGATATCTTTGTTCCACTTATTTAGGTGGATCCCATCTCTCCCAAGCAGATATTGATCCTCAAACAGGGTGCTATGGTCATAGAAACCAAACCCAGCTGGCAACACCAGCTCTGCAACCAGTTGATAACATGTAGTCAACCCTTTCCCCTCACCAGCGGATTGAGAGGAACACCAGCTGGGTCCCATAACCCTGACTATCACCCCCAGAACTTGGTACTCTTGAGATTGTACCTGGTAGTATTATTCATGGCCATGTGGGACAAGAGCAGCAGATAATAGAGAGTAGGACAAGCTTTAGCAGTCTTTCCACAACATGCTGGATTAACGCCCCTAGGAAGCAGCAAAATTCTTTGGACAACAGGTCAGCTTGGCAGGTGAGTGCCTCAGTCCCCTGCAGCAGGGAGCTGCCCACCACTATCATTTGCCATTTCCTTCAGGTTATCCGGCATGGTCCAATTAGTCATCCTGGTTGCTTCACTTGAAAGCACACCCATCTCTGCTGCTTTGAGGGCACCAAACCTGTCTCACATGTGCAAAGCTTCAGGTAGAGCAAGAGCTTTCCTGTCTGTAATGTGCCCTGGGACAAACCATGCAAAGGAATGGTTAAGTAGCAAATATCAGAGTGTTAATTTAGTATCATACCTAGAGCATTAAGTGACAGACAGGCAGGAGAGAAAAGGGATATAAATTAATCCCCTCAGCCAGGATATAGTATTTCTCTGTTAAGAACTTCTAACCAGGATGCCAACACCTGTTATACACATAACCTGCCAAATGCTAATTACTGCAACTGATTCAGGGACAAGCCAGTTTAGCAATTGATTGTCAGTACCAGGTAGCCAACAAGCTCTTGAAAATTACATGCTGAATTTGTAGAAGAGATTTCTAATATGAACTTCTGATTTTTTAATTGTTAGGTATATAAGAGAGTGGGAAAAAAAAGAAAGAGTAGGAAAGGAAAAGACAGGTGAAACAGAGTCCTGACACCTTTCCCCATTTACCCTAAGCCTGAAAGCTGCAGGTAGTTTGCCTTAATACAGTACAATCTTACACTAGTCCAAAGAGGAAAAGGAACTACAGGACATCTTCTGGGCCGAGGTTTTCCTACAGCAAGACCTTCCAACATATGCAAAGCCTACTTATAACATAAAAGCAGATATATCCTAATCATTTTCAGCCATATCACAGTATTGTCAATGGTCACTTTAACTAAAATACTACTGCTTTCTTTAAACCTTCATTCCTTAAGTCATACACTACCTTAAAATGCCAACAAATGCTTTGATGTACAGCTCCCATAGCTGTAGAGGAAGGAACCCTGGTGATATGGACCTTTTTAAAATGTAAAAACAAAACCTGATTTACACTTTTAAAAAATGAAAAGCATAGTCACCTTTAGCTATCTGGTTGTATCAAGTGTTGCCCCTTGTAGTTCCTGCAGTTGCCAACGTTTAACCACTGAACTCATCTTCTCTGAATGTACCCAGAGCAGAGAGCTGACCTGCTCTACCTCCTTGAGGCCAGGGCAGCACCACAACAAACTTGGGATCAACTTATTTTCAAATATTTATCTTGACAAAAAGTTATACAGATACCACAGGTGACATATCATTGCAGCTTTTAAACCAGCAAACACAGACCAAAAATGACACATTAAATAACCTTTCATGCCATTCAAAAACCTGTAGGAAGTCTGAAAGAAGTATGTTGTGGTGTTCCTCTGTGCAAAACACTGCAACTAGTGTACACGCAAAAAATCTGACACGTCACAGACACAGACATCAGCTTCAGTAGCTCAGAGGAACACCACATGTATTCCACAGCTTAAGGCCCTACAGTGTAACACATTGTTTTTTCTAAACTTATTATTTTATGTCATGAAGTAATACACAGGGCCAAAGGCTGACTTAGCCTCAACTTGTCTGGACCTGTGTAATGAATGAAAAAAAAAATGTGATGTTGTATATGTAAACCTGGTTTCGAACATTGCTCTTGTATAGCCTAAGACTGATTTTTAGTTCTCTGTGCTCATATCCTTCCTTACAGATCTATTCACCATGCTTTGACAGCTTATTTAATTACTTTATAAATGTTGCTGTTGGTTTTAGGAAAATGCTGGAAGCATTAGTGGAAAATAGAAGCTCTGAACATAGCAGAGGCAGTATGTTTAAGATGTAATTGATTTTTAGATATAAAATGCATCTTTATAAAAATTTTTGCTGAATCTCAAGTAGTTATGTTGCAGTTGGCAACAAGAAAATAGGGAAAGCTAAGAGATAGTAATGACCCTTTTGTATTAATGCCAGTTGGCACGTAATGAAAACACCATGCAGATCCCGTATTGACACTAGGCAACAACCATATCTGTTAATGGGCCAGTGAAGTGAAGAAGCGAGCAAGATGTAGGACAGGATATAGTCACAGCCCAAGTAGCAGATTCAGCTAGTGAAAAGAGAGGACCCTCTTCCTGAACTGCTCAACATATACAGGGGTTCCCCGAGAGGTACGTAACCAGAGTTATGTTGAGTTACTGTCCTCCTATTTATTAGGACTAGTTCAAATGATGCCTCAAAATCAGAATTAAAAAATAACAAACCTACTTTCCAATCTTATCCCATCGTCTATGAAGCAGGAGATAATCTGTATGGAAATCCTCCACAGATCAAGATCTAACAGCTACTGAAATCAAGTCACATCATCAAGAAAAGAACATTCCCTGTTTAGCATTTTGCTCAATGCTTCATTTGCAGAAAATAAACACACTAAACAGTTCTGATGGTATTCAAGGAGAAAAAAAAAGATATATTATCCAGTGTAAACTGTAAATTTTAAACCAATATCTTGTGCAAGACTATATTATTTCTAGGTACCCATTAATTAAATTTAAGGTTATTTGCTTTCATTATAAGTTCATCTTCCTAGTTTATACTTTACTATCCTTAAAAACAAAGCCAAAACAATGCAGAACAAGGAAAAGGAACACAGTGGAAAATCATTATCTGATTTACTTTTGCACATTGAGCCAGTGAGTATTCTTTAACACATATTTCAGTTGCTCCCAGTCTTCCTGCTTTTGAATAGTGGCTACTTGCGAAGCAGAAGAAAAGTGTTGGGGTTTAGGCAGTGTAGTGTTTGGCAAGCAGTCACAGCCAATAGAAGTGCTGTACACAAACATGCTTGTTGATTTTGCAGCTCAGGAGAAAAAACACGTTGTTTTCCTTTAGGTCTCTAAGTATCTGACATCAGAATCTTGAAAATAGCATAAATTGCCATTAGTACACACAATTCCTTTAATTAACAAAATTATTTCCTTTCAAAAATTGAAAAAGAAAGTATGCAACCTGCCAACCACAGCATTCTCTTCTCTGGAAGTGTTCTTTTTTAGTGAAAGATAATTGTTTAAATTAAAATTACTAGTAAACTAACTTGGGTACCAAACCAATAAAATTAGACCAAATTCAAAATGAGGTGTCTTTTGACACACTGATTCTGTACTGCAATGACACTAATAAAATTGTATTTAACAGCATGTGATTAGTACGTTCGCACAGTATTTTTGCTGTACAGGACATAGAAGTAGAACCTAAATGCACTTATGCTGAAATCAGGACTTTCAGTTATAGCTGACATTACCCACTGGATGTCTTAGGTGTAATAGAGACAGTCGTATATGTACGTCATCCTCCCCTTAAACACAGGTACTTAACAAATTCTGTGACAAAAATAATCCTTTCTTTCTCTGGATAAGATTCTAGGAAGTAATGTTCTACAAGAGCCAGAAATAAAAGCTCTCAGCCCTGCAGGGAAGTAGCTGGGGATACTGGTGGATGAAAAGCAGGACATGAGCTGGCAATGTGCACTTGAAGACCATAAAGCCAATCATATCTTGCATCAAAAGGACCATGGCCAGCCCTTCAAGGGCTTTATTCTGCTTTATATCCCCTTTACTCTGCTGCCATGAGACCCCACCTGGAATGTTGCATCCAGATCTGGGGTTTCCAATACCAGAAAGACATGGACCTGTTAGAGCAGGACCAGAGGAGGGCCACAAAAATGATCAGAGGGATGGAACACCTCTCCTATGAGGACAGGCTGAGAGAGTTGGGGTTGTCCAGCCTGCAGAAGACACCAGAGACACCTTATTGCAGCTTTTCAATACATAAAGCAGGCTTATGACAAAGATGGAGAAAGATTTTTTACCAGATTCTGCAGTGATGGGACAAGGGATAACACTTTTAACCAGAAGTAGGATAGATTTAAATTGGATCTAAGGAAGAAATAAATTATGATGAGGGTGGTGAGACATTGGAACAGGTTTCCTAGAGAAGTTGTGGATTCCCCATCATGGGAAGTATCCCGGGGGACATGGCTTTGAAAGCCTGATCTAGTGAAAGATGTCCCTGCCTGTGGCAGAAGACTTGGGCTAGGTGACCTTTGAAGGTCCTTCACCCAGCTGAAACCACTCTGTGATTCTATGAACATTAGATTCACAGAGGTCCAAAGTCAAGTTGGGGAACACTGGTTTGATCCCCTGTGTACCACTGACCTTGAATTTTGCATGGCTTAATTGTTACAGCTTTTTTTTAAGGAAAATGTTAATCTGAACTTAAAAATTGCTAGTGACTGAGAATTCATCAATGTTTTCTGAGTTGTCCGTGGTTACTTTTACTGAAAAACAGGCCTTTTGTTTCTAGTTCACATCTGTGAATTGAAGTTTTAGCCTTCTGCCTTATGTTTGACTGCAGAAGTAAAAAATCTTATTTCTAGACTGATTTTTCATTGATAAACATTGTCAAGAAAATGGACTTCTTCACTGTTCAATGAACTTAAAAATGCATGTTTTCTATTTATGCTATTCATTTTCTTCTGAATGTTCCTCAGTTTATCTGCATCCCTCTTATCTGTGAACAGCAATCTTTCAAGTAAGGTTAGCAGCAATGCTAAATAAGTACTAATACAACTTCTCTATTCAGGTAACTTCTGTTTATATATCCAACAATTCTGACACTAGAATTTGCACTGGGAACTTTTATTTAGTTAATTACATTTTCAACCCTAGGTTTTCTTAAAGTTACAACTCTCATAATGGACATCTCCATTCTATTAACACAGCAGCTGTGATTTCCATTCCTATGATTTTTAGTGGATCATATTAGACTGCAATAGAATGTTAGAAATAGAATTTCAAGCAATGACGAATCAGATGATTTACAGAAGTTTATTACATCAATATCAATACCTAATCAACCAAATTTATAATTTCACTAAAAGAAAGTTTGGTAGGACAGTTTCAGATAGTCTGATTTCCATAAGCCCACTTTGATTGCCACTATTTTATCATATTTCAATATCTTTGTAATAAAAAAAATTTCAGATCTTCTATTATTCTGTTTCAGATCAATGTCAAGTTTTCTTGGAGTTTTTTGAAATTTTCACTTTGTTCCAGGACTTGCTTAAAATTAGCATTAATACCTAGAGACCAACTCAAAAGGTTTCATTTCGTATAATAATATAATGGCAGAAGTTTGTGACTGGAATAAATAACACACCTAGTATTTACAGATTCTCTTCTTTCAGAATATTGAAAGTTAAAAAATTAAAAAGGAAAGAAAACATCAAAAGCAGAATTTTTTTAATGAAAATCTTGAGAACCACATCCGCTGTTGTTTTGCTTTTTAGATATGACTGGCTTAAGTGACACTCCACTGCACAAAACTGGACATAGCTCATCTATAATAAAAAAGCAAGTTGTAAATATGATTTCCCCTAATTGCACTCATACGTTTAGGACTACTTAAATTCTCTAATTTGAGTCCAAATTCTCAAAGACTCAAGTCTTTTTAGATTAAAAAGTACTGATTTATTAAACAAAATATATGTAAAACTAGATTTCTGAAACTCTACAGTATATACACTTACATAATTATATATAAACAGATTATTAAATAGCAAGCAACATAACTTTTTATCCAGCAAACTCATTCTTATACAACTTGGAAAATTCCAATAAATGTCCACAAAATCCTGTAATCTGAAACCATTAGTAGAAGAACTTTATCATCATTTTGCTGATAGCATTTGTTCACGCTGCTTAGTCCTTAAAATCTTACTTAATACACTGCTGTATTATAATAGTGCTTAGCACAGAAGTTTCAGTTAAGTTGATACTTGAATTTGCAAACAGGTAAAAGCTTATAATATGCTTGAAAAAAAGCAGCAGAATTGCTACTTTTTCTATATATAAAGTTCTTGAAACATATCTAAGCTGAAAATCCCAAGGACAAATTCCTTGAAGAGCAGAAAGTAAATGCAAACAACTATGTATGTGGCTTTTTAAAACTGTTTGCATTTAAAAGTTTTTATTTTCATTAAAAAATAAGTTTTTAGGTTTTATTTTCATTTTTTGTAAGTTTTTTATTTAAAAGTGTTTGCACTTTTAAATATTGTAAAAAACTAAATGTGTTATTTGGTCTTAAGAACACAACAGATCATATACATTTTCTAAGCTAATCCTTCCGCTCTTATAAAATCAAATCTCTTTTTAAGATGATGATATATGTTCCGCTGTTTCAACTACAACGTACATTGTTTTCATCCTGAGAGGATCTATGCCTGTGTTATGCTTTAGTACAGTGAACTTTTACTTTCAGCAGGTCTATATGTAAATTAGTGGCTGTTGCTGTGGACTTGAAAATAAATATATTGATTTAAAAGGTGGAACAGCATCTTACAAAGGCTCTGCTGCTCTTTGTTTTATCTGTAGTTACTGGGAGCAACTACAATAACAAGTAATAACTTCATTATGATTTTGAAGTGCTTCTGGCCATCTATGGTTTCCAGTGTTTTCTATTCAGGTGGATAAAAATAGATTTATTCTGATATTCACTAGTGATGTAGAGATTTTTGATCTTCAGAGCTGAAGACTGAATAATACTTTCGTAGTGTAGGAAGGAGTAGAATCTGTGAAAAGAGAAAAAGAAATAAATCTCGGACTTCAGCTATGTAAGCCAGCACAAATAAATGGAGCCTTTAGCTAGCAACAGCTAGGTTTGGTTTTATTTCAAAGGTACTCTATGAGTGATCTCCATGCTGTTTTTCAGAAATTCTGCTGGCTTGTATTGTATAGAAGCTATTCCTCGTCCAGTCTGCTTTTCAAAAGCAGGTATTGGCATAAAATATAGCACAAGAGTTCAGAAGCAGGAAATCCAAGAGTGATTCATGATACAGCCTCATCATAAAAAGCATGGAGAGAAGGTTTGTCTAAGAAGGCAGAGAAGTGTACCCCTAAGCTGCATTACCCCAAAGGAGCATAAAGCTTACCTATGCATGACAGGACTAAATGCAGGTTTCAGGCAGCCTGGTAGCCATTATCTTAGACTCCACATTTCACAACTATGTAAATACAACTCTACTGTATTTACATGTTTCACGACATGTTTCATGAGTATCTCTAAAGCCAAATTATGATCTTATTTTTTCCTCCATTCCTTCTCTGCATTTTAACCACTGTTGCTTCCATTATCAGAATCTGGCGTATTTATAGCAGACTTCATTTTAGAAATAGACAGCTTGAATACTCAAGTGTGCAGCTCACAGACATTAAAGGACAAAAGTCCAGTATCACAACATGAAAAGTATTATGCAGCCACATCCTGTGGCCTTTCTTTACATTTCTGTCTTACATTTCTCTCTCACTTACATGAAATGAAAGGAATGAAAAGACACTGTAAGATTAATTCTACAAAAATTCATTTCTACACACAAAATGTCAGATTTCACAGAGCCTATAAGGTATTTTGTCTCACAGGAAATTTTCCATTTATTTCCTAACACATTTTACTAAACAAGACTCAAGACACTGACAGTTACTTAATTACAGTAAATATAAGACAGAAGAGCAAAATAAAATAATATGTAAATTTTCAGGTACTATGCAATAAAGAAAAAGGCAGTGATTTTTCTACAATTATTTTAGAGTGGTTAAACAATTAGTATTTTGATACAGATCCACTGTTAAAGAATGTTCTACCAATGCAAAATTTCATATATACAGTGTTTGTTTTTGAGGAGGAGAAGCACTTCTGCAGGAATTCAAAATCACTAATGTTAATCCCAAGAGAGGTAAATAAATCTGGAGAATGAGGATAATCATTGCATACATTATCATTGAGTTAAGGTTAATGCATATACAAACATGCCATTAATTTTGTATATATTTCTTCAATATCAAGTGTTTTAGTTAGAGCCCAAACTTTTAACAAAACACATTCAACGTTTTCACTTCTAGTCTTATTTAATACTATAACAGACAATTACTGTTTAAGGGTAATCAAGCTGTACTTGTATGCTTGTACTTTTAAAATGAATGTTTTTTATGTATGTCTGCATTTATATCTAAGATAACGGGAAGTTTACTGCAAGTTAACACATACCCCTTTCCTTTAGGTCTTCAATGTATGCTTTCATAAACTCTTTCTCAAATTGCTCCCGTTCACGTTCACTTTCTACAATTTCTTCAGTGTCTTCACACACAATAGTTTCAACTGGGCTGTCCTTGAGGCTTATGAATCTAGAGGGAGATTAACACAGAAATGTACGCAACAGGCTTCTGAACATCACTGGACAACATGAATGACCACTTAGAAGTTGCTACTACAGCCAGAAGGGGAAATGTAAAGCACATTTGTCCAATTTTTGCATTATGTCATTGTTAATATCCATCTATTATTAGAAATAAAAATTTCAAATGGCACCTTCTCTATACTGCATTTTCCATATAAAAATGATCATATTTATCTCTTCTCACCTATCTACAGATATAATTCTTTGCAATAACAGGTATATTTCTTTATTATGGAATTTCTGACAGGCTACACTGTAATTTCACGTCTGTTAATGAGCAGTATGAACTCCATCCTAACAACATTGTCTAACAATCTGGAATTTTGCCAGTATCACTTAGCTGACAATATGTATCTCCGTTTTTTGTTTGTTGTTATGGTACTTCTCTTTTGCAATGCAAAACTGGACACGCATTGTTGTATTTGCAAATTTCCTAAATACACACATTGCAGGTGAAAAACTTGATGGTTACATAAACAACTTAAATAATGTGCAAATTAAGTGCACAACGTTCTGAAAATCTCTGATGATATTACCATTTCAAGAAGGAAAAAAAATTTAAAAAGTCAATAAAATTGTTACTTTCAAAAGAACAGATATTCCAACAAATCTTAAGGCTTTTTAAAATCTCATTAATTGCTGTGAGTCTGAGGTTGGTTGAACTTGGCTTGCCAGGTGCCCACCAAGCATCTCTCACTCCCCTTCCTCAGCAGGACAGGGGGAAGAATATAAGATTAAAAACTCATAGGTTGAGCTAAAGACAGCTTAATGAAGAAAACCAAATCCATGCACAGAAGCAAAGCAAAGCAAAGCAAAACAAAAAAAATTATTCTCTACTCATCAACAGGTGATGTCCAGCCACTTCTTGGAAAGCAGGAACTCAGTATGTGTAGTTCTCTTGCTTTGGAAGACAAACACCTTAACAAGAAATGAACCACCTCCCTTCTCATTTTTCTTAGTTTTTATTGCTGAGCATGATCTCATATGGTATGGAATATCCCTTTGGCCAGTTTGAGTCAGCTGTCCCAGGCTCGGTTCCTCACAATGTAGGGGAACTGGCAGATGAGAATCAGAAAGCTGTGGGTCCTCTGCAATTTCCAATCTCTCTAGTGCCCTCTTAAGGGCTCTGATATAAATTGGGTCAGAATTTGACTACTAGATATGGTAGAAACTGATGCTTGTGAAAGTATTTCTACCTTATCTTCTTAAGAACATATTCCTTTCTTTCTCATTTTTACTTACTTTAAACCTGTGGTTGACTCACAGACAGCTGTGGGTATCTCAACCAGGTCATCACCACTGACAACTAGCAAAGCGAGCTTTGGCATATTGACCAGAGCTCGTGGAAGATAAGTCAACTTGTTTTTCTGCAGGAGAAGTGTCTGTAGTTGATCTAACCTGTAAAAATATAAAAGATAAAAATAAGTTAAAATATTTATTTCAGACAGGAACATCTATCCAAAACAGCAATACAGACTTAATCTTGTATAAAAGAAGAACAATTACATGCACCATCTTTGGCTTCTCAAAAATGATTCAAACTACACTTCCACAGATTTTCATCAACTTTAACATAAATTTCCAGTCATGATTCAACATTATAGCTCTTAATAGCACACCTCTGACAAGTACTCAGAAGCATACCCAAGTTAAAGGTTACAAAAATTGCTGTGCTTTCATACAGAAGATATTGACAGAATATGATATAAAGCCTCACCATGTGTATCCTGGACCTAATGAAAAATATGGGTGACCAGTTCACACCTTTGCCTGTATGTTGGTTTCTGTGAACTAGATATGTCCATTCTAGGTAGTATATTCCCATCTCTAGTTTTTCGCTAGTAATTAGTACTGTGGGGAGCAAGAGAAAGACGAACTCCTGGTCATACGGCTCTTGCAAGCTGTCCCACTGAAATCAATTTAATGACAATGTTTTGTAGAAGAAGGCACTGGGCTTCTTTTGCTTTATTTCCCCTGGATTTTCCTAATGCAATAGTAATTTGTGGCTGAACAGTTATTCCTTGGAGTAGATAGAAGAGAAAAAGCACAGCAAACTGATGAAACAACTTTGTCTCATTTGAGCAGAAGGATCCACTCCTAAAACACTGTTGCAGGCTATTGCTTATCAGGCCCATATGGTCCGTCTGAATTCAGGGAAAGTAAGGCTTCAGTTTACTGCCAGCTCATCATCTTTAATCACAGACTTCATGGTGGTTCATTGAGGTTTTTCGACATTGCAGGCATTGAAATCATGAGTCTCAATAAGAGGATCAGTTTACTGCAGGTGGGATATCCTAACATTTTCTAGTCTTCAGAATGCATATGAAACCAAGAGATCTCAAAATGCAAAACCCAAAGTCAAACAAAGAAAATCTTATTTTGTGGTGTTTGACTATGATGCTTTGGTGTCGAGGCTGGCAACTCCATGTGAAATGGAGGAGATGAAATGTAGAAAAGGAATATTTTTCAGATAGGGAAACGTATATAGGTTACAGGGAAAAAATGACCTTTAAGTTAAGTGGGTATCCTTCCATAAAACAAAAATATTCTCTTAGAAGCTCTTTGAAGCTAATCAAATCTCTGCTCAGATCCCCTGGAAAAAAATGGCAGGTTTATGCTGCTGGGGCTAGAGCATGTGAATTACTAATACAAATTAAGATTTCATCCCTGCTGTCAGAGAAATCTGTGATTATACAATGTCCCAGAAAAGTCTTTTTGCCCAGCAACAAAGGTCTTGTGAAAGTTAAGGCTGAACGTGTTTTCTGTGAAGTTTTTTCTGCCTCAGGGATCTCTATTCCCAGATCAATAAACAAACCATATTTTTTTCAATAAACTTTAGTTAATATGTGTTTTGGTTTACTTATGGCTATGTAAAGTTTTGTAAACCAAGTTTACAACAGGACTCCAGAGTGAATAAATGGGCCTCAGGTTAGTAACTTCTATTAAAAAGATCAGCATGATTTTTTTAAAACTAGTTCTAGTGGATGTCTAAATTGAGAGAGTGTATATAAGTGTGCACATGCATATATACTTCAGAGAAGGAAGAGAGGATTGTCAGTGTTTTCTTAATCTTAATAATATTTTTCTGCTTTACTGTCAAAGTTTATCAGGTTCTTTCAGTAATTTAAATGTGCTTTAGTTCATCTTTCCTTCCACACCATCTACCCTCTAGAGGGATACTGCTGCTAACTCTACATGGTGAGTGCCCTTCACTGGAACTGAGGCAGAGTATGCCCCATGAAATTCCCAAATAACAATGCTTAGATGTAATGACAAATTATCATGAATGCAGCAGAAAACATAATTAGTTAACTAAACAGTAGAGGTGCTGACTGTGCAATCTGCCATCAATGATCTGGAAAATGTAGTTTCTGTTTTCTGACCTAGTCCGTCAATAATAATGGTAAAGCTTAGATGCAAAACTATCTATCTGTCTGATGCATTTCCAGACTGATTTTTTTCATGTGATTTTTTCATTAATGATGTACCTTGAAAGCTTGTTACTTTCTAGATTTGTTTTATAGTTCACAAGCCTGTCAATGAATTAAAACATAAACTACCTGTCTATGTCTTCTGGGAGGTCTTTCAGGTTGTTGCTGCTAATATCCAACCACTGCAAGTTAGACATCCGGAGTACACAAATTGGAATAGAATGGAACTTGTTTGCTGACACGTCCACAACTGTGACTTGTTTCAGGTTACTCAGCTAGAAAGAAGCGGTGCTTTATTTACATTTTGCAAATACAAGATGACATTTCATTCACCAAACATTCTTATTCCTCTCAAAACACTTAGAAAAATAAGAATTGCATTATCTTTTTACTGAATTTTTTGCCAACGTTCTCTCTTAATCATTTTATATGGAAAACAATTTCAGAACTAATTACCTCCCAAAGTGTTCATCACCTTTCTAATACTGTCATGGTATTGAATGAAACTTTCATTCTGAAAAAAACTACAGTTTTGGACAACAACAAGGCTGAAACCACACAATGATTGGGTTCCTTCCTAGGTTACATATGAACTAAGCTCTGCTGACAAAACAGTTTTGATAATTAATAGATGCCAGATTACTATTCTCAAAATCAGAAATTTTATAACTCTCATCAAAAATATATAGAATTCTGTTCCTGTAAGTCTTTTATGCACCAAGAGTGTATTGCTAGAAGACCCTTGGAAAATTAAATTGCCAGTTTAAGCCAAGAGAAAATTTAGTTCAATATCTTTCAAAGATATTTAAAAATACATCTTCTGTACTGCAAACTAAATATATAATAAGGTGCACCAGAGTTTTTTATTTGAATACTTTTTAAAGGAATTACATTTTTTAAGTAATAAACCTTTAGTACAATGAAGGTTAACTACTAATGTAAAATATACCTGTTAAAAAATAAATATGTTAACTCAAGCTCTCTGTGTACTGAATCAATTATTCACACTACCAGTGTTCATAAAACCATGCAGCTAACTAAAATGAATGTCAAAGGAGTATAAATGTTAACCCAAAAAAGGTGCTTTAGAATGGAAATTATGTCTCTGATCTTCTAATCATATATCATCATCACAATCTAGCTCTACAGATCCTGATACGAAAGAAAAAAATAACAGAAAAAATTCACTGGTCTTTGCCTGAAGGTTTTGTAGAATGTAGAAAATAATTAGGAACCAAAAAGCCCAAAACAAATACATTTTCCACTTCCAAAGTGAGCAAAATGCAAGCAGCATAATAAATTATGAAAAAAATAGAAAGTAATAAAATACATTCTGAATCTTTGAGAAGGATTTTTTAATTATTTTTTATTAAGGGTCAAGTCCTGTTGTGTTATATTTTATGGTGAAACTTATTTTCACTGCAATACTGAAAGACTTTCATCTTGATTTGACCTTTGCCATTTAAAATGCTCACACTCACAGCTTTGTGCTGTGTCAGAGCCACTTTGGTTAGGGATATTTTGGCAATTTTTTTTTTCTTTGTGGGGTGTGGGGTTTTTATTTGGTTGTTTTTTTGTTTTGTTTTTTTTAGATACTACCTCATATTGCTGCCAGACCTTAAAATTTGTGAAAATCTTTCCAGGGAGATTTACTGAAGTTATTGTATTACAAATGATTACATAATTAAGTTTATCTTTCAAAAGCACAACAGAGGTTCAGAGTTTCTCAAGTCAAAAAATATAACTTTGAAATCTGCCCACCACTGCATTAAGACAGCCTTGGTGAGGCATTACCATGGAAATGTCTCACTCCTGATTCAGAACAGGTAAGCATTCATTTTATTCTGACACTTCTCACTTCCAAACCATTTTGTCATTTTGAGGACTGACTACTAGCAATGAACACTCACTCCTATACTGTAAATTTTCCAGACACTGAATCTTTTTTCTAACAAAACAGAACTTCCCTTCGAACAAGGAAAGCGCAGTGACTTTTCTAGATTGTAGCAATGAAAGAATAGAGAAAATAATTGTCACATCTTTACACTGCACTTGCGTTATAGTTTCAAATTATTGTCACAATTCCAAATCCCAAGAAAATATTTCAAGTTTCTCTGCACTCAGAACAATTTGTTGAAACTGCTGATACATTTCTTTCAACAAACTCTCCCTAAAAGGAATTTAACAGGCACAGAATTAAAACAATGGTGTCCCACAGGCTTAAATGGCACCCAACATGTTCTCAAACCATCCCCAAAGAGGAAAAGCCACAGTCTCCAAACACCAAGCAGCGGGTTATTTTAAAATAAACTGACATCACTGTTCCCTCAAGTTTCTAAACACTTTGCTTTCACATGTAGTCACCTGTCATGCTGAAACAACTTTGTAACATTAACACTAGGTGGTAAAATCATATTTCTTCAACAGCAGTAATTTGTTTTACATGTTTTCCTGAAATTACTTTATTGCATTAAATATTAAAAGTAACATTAATATAGCAGTATTATTTTTTAATAAACAGAGCTGTTTCTGCCATTTTTCATATAATATTGAAAATAGATTGTTTTAATACTTGATTAGATGAAAACCTACATTTTTCAGGAGTCTATACTCCCATAAAAATGTACCAGCAAAACATGGCCATGGACTCTCTTGAAATAAAGTTGGGTTCAGCAAGCCACAGAGTATATGGAGCCATGATTATATTGTGTAAGCTGCAAGCCCTCAGTACTCATTCCTTTAGGGTAATATTTAACAAAACCTGTCCATTTTCTATAGTATGTTGAAACCTAATAGAGTTTTTATTTAATCTGTCTCTGATATGTTACCAACAAACACCGATGATGTATGATGCATTTGAAATTATGGCAGCTATGTATTATATTTTCTAAAGAAAACCCTGTGTATTTTATTTCTTCTTGAAGGACTGATGGATTTTTGCACCTTTTATAACATTTCATTTTCAAACAAGCATGGGTCCCTTATCATTTTTACGTTATAATTTATTTTTGCTTGATGTTGATTTTTTGCTATTTTCCTCTATTATGTGACTTTGAATCAATCAGTACATAGGCTTTATGCAAGTTCCCTTTCAAAAAATTGCTATATTTGATAGTCTAGCTACCTGAACTCACTTATTGTGGTCCTTATGTTTAATCGCTCTTGTCATTTTTATTTGACAAACTGCCCCATTTTGCCTATCCTAATAATTTTGTTCATAGAAATAATCCAGATAACATTGTAGAACTCCACTGCTGCTCTTTCCCTCTGACAGTTAAACCTTCAGTTGAAAGAAAAGGACACCATGTCCTGGGCTGAACAAGTTGTTTGATTAATGGGTGTGTTTTTATTTCTGTTCTGCTTTTTGCCATGAAAAGGATTTACTGATAATGTTGTATGCAAGTTTATCATGAGTTGCCTACTACTTAGCACCAACAAATGAAAAGGTGTAAAATCACCTCAAGTTGTACCACAAAAATACTGTATTTTTCAATTACACGTAAACATTCTGTGACAGAAACGCACCCCATCAAAGTCAATGTATGACAAGACATACAAAGGATTAACCCAGAAATGTCTATCAATGCATTACAAATGTACTTTTGCCAACAAATTTCAGACTCAATGAATTCAAAGAAAATTTGTACCACTTCAGTAGGATAAGGTTATCACATAAGTTGTCTCCCAAAATGCATAGATTGGCACTTAGCATCTCATTAGCTTGCTGAAAGCTGTATGGTATATATGACAGAGGAGCACCCTGGGTGCAAACTACATAGTTGCCCATTTAGATCTCAGGCATTCAAACCAAATCCCCAGCTTTTCTTTCACAGATCTATAAGTGCAACCTCTTCTATAATCTCATTGACATTCCTGGAGAAAAACAACAATTAAAGAAACAGGGTACAAGCATCTTTAGAGGCAAAAGATACCTTTCATTAAGATATACTTAGATATATATAGCCCAGTCCACCATCGGACTTCCAAACTGGACTCTTAAACTTGAGGAGGCAAAGACATTTAACAGTCAATCCCACCCCTTAAGTAACAGGGTACTCATTCACATATTTTTTGACAAAATCCTCTGAAGCATAAAAATGCATGACTTCAAAGAGCACTTCATTTGGTGGTAACATGATAAGCTAAATCCAAGAAATGTATGTGGAAATAAGTCTTTACCCAAATGGCATTATTCTGATTTTGCAATGCTAAAATCCTAAATCTTTTGCAGAGTTAATCCACACAGAGACCCTATTATTCTGATGCCAATGGAAGTTCTTGCCAAGTAAGAACTTCTTACTTGGAAGTTTAACATTATCCCCTTTCATCTTTGGAGCATTACCATCGTTCAAACACCTAATGTTTAAAGTCTAATAGAGTAATTATAGCTATGATGATCTAAGCATAAAAAGTTCACAGAAAGGGACTTTGCTTTTTATTAGAGCAGTTTTTTGTATACACAAACCTTTCATCTGATCTGCAAAGAACAAGAAAGATGGCTGCATATGCAATATTCACAAAAATATCAGGCATTGATCAGTCACAGGTGTTTGAAGAATGACATAGCAGTAGGAGCAGGACTATCTTTATACAGTTAAAATCCCTAAGAATGGGGATCATGTGTTTAAATTTAAGTACAGGAGTTGTTCCAAGCCAATAGATGAGTCATATGCATGATATTAAGTACCCGATCAATGATTTTCTAGGCTGAAGCCAAAACAAGTCTGCTGTCTCAAAAAATAAATTTATGTTGATTAGTTACATTAAATTTTCATAGTATTAGTGCTGCAGCTACACGCAGTCTGCATATATTATTGCACTTTTTCCATCATAAAGTCATCCTATCTTCAAATCTCCAAAACTTGTAAATTAAGGACACACATTAGAAGGACAAACTAGGCTCCACCAAAAGTCAGTTACAGTTAAATGAATCCAGTATCTCACTTTCGGGGTATACTCTTCACATGTTTTAATTAAAACCATTAGAAGAGGAAGAACAGCAATGTCAATAGCATATGGTCATTAACTGACCTCTCCAGAATGTTTGGGTAGGAAGTGCCCTTTGAATATACTAAAAGACCCTTTTAATATAAAGTCTGTTCCTTCACTAAGAGATGACCAAAATTGTTCACTTTCACAACAGAATAGGGACAAAGTCAAATTTTTTTTTAATTTCTGCTCCAAGATGCAACAGCAATTGAAGAGATACAATTCAAATGGTGCCATCTTACTTATGATTTAAACATATACAAAAATTTGGTTTTGCCATGACAATACACTGTAGCTTGTGAAGTTAATCTTCTGATTTTAAAAACTGAGTATGTTTATTTGAGCTCATTCTGAAACACAGATTAAATCAGTATTTGTCAAGGTGGGGCAAATGGAAAACACCCAAAAGAAAAGGAGACCTTATTCTGTAGCAAGTCAAAAAAGATATTACAAACAAAAATGACAGCAAAAGTAAAGAATTATAACACATTGTTTGATGGTTTTATTTTAGATTGATAAAATAGTATCCATTCATTTGGAAGGAAAAAAATATCAAGGATATTTGAAGACATGATATCAGTAGACGACAAGCAGGTAACGGTATAATATTGACAGAAGCAAAATAAATACTAAGAAAAATGATGTGAGAAAAACATTCAAGCAGAACTAAAAATGTGGTCCTGTGGCTTTAACCTGTTACAGTAGCACTATTTTGATGATTGATGATGAAATCTTTTCACCTTATGTATATTGGTGCTGGGCAATGACAACAGCTTTCTATACAAGATTGAACAGCTATAGCCTGATAAACTTGGAAAAAAGACTTTCATGGAATGTCAGCCAGAAATCAGCTGGCTTATAAATGTAAGTTGAAGACATAATATTAAGGGGAAAAAGACATTCTGACTTCAGCAGCGGAAGGCAGAAGGTTTGCGATCTGTGAGCTGCCTCCTACGATAACAGGAATAAGCATCTCCATGTTTTTTTGCTTTACAAACAGAAATGGTAGAACTTCTTTTTGCCTTGGCATGACGTAGCTTCACTAAAATGCACAAGATTCTTGTCTGCTGTGGTGCCAGGCACCAGAGCAGTTCAACAAATACCACTAACTGGCTACCAAGCAGGAGAATCCTGCAACTTGGAACTGGAGTTATCTGAAGCAGAAGTCTCATAAAGAAAACCCCTAAATTCAGGAAAGTCACAATGGAGGTACGTCTGTTTTGCAGCCTGTGACATGTCTGATCTGAAATTAGACCTTATCTAGTTGACAAAACCGTTGCAAAATATCTATCATCAAAACTATTTTTCTTTTAATGTCACAGACTACATGTGCATGACACTGATAGTACAGAAACCTACAGCTGAGAACACTGTCAACAGTTAAACACAACAGTTCACAGCTTTGTGGCTTGCCAGAATTATAGCAAATTTTCTCTCCCTTCTCTTCCGTCCTGTCTCATAGTGGTGTTAGATACATGCGGGGTTTTTTTATATACTTTCTCTGAGGTGGTGACAAACCTAACATGAAAAAATTTGAGTTCATCTCTTCCCAAAGGATTCTTTTCTTTCTAGATTAAACAATATTGCTAGGAGGCTTTAGGACTTGCTCTGATACAAACATGTAAAATTTGGAGAAATAGCTAATATTAGTAAATGGCTTAGATATGGGAGAGATCTTTTCCTGACCTGAACAAGAAAGCTGAGGAATGGTTGGACTTGATGACCTTGAAGGTCCTTTCCAACCTAGTGATTCTGTGATATGCTGTATGCACAATGGGCAGGTTTTTTGCACAAATAGATATTTGGCTACTTTCTATGAATTTGCTGGTGCAATTAAGAGCATGAGGCTATGACGTCTTGGGGTGCTTAGTGCTTCATTGTTATTTTGCACTACTCCATCCAGGCTGTGTCCAAGTAACCTGAGTGTGTCCAAGTAATTTAAGGTATTAAATTATTATTGTCCTTATTAAGAGCCTGATAATAAAAATATAATTGAATACTTATTCATGTACTTACTTAAGAAAGCTTGTAATGAAGCTAGGCTTCCAAGACTCATTTTACAGGAAGAATTCCCCTGACATGGAATTTACAGAGACCTGGCACAGGCACTGGACACATTGCAGCCCTCCTGTAATAACACCCAGACACATGATCTTTGTTACTACCCCAATGATGAGAACATAACAAGCTTACAAAACTCATGTGCTTTTTACTAGAAATTCTTTAATGCTTCTTTTCTTTCTTTTTCTCTTTTTTTTTTTTTACTTATATATTGATGAAGCACTTGTTGAAATTGCCTTTTAGAAAAAAAAATTGCCTTTGTAGAAAATAACTGGCCAGGTCCCGAGTGTAGCCAAGAGGCCTCCATATTTCAGGCAAGGTCCTAGGTCTAGATTACATCAGGAGCTCTTCCATTAACTCAGAGTACCTCAGGAATAGGTAGGCACAAACACAACTGAAGACTTGGTCCATAATGCTCCTTAAATTGCTAAATTTTGTCCTGTGTCACTTAAACAACAAGGAAAATATGTCTAATAAAATCAGTCACCTGGCCTGTCCCAGCATAGTTACTCAGAAGATAAATTTTGTAGAATCAGGTTTCATGTTACTGAAACAGTATAAGCTCAGATATATTTCACACTTTTCTTCTATGTCCTATATCAAAATAACCAGCTTCCAAACAAGTGTTTTACTACCCAATCCCCTTCAGATTGTGTCCAAGCAACTTAACTTTGCTTAGCTACACATTGTTGCTAGAGACTTATATTAGCCTCATAATTTTTTAATAGTAAACAACAAAAAACTTTTGCATATCTGTGTATATCATGTTCAATGCCAGATAGTATCTTCTGTGAACACGAAATTTTACAAATACCTATGTAATGCTTTGAGTATATAAAAACATGAATATAACAAAGGAAACTATGACTACTGAACAAATACTTAGGAGTAACTTTTATCATTAACAGCATGCATCTAAAGCTGTCAAGATTTCCACAACTGCAAATAATATCTAATATGGTGAAGTTCAAACTAACATAAGAACAGTGAACTACACACTTCTTAAACTGATTGAAACCTGGGAAAAGATCGAAAGATGAAAAAAGTAACTATATACAACTTAGTGAAAGTCTTGTTTCAATATGCACTAATGGTCAAAAAAAGTAAATAAATAGTTGGATATATATGTAATATGGTATACAATAATTAACACCAAAATTACTTGCCACTAAATAAAACAATTGTACATACAAAACACCATACTTCTTGTCAGTTTTTCTCAAGGAAAAATACCACAGTAGATGGGATTCAGAGATGAGAAACAGTCATTAACAGAATGGAAAATCTTTATTATTTTTGTTAATTTTTTTGTTTTGCAGTAGTTCTGAAAGACCTAAATAATAGATAGGAAATACTGTAAATATTGGAAGAGTTTAGCAAGAAATTATAAATTTGTCATGCTTTCTTCCTTCACAATACCAGATCAACATAACCAAAAACTGCTGCACTTCCCAATAAAATGTTGCACTTCCCAATAAAATTAAAACTTTATACAATTAGGCTATAGGATTTGCAATAGCAACATGTTTTTCAGTTTAACAGCTTTGCAGAATTCAGAGGAAGCTGATATTGACACAAATAATGAAAACCTCTATTTCTATGTTACAGTTAAAACAAGCATAGCTCAGATTTTTTCACGCTCAGAAAATGGCACAAACACCTCACTGATGTTCTAGTAGAATAATACTGAACACTCTATATTCAGCTTGTGTATTGAGATTTCAAAGGTGAAAACTGCTAAAAGCTGAATTCTTTGGAAAGCAGATCTTCAACTCCGCACGTTACTAGTATACTAGCATCATTATTACCAGAGCATGTAGAACTGCAAATAAAGCTCTGTGATGTTACACTGTAAAAACACATGTTGAGAGATCTATGCTGTGCAGTTTTAATATCATTTATAGCCATGACAAGCAAATGGGAGAAAGCTAACAGAAACACAATGGCAAGTCACTTAACCAAGGTCAAAAAATATGCCAGAGAAAGTAAAACACAGGTTTCCTGATTTCTAGTCTTGACATACTAAGGACCACTCCAGTTACATGTTACAAAAAGTCTCAGGCACCTATCAAGAATTTCTTTAATTATGGTAGTGAAATTAGTGGGGATTTAAGATGCTCTGTATTTTTATAACCTACTCATTCTTTCCTTTTTTTTTAAAAAAAGCATTCTACAATTCTGAAGTATCACATTAGGACCTCGAGTCTAGTCAAACTTTTTATTGCCGCTAACCAGCATTTCAAAGAGCATTTTGTATTAATAACCTGAAGACTTGGAGCCAGTTTCTGAGAAGTAAAAATATTTCAACTATATTAAAAGGAGTTCGGGGTAGCCTACCCTCTTCTTAAACATCTCCCTGCCCTGCAAGGAGTGTATTCAAAGAGAAACCAAAAACCACAATCAAAACCACAAACAAACAAAAAAAACCCCACCAGTAACAGAGGCAGAAAGGAAGAACAGCAGATAAATGACATGGTGATGCCCACATGTAATCCTGACACATGTATCTTCTAATTCATTGCAGCCCCTCTGCCATCATGATCACACAGGTCAGACATAACTTTTAACTAAGCAGCTTTTTATTTCAAGATGAGACAAAACAGCAGCCTCCAGAGAGCTTGGCAGCCAGCAACCACCACCTGACAAGATTGAAGCTAGGAGTCATAGCCCCCAGCAGCAGTCTAGTGCTGAATATTCTCCCCAGTCATATAGCCATATAATTATCACAGAATCACTAGGTTGGAAAGGACCTTCAAGATCATCAAGTCCAACCATTAATCCAGTGCCACAATGTTCCCTAAACCATGTCCTGAAGCGCCACATCCACATGTTTTTTGAACAGTTCCAGGGATGGCGCCTCCACCACCTCCCTGGGCAGCCTGTTCCAATGCCTGACCACCCTCTCAGTGAAGAAATTTTTCCTAATATCCAATCTAAACCTCCCCCAGTGCAACTTGAGGCCATTTCCTCTTGTCCTATCACTAGTTACTTGGGAGAAGACACCAATACCCTCGTCGCCACAACCCCCTTTCAGGTAGTTGTAGAGAGCGATGAGGTCTCCCCTCAGCCTCCTCTTCTCCACACTAAACAACCCCAGTTCCCTCAGCTGCTCCTCATAAGACTTGTGCTCCAGAGCCCTCACCAGCTTCGTTGCCCTTCTCTGGACACGTTCCAGCACCTCAGCATCCTTCTTGTAGTGAGGGGCCCAAAACTGAACACAGGATTCAAGCTGGAGCCTCACCAGTGCCAAGTACAGGGGTACAATCACTTCCCTACTCCTCCTGGCCACACTATTTCTGATACAGGCCAGGACGCTGTTGGCCTTCTTGGCCACCTGGGCACACTGCCGGCTCATGTTCAGCCAGCTGTCAACCAGCACCCTCAGGTCCCCATCTGCCAGGCAGCTCTCCAGCCACTCCTCCCCAAGCCTGGAGTGTTGCATGGGGTTGTTGTGGCCAAAATGCAGGACCCTGCACTTGGCCTTATTAAACGTCATACAGTTGGCCTCTGCCCATCGACCCAGCCTGTCCAGATGCCTCTGCAGAGCCCTCCTACCCTCCAGCAGATCAACACTCCCACTCAACTTGGTGTCATCTGCAAACTTACTGAGGGAGCACTCCATTCCCTCATCTAGATCATCGATAAAGATATTGAACAAGACCGGCCCCAGAAACAAGCCCTGGGGAACACCACTTGTGACCAGCCGCCAGCCGGATTTAACGCCGTTCACCACAACTCTCTGGGCTCGGCCATCCAGCCAGTTCCTGACCCAGCGAAGAGTAAACCTGTCTAAGCCATGAGCCACCAGTTTCCCCAGCAGCATCTTGCTCTGGGAGACGCTGTCAAAGGCTTTACTAAAGTCCAGGTAGGCAACATCCACAGCCTTTCCCTCATCCACTAGGCAGGTCACCTGGTCATAGAAGGAGATTGGGTTGGTCAAGCAGGACCTGCCTTTCATGAACCCATGCTGGCTGGGCCTGATCCCTTGGTTGTCCTGCACATGCCCTGTGAGCACTCTCAAGACCAACCACTCCATAATCTTCCCCGGTACAGAGGTCAAGCTGACAGGCCTGTCGTTCCCGGGATCCTCCTTCCAGCCTTTCTTGTAGACGGGTGTCACATTGGCAAGCCTCCAGTCTTCTGGGACCTCCCTTGTTAACCAGGACTGCTGATAAATGTTGGAGAGTGGCTTGGCAAGCTCCTTCACCTGCTCTCTCAGTACTCTCGGGTGGATCCCATCAGGCCCCATAGACAGTGTGTCTAGGTGGCTTAACATGTCCTTAACTGCTTCCTCCTGGATTATGAGGAGTATATTGTGCTCTCCATCCCCATCTTCCAGCTCAGGGGGCTGAATACATGGACTGGCTATTAAAGACTGAGGCAAAGAAGGCATTAAGTACCTCAGCCTTGTCCTCATCCTTGGAGACAATGTTCCCTGCCCTATCCAGTAGCGGATGGAGATTCTCCTTGCCTCTCTTTTTCTTGTTAATATATTTGTAAAAACATTTTTTTTTATCCTTTACGACTGTAGCCAGACTGAGCTCTAGCTGGGCATTTGCCTTTCTAATTTTCTCTCTGCATCACCTGATGAGATCCCTGTACTCTTCTTGAGTTGCCTGCCCCTTCTTCCAGAGGTGATAAACTCTCCTCTTTTCCCTGAGTCCCAGCAAAATCTCCCTGTTCAGCGAGGACTGTCACCTTCCCCGCCAGCTCTTCTTACAGCACATGGGCACTGCCTGCTCCTGCGCCTTTAAGATTTCCTTCTTGAAGGCCGTCCAGCCTTCCTGGACCCCTTTGTCCTTCAGGATGGTCTCCCAAGGGACTCTCTCAACCAGTGACCTGAACAGGCCAAAGTCTGCCCTCCGGAAGTCCATGATAGCAGTTTTGCTGACGCCTCTCCTTACTTCCCTCACAACTGAGAATTCTATCATGTCGTGATCGCTAAGCCCAAGACGGCCTTCGACCACCACATCTCTCACCAGTCCTTCTCTGTTTGTAAACAGCAGGTCCAGCAAGGCACTCACCAGCTGTGTCAGGAAGTTATCCTCCACACACTCCAGGAACCTCCCAGATTGTTTCCTCTCTGCCATGTTATACTTCCAGCAGATGTCCAGTAGATTGAAGTCCCTCACAAGAACAAGGGCCAGCGAATGCGAGACTTCTGCCAGTCGCTTATAGAATGTCTCATCCGTCTCCTCGTCCCGGTTGGGTGGTCTGTAACAGACTCCCAGCAAGGTATCTGCCTCATTGGCCTTCCCCCTCATCCTTACCCATAAGCACTCTACTTGGTCTTCACAATCATTGATTTCTATGCAATCAAAACATTCCCTAACATACAGAGCCACCCCACCACCTCTCCTTCCCTGCCTATCCCTTCGGAAGAGCTTATAGCCATCCATTGCAGCACTCCAGTCATGAGAAGCATCCCACCATGTTTCTGTGATGGCAACTACGTCATAGCTGTCCCGCTGCACAATGGCTTCCAGCTCCTCCTGTTTGGTGCCCATGCTGCGTGCATTGGTGTAGATGCACCTGAGCTGGGCTATCGATTTCAACTCTGGCATGCTACCCCTAGGCTCAACTCTAGTGAGCCTGGTTTTATCCCCTCCCCCCTCCAAATCTAGTTTAAAGCCCTCTCAATGAGGCCTGCACCTGGGGAGGAACAACCCCAGGCACCAGTACAGGTTAGAGGTTGACCTACTGGAAAGCAGCTCCATGGAGAAGGACCTTGGAGTCCTGGTAGACAATAAGTTATCCATGGGACAGCAATGTGCCCTGGTGGCCAAGAGGCCCAATGGTATCCTGGAGCGCATTAAAAAGAGTATGACCAGCAGGTCGAGAGAGGTTAACCTGCCCCTCTACGCTGCACTGGTGAGGCCTCATCTGGAGTATTGTGCCCAGTTCTGGGCTCCCCAGTCCAAGAGAGACAGGGAACTTTTGGAGAGAGTCCGATGGAGGGCTACGAAGACAATTAAGAGACTGGAACATCTCTCATATGAGGAAAGGCTGAGAGACCTGGGGCTGTTTAGTCTGGAGAAGGGAAGGCTGAGAGGGGACCTTATCAATGTCTATAAATATCTGAAGGGTGGCTGTCAGGAGGAAGGAGCCAGTCTCTTTTCCGTAGTGCCCAGTGATAGGACAAGGGGCAATGGGCACAAACTGCAGCACAGGAAGTTCCACCTCAACATGAGGAAAAAATTCTTTACTGTGAGGGTGATGGAGCACTGGGACAGGCTGCCCAGAGAGGTTGTGGAGTCTCCTTCTCTGGACACCTTCAAAACCCGACTGGACGTGCTCCTGTGCAACCTGCCCTAGGTGATCCTGCCTTGGCAGGGGGGTTGGACCAGATGATCATCAGAAGTCCCTTCCAACCCCTACCATTCTGTGGTTCTGTGATTCTGTGATTTTGCAAAGTAAAAGATTAGGGAGGTCTGTGAAATCTTATTTCTGCAAAGTTGTGTTTACACCATAAAGCATGAAGCTACTTTAACCTTACCATAATCTTTATAACTTGTGGTTTTTATTGTTCATAAAATTACCCACCTCCTTCTGAACTCCATCAGTAGTAACCAGCTCTATGACAAGCCACAATAGTGAGTTAGATAGAGAGTCTAAACAGCAGGTGAAGAGACACCTCTTTTTTATATTTGCTCTAAGTTTTCTAGCCATTAATTTCTTAACCTGAAACTCATTGTGCTTTGCACTGCAGTTCAAAAGCGTGACAGAGGACTGTGTTTGTGAGCTGGCATCTCTTCAATAAGAAAAACAGGAATCATTGGGCTATATCCTCCATTGAATTCCCTTGAATCTTCAGCATCAATTCCACTACACCCTTTTTAGTAAAGCAGAGATCTTACCTCACTGAGCTCTAAATGAGATGAAAAAATAGGATGATATCTGCTTTCAACTGGCAGGGCTGGCTTTTGTCTTTATGGCTTTCACACTGATAAATGATGATGAATAAAAATTACAGTCAACCTTACCAAGTGTTGTTTACAGCTGTGAAGAACTGATCGATCATTTAACTACCTATAATTAGTTAACAACTGATAGGAATGTATTGAGTAATAAATTAAATGCATTAACTTCACTTAGACTCTCCAACTTTATTCTTCTTACAGAATAAATAATACCTCTCATTAGCTGCACTTTATGGAATAACAAATAACATGTTTTTCTCTCCCTTCACCTACAGCTCCCTTCTGACTCTCATCAATCCATGTATGTGGGCACCAGAGACATTTTTCTTTAAGTTAAAATATGCAAATGTGATAGTGCTATGTATTTGTAGTGGGCTGATCCTGGCAGAATGCCAGGTGCCCACCCTGTCACTCCCCTTCTTAGCTGGTCGGCGGAGAGAAAATATAACAAAAAGGCTCATGGGTCAAGATAAGGAAAGGGAGAGATCACCAATTACCATCACGGGTAAAACAGACATAACTTGGGTAAATCAGTTTAATTTATTAACAATCAAATCAGAGCAGGATAATGAGAACTAAAACCATATCTTAAAACACCTTCTTCATGGGCTTAACTTCACTATGAATTTCTTCTACCTCTTCCCCACCCAGCAGTGCAGGTGGATGGGGAATTGGGATTACGGTCAGTTCATCACACTTGTCTCTACCGCTCGTTCCTCCTGAGGGGGAGGACTCCTCACACTCTTCCCCTGCTCCAGCATGGGCTCCCTCCTACCACAGGAGACAGTCCTCCACAAATATCTCCAACATGAGTCTTTCCTACTGGCTGCAGTTCTTCACAAACTGCTCCAGCCTGGGTTCCTTCCACAGGGTGCCATCCTTCAGGAACAGACTGCTCCAGCGTGGGTCCCCCATGGGGTCACAAGTCCTGCCAGAAAAAGCTACTCCCTCATGGGCTCCTCTCTCCATGAGCTCACAGGCCCTGCCAGGAGCCTGCTCCAGCACACGCTTCCCACTGGGTCACAGCCTCCTTTGGGCCTCCATCTGCTCCAGCATGGAGCTCCATGGGCTTCAGAGGAACAACCTGCCTCACCATGGTTTTCACCATGGGCTGACTGGGAATGTCTGCTCTAGCACCTGGAGCACCTCCTGCCCCACTTTCTTCACTGACCTTGGTGTCTGCAGAGTTGTTTCTCTCACATATTCTCACTCTTCTCACTGGCTGCAACTGCTGTGCCTTTTTTTTTCCCTTGTTAAATATGTTATAGGAGAGGCACTGCCACCACCACTGATGGGTTCAGTCTTGGCCAGCAGCATGTCCATCCTGGAGCCAGCTGGCATTGGCTCTGTTGGACATAAGGGAAGCTTCTAACAACTTCTTGCAGAAGCCACCCCTGCACACCCCCCCGCTACCAGACCTTGTCACACAAACCCAATACAGTATTTGTTCTCCTGTCTGCTTCTATTAAATAGTTATATAAAACCCGCGTCAGATTACCTTACTGGTGAATGGAGGGTACATAAGCAGGGTAATGAAAGCCTATTTTGCTATTGGACTCAACGAGATTTTGAACAGGTTTCAGAGAAATCAGAGCTGGAACAGTACCAAATACTCTTTCCTACCACTGAATTCTTTTACAATTAGATTCATGCTTTTTGTAGTAACATAGCCATGTTGTAGTGTTCACATTATGCCCCTTTGCTGATTGTTAAGTCTCCCCTTACGCTGTAAAACTACTTCTCTATCATTCCCTACTATAAAAAAATTTCAGACCATGAAAGGTGATGTTACTTTCATTGAACTCATGTTGAAGTCGAAGGAAAGGTCACTGGCACCACTGGCACAGAGGTAGGCATGGGTCAGTTCTCCAATGAAGTGGGCTGTTATTATTAGCTGCTGGCTTGCTCTGATACTGGAGTGTTTTGAAGTGATGCTATATGAATTAGTAGACTTTGGAAGCACAACATCAAGAAGAGGATCAACTGACACACTCCTGTGCCTAACTGCATAATCCTGTTTCCTAACATAGACCCATGCCCTTCCTTAGTCCCTTGTCTATTGAAACATTTATGAGAGCTCCTGCAGCAGAAAAGCGTCCATGAATCTCCTCTGACACCTAACACCTTTGCACCTGCTTTTTTGGGTTTCACACCCCTCCTCCTAATATTTGATGTTACATCTTATACCAGTTCCATAAAGCAGCTGTTGCTTTGCATGGATTGACAGTCCTTTGGCCAACTGTATCGGAAAGCAACTTGTTATGAGCATTAAGCAAATTTGAAGAGAATACAAGCATTGAGCAAAGAAAGGCAAGATTAAATCCTGTCTAACAGAAATGTATGCAAGCCAATCAACTGGAAAAGCATTTCTGAGGCTGCAAAATGTATGCACAGAAATGCTGGTCTGATTAAAGTCAACTGGACTTTTGCCAGTGATTTAAAATGAAGAATTTCACCAGCGGTTGATTTAATGCTGTTGGCTTCACACTACCAAGTTAAGCCCTTTATTGCACTACTACCTCCTGTTTTGTGGTCTTGGAAAACCCACACAAATAAAACCCATTTTTTTACAAATCCAGCACAGGAATCCTTTGTACCTTTCTGAAATTCTACAAATGTGAAGGTTTTACATGTTCTTTATGATCCCATTGAATGAGAGAGGAAGGACCAAAGGGTGAGTTCTTCCAGTGCCTGACTGGATAGTGAAACCCCTGGGAAATTTGTGTCCTGTACATCCCCCTGATTGTGTTTTTCATTTTATAATTGTTACACACGTAAAAAACAAATAGCAAAGGAAAGAAACAGATTGGGAAATTTACAGCATTGAAGAATAATGTGCTGGTAAAACAAGCTGTCATTTTACATTTCTGTTGAGCCTGCTGGTGTTTTGCTTGCTTAACCAGGGTATGGCTTTGGGATGTGTGAGTCACAGATCACAAAAACAAAAAGTTACATGGAAGTGCCCAGTGGGGACTTATGTGAAGTCTCCCTACACTTGCATAGAGCTTGTGAGCTAATTGGTGTCGTAAAGATTGGAGGCAGCCTGGGCTGCAGTGACCATGAACTGGTGGAGTTTACAGTCCTGAGGGATATGCGTCAGGTAAAGAATAAAGTCACGACCCTGAATTTTAGGAAAGCAAACTTCCATATCTTCAGGAAGTTAGCCAATAGGACCCCTTGGGAAACTGCCCTCAGGGACAATGGAGCAGAACAGAGATGGCAAATCTTTAAGGGCACTTTCCAGAGAGCACAAGAGCTTTTGATCCCCAGGCATAAGAAATCAGGAAAGGAAGGCAAGAGGCTGGCATGACTGAGTGGACACCTGCTGATCGAACTAAAGGGCAAGAAGGAAATGCACAGGCAGTGGAAGCAGGGACAGGTATCCTGGCAAGAGTACAGGGACGCTGCCCAGTTGTGTAGGGTGGGGTCAGGAGGGCCAAGGTGTGGCTGGAGCTGAACTTGGCAAGGGACACAAAGAATAATAAGGGCGGCTTCTATAGGTATGTTGGACAGAAAAGGAAGGTCAAATAAAGCATATCTCCCTGATGAGCAAGACTGGTAAACTAGTAACAACGGATGAGAAGGTTGAGGTACCTAAAAAATTCTTTGCCTCAGCCTCACAGTCAAGTGAAGACCCTGGAGACTGGAAAAAGGGAGACATTGCACCCATTTTTAAAAAGAGTAGCAAGGAGGGCCCTGGGAACTACCAAACTTTCATCCTCAACTCTGTGCCTGGGAAGATCATGGAACAGATCCTGACAGAAGCCATGCTAAGGCACATGCAGGACAGGGAGCTGATTTGAGACAGCCAGCACAGCTTCACCAAAGACAAGTCCTGCCTGACCAACCCAGTGGCCTTCTAAGATGGAATCACCACATCAGTAGACAAGGGCAGAGCTACCGATGTCATCTATCTGACCTCGGTAAGGCCTTTGACATGGTCCCCCACAATATCTTTCTTGCTCAATTGGAAAGCTATGCATTTGATGGGTGGACTGTTGGGTGGATGAGGAATTGGTTGGATGGTTGCATCAAGAGGGTAGTGGTCAATGGCTTGATGTCCAGATGGAGATCCGTGACAAGTGGTGCACCTCACGGGTGCGTACTGGGACCAGTGCTCTTTAATATCTTCATCAATGACATAGACAGTGGGATCGAGTGCACCCTTAGCAAGTTTGCAGATGACATCAAGCTGAGTGGTGTGGTTGACATGCCTGAGGGGTGGCATGCCATCCAGAAGGACCTGGACAAGCTCAAGGAATGGGTCTGTGTGAACCTCATAAGGTTCAACAAGGTCAAGTGCAGGGTCCTGCATCTGAGCCGGGGCAACCCCCAGTATCAATACAGGGTGGGGGATGAAGGGTTGTAGAGCAGCCCTGCCGGGCAGGACTGCACGGTACTGGTGGATGAAAAGCTGCACATGAGTCAGAAAGGTGCGCTCACAACCCAGAAGGCCAGCTGTCTCCCTGGGCATTTTTGCCCAGAGACTGAAAAAGGTGGATGTGTCGCCAACAGATATGGAATCTATTAACAGAAAATGAAGATCCACAAGATTTCAGTTGTGCTAGAGCACCTCAGTCATAGCATACCTCAGCTTAAAACAGCTGCACTGAAAAATGAGATTGGTAGATTAAAAAAGCAAGAAGTATAGTCCATATGCATGCTGGAAACCTCCTTAGTAACTGTAGTTTACCTCAAAAGTAGTACAAGTTAAAGGTGCTTAGCACCTTGTGTTTCCTGAAGTTTCCCTGTTTACAACAAAAATTAACAGACTTAACAGACATCATAACAGTCTGTGAATTTCTTATGTGGCTGACGAACAAATTCAGGCACCAAAACAACTAATATGCCAGCAAAAATTTATACATATATATGGTAGTTGTCTTCACAAACTTCAATTCAAAATGGGTATTTGGTGACACTGTATGGTTTTGTGTAATAAGCTACATTCACGCTCTACCACTTCTGGGTAGCAACTACAGTCATGTGTTATACGATCCATCTCATTGAGATTTACCCCCCTGAATTAGCTCATCAAGTAATATTGTGTGTCTAATTAAAAAAAAAAAAAAGACAACTGAACTTTTTTCCTAGGAAAACAAGCAACTAAATAACCAAATAAACTAAGAGCTTCAAGACTGCTTTATTTTTTGCACCTGTCATACAGAAAATGGATAGAAAGGGAACAGGGAGATTGATTACTGAAGATGTAATTCAGTCCTAGAGTTCTGATGATCTCATAAGCTGTTATGAGTCTGTCAAAAATTCTTGACTGAATTACAGGTATGTTATCCATCTCTTTGAATCTATTTTTGCACGTTATCAGTGTCTCTCTGGCCATTATTCTATGTACAAAACCAAGGTAAAATTAGACTTCGATCATTTCTGCTGGGCTGAAGTTTGCCTTTATTTCTTTCTAGTAAGTTTTACACTGGAGAATATTGTTGCTGTTCTCATGCATTTCTTTAACCTTCCCAGAAGAAACTTTTAAGGATTTGAAAGTCAAATAAAATTGAACTTTCTAAAAGATGATAAACAGGAAAAATTTTTAGCAACTCTCTACCTTATTTTGCGTATTGGTTTACAAGTTTACTCTTTTTTTCATAACATTGTAAAAGTAACCTATTCACCTATCAAAACAGAGCTTGCACGTACTTGCTACCTGACCTCAGTACCTGGGAAAATTATGGAGCAGTTCGCCTTGAGGGTGCTTACAGGGCATGTGCAGGACAACGAAGGGATCAGGCCCAGCCAGCACGGGGTTCATGAAAGGCAGGTCCTGCTTGACCAACCTGATTTCCTGCTAGGACCAAATGACGCGTCTAATGGATGAGGGAAAGGCTGTGGATGTTGCCTACCTGGACTTTAGTAAAGCCTTTGACAGCGTCTCCCAGAGCATGCTGCTGGAGAAACTGGTGGCTCGTGGCTTAGACAGGTTTACTCTTCACTGGATGAGGAACTGGCTGGACGGCCGAGCCCAGAGAGTCGTGGTGAATGGTGTTAAATCCGGCTGGCGGCCGGTCACAAGCAGTGTTCCCCAGGGCTCGGTTCTGGGGCCGGTCTTGTTCAATATCTTTATCGATGATCTAGATGAGGGAATCGAGTGCTCCCTCAGTAAGTTTGCAGATGACACCAAGTTGGGTGGGAGTGTTGATCTGCTGGAGGGTAGGAGGGCTCTGCAGAGGCATCTGGACAGGCTGGATCGATGGGCAGAGGCCAACTGTATGACGTTTAATAAGGCCAAGTGCAGGGTCCTGCACTTGGCACAACAAATGCAACGCTCCAGGCTTGGGGAGGAGTGGCTGGAGAGCTGCCCGGCGGAAAGGGACCTGGGGGTGGTGGTGGACAGCCAGCTGAATATGAGCCAGCAGTGCGCCCAGGTGGCCAAGAAGGCCAACAGCGTCCTGGCCTGTATCAGGAATAGTGTGGCCAGCAGGAGTAGGGAAGTGATTGTGCCCCTGTACTTGGCACTGGTGAGGCCACACCTCAAAGACTCTGTTCAGTTTTGGGCCTCTCACTACAAAAAGGACATTGAGGTGCTGGAGCATGTCCAAAGAAGGGCAATGAAAATGGTGAGGGCTCTGGAGCACAAGTCTTATGGGGAGCGGCTGAGGGAGCTGGGGTTGTTCAGTCTGGAGAAGAGGAGGCTGAGGGGAGACCTTATCGCTCTCTACAACTGCCTGAAAGGGAGTTGTGGAGAAGTGAGTGTTAATCTCTTCTCCCAAGTAACTAGTGATAGTACGAGAGGAAATGGCCTCAAGTTGCACCAGGGGAGGTTTAGACTGGATATTAGGAAAAATTTCTTCACGGAGAGAGTGGTCAAGCATTGGAACAGGCTGTCCAGGGAGGTGGTGGAGACACCATCACTGGAAGTCTTCAAAAAACATGTGGATGTGGCACTTGGGGACATGGTTTAGTGGTTGTGATGGTGTTGGGTTGATGGTTGGACTTGATGATCTTGAAGATCTTTTCCAACCTTAATGATTCTGTGATTCTGTGCTCATTTACACTCTCCAGTGCCCAGTACTTACACCACAGGAGAGAATGATGACCAACCCTTATGAGCATTTCACTGAATTAGTAGATGTTAGCAACAATAGTATTAGGCAATAATTGACCTAATCTGTCTAACTGGGGGTCATAAATACTTGTATTGAGTGTCCATGGCAAGGTGTTGTCAGTGTGGGGGCTTCAGGATGGCCTTTGTGGGAAGAGACTGGGGGCTGCTCCCTGGGGAACACAGACAGTTCCAGCCAGCTCCAGTGGACCCACCACAGGACACGACCAAGCTCCTCAGCCAAGTGTGTGATGCCACTGTAAAAATTTATATAGGAAAGGGGCAAAAAACACCAGAGAAAGAGGGAGAGAATAAAAAGAGTGAAAAAGAGCAGAGGGAACACCAAGGTCCAAGCAGGAGGAAAAGGAGGTGCTCCATGGTGGACTACTTCTCCACACTGCAGCTTGTGGAAGACCCATGCTGCTGCAGATGGATATTCCTGAAGAAAATGCAGCCCATAGAAACTCCATGCTGGAGCAGAGAAAAAGTAGGAGGAAGAAGGAGAAAGAGCTAGAACTCCCCCAGCCATCCTGCACCGCTCAGGCCTGGGGGAGGAATCTGGAGTGAAGGAGTGAAGTTTACATTGGGAGAGAAAAGATGTTGTTTGAATGTGTTTGTTTCTCACTATCCAAATACATATTGCCAACTATTAATCTTCCCCAAGTACAGTCTGTTTTGCTTGCAATAGTAAACAGTAAACAATCTCCCTATCTTTTATCTCATCCCATGAGCTTTCTTAACCTATTTTCTCCCTATGTCATGCTGAGGAGGGGGAGGGAGTGAGCAGCTGGGTGGGCATTTAGCTATTGGCCAAGGTAAGCCCACCACAACACTTTACAGTGTCTTTCTGTTTTCCCTTTTTAGACTGTTCAGATTAATTCAATATTTTAATTCATTAAATAGTTATCTGCCAGTGACTACCAGCTTTTGCCCATCTGAAAATCAAACATCAGACATCTACTACACTAGCAAGGCTACTGATGCAATTGCTCTGAATAATATCAACCCTATTAAGTACACTAAAGGCCAAAGACTTTGCAGCATTTTAAATCTTTTAACAAAAGTGTTCCTTTAACTGTATTCTCAGCTTCCAAAGCTGCCCTTGAAATGTTCATTCTGGGAAACTAATTTTATAAACTATATCAGAAAGGTTTGTGCAACCTGCCTCCTAGGTCACTGCAAGTATAAATTAAGTGCTGGCCTCCAGAGAAACAAGGAAAGACGGTAGACAATGCCAATATTTTTCTTCTTGACCTTTTGGACCACGCTGACATGATGTTGCTTAAGGTTTTTGCTGTTATATAAAAGTCATCTGCACAGGTCCAGATTTTTTCCATAGATTGAAAGTGAACCATTACCCAGTAGCATCCATTCACTTTTAGCAGATTTCAAACCTATTGAATAGGAAGTGGCATAAAGGAACATTTTTGAGCTTTCCAAGAGAAACACTGGTCTCTTAGGACTCATCCCTGGAAAGACATACATGCAGGTTGACATGCGAAGGCTGCCCATAATGCATAGACATGGGTAAGCCTTTGCACTACAAGGCCTTTAGAAGCAACTGGGAAAATACTCGTTGATTTTAACATAGCAATGACTGGGGCTAAATTCACTGTTCTAGTCCACTGGTTTGAATGCACTCACTTTCCCTAGATGTTTAATTCTTTTGCCTGTTCAGGATATATGTTTTTCTCATTACATTATGGTCCATTTTAACAGTTACTTTTTATCTGGTTTGTCCCCTATCTTTGTTATCTGAAGGAGGAGTAGAGGAAGGAGAGAGGAGACCTGCACTATTTGTGGTGTTGTGAATTTTTCTATGCAGTGTCCGCTTATGATGTGAAGCTACTGTTCAGCCTTTTTTTCTGTTTCCTTTACATAATTTTTTAACAATTCTTTTCAGATAAATTACCTTACAGTGAAAAGTCAGAGGCAAAAGTTAATTACTGTTTGCATTTCTTCAAAACATAAGCATGGCCAAACCAGACCTCACATAAGTTTAATCCACTCCAACATTGCCTGTAAATCACCAGTAACAGATGTTTAGAGAAAAAACAGTAGTCAATAAAGAGGAGCCTGACACTTATCCCTAAAACTCCCAACTCATCCTCCAGGAATCAGGTTATTAAGAACCTGAGAAATACACATGACATCTGAAACTGTAGTTAGTACCAGTCAATGGTTTAATTTCATTATGAACAATAAGTCTCAGAGCAGCTGTGGCAGAGGGCATTTATGCATCCAACACAAGAATCAATGTTGGTGCATGCCTGGCAGTCCTTTTCTCAGTCTTTATTATATATTCATACCATGTCTCATATGTAATGACCCTTTCAGACAGATATTTGTGCTCACAGGAACATGCAGTGCTGTTTATAGAATTTTCCATACTGTTTTTAAAGGAAAACAGACGCTGAGAACAAATGAAGTTCATGTGTGAATTTTACTGTCAAGATGCACTTTAATTTCACAGAAAATAGCTATTTGCAGCCACCTTCTTATCAACACTGGCCAAATCCCCTTTGGGATCAGGTGTTCCTTCATATATCAGAATAAACACAAGCAAAACTTAGTCACTTGAAATAAAAAAAAAAAAAACAGCTTGGTCCCATTTAACAGCTTCTAAGGCATTTTCAGTAATATTACTACTAAAACACTATTGCTAAAAACTGTAAGGAATGTGTTTTAATCTGTTAGGCAAAGATATGTAAGACACTGATAAAATACTTTATAAGACAAATAAAAAAGATTGCACATAGTTTGTTATCTTACTTCAAAAGGGAGCTCTGTTATTTCCATATTTCCAGACAAGTCCAGTTTTTCCAGATTCTCACAATCACCCAATTCTGGAGGGACTGACTTCAAATTATTGAAACTCACATTGAGAACTCTGAGGTTTTTTAAGCAGCCTGTGAGGGAAAGATAATTAAAATCAGTGCATTAAAAAAAAATTAAGAGAGAAGGTAAAAATAAAAGGCATACTCAATTTAGCAAAGAAAAAAAACTCCTTAATGTGATGATGAGCAAGTGATTAATAAGTGTTTTCTGCAGTAATCACTAACATGGGGTGGGGGGGCAATAATGCTGTGTTGCACCCATGTGGACTTCCATTAATCAGCAATGTTTTTGGCAAGAGTTTGAAAGGAGGGAGCAAAGACCTGTAAAGATCTTGGTTCTACCGGAGGTGAGATACCTGCTGACCTCAGTTGAAACTAGAAAAGTTGGCTTTCGGTTTGGCCACTTTAGAAAACTTGCCTGATAACTGAAAAGCATCTTAGTATTTTTTATAGAACCTGTTCATTGGGAAAAATCTCTCCTACTAAATTTACTACATCAAGAATTCTGCCTTTGGTATCCAGCATTGCTTACTTTTGATTATAAATTTTAATGGACATGTGTATTTGTTTCATTATTTTCTTTATTGCAATTTATCATCCTTGTAGGCTTAATTTTAAGTCCTTTATAATATTCTAGGCTACATTTAGCCACATTGTATTTTGTGTTTCTCCATTTTATAGCATTACATAATTTTCAGTAAAAATATGTTTAGAAACATCATTAAAATGCAAAATGTATTCTACTGAAAAAATGCAAATTATACTGTGGCATAGACAAAGGGGAATGAAGTAAGGAATTTGAATGTATCAAATAGCTGATGTGTTAACAAAGGGATCATGAAATACATGACAAAATGAGAACATTCTATGGACAGTTGTGCTGTTGTATTACATGGGCAATCATAGAATCACAGAATCACAAAATGGTTTCAATTGAAATGGGCCTTTAAAGTCACCTAGTCCAAAGCCCCATCCTACCTGACCTTGAACACTTCCCATGATGAGGCATCCACAACTTCTCTAGGAAACCTGTTCCAGTGTCTCATAACCTCCATTGTGAATAATTTCTTCCTTATGTCCAATCTAAATCTACCCTGTTTCAGTTTAAAACTATTAACCCTTGTCCTGTCTATACAGGCCCTGGTGAAAACTTCATCTTTGTCATAAGCCTGCTTTATATATTGAAAAGCTGCAATAAGGTCTCCCTGGAGCCTTCTCTTCTCCAGGCTGAACAACCCCAACTCTCTCAGCCTGTCCTCACAGGAGAGGTGTTCCACCCCTCTGATCATTTTTGTGGCCTCCTCTGAACCCACTCCAACAGGTCCATGTCTTTCCTGTGCTGAGGGCTCCAGAGCTGGATACAGGACTCCAGGTGGAATTTCACAAGTGTGGAGTATAAGGGGAGAATCACTTCCTTTGACCTGCTGGCCATGTTTCTTTTGACGCAGCCCAGGATACAGCTGGCTTTCTGGGCTGTGAGCACACATTGTCAGCTCATGTCCAACTTTTCATCCACCAGTACCCCCAAGTTCTTCTCAGCAGGGCTGCTCTCAATCCATTCATGCCCCAGTCTGTATGGATATTGGAAATTGACCTAGCGCAGGTGCAGGATCTTGCACTTGGCCTTGTTGACTTTCATGAGGTCCACATAAGTCCACTCCTAAAACCTGTCAAGGTCTTCTTGGATGGCATCCCCTCCCTCAAGCCTATTAACTGTACCACTCAGCTTGGTAGCATCTGTGATATTCCCGTCCATCTTCATCTTGACACACAAGTTTTCTCACTTTTGCCTTTCCAGTTCTCTCCTCATCCTGCTGTGGGACACTGAACAAGCAGCTGTGGGGGACTGAGAAAGCTGTATGAGCCTCAGCTGCCTATAAGTGTTAACCCACAACAGATGTATTTCCTAACTTTTCAGCTACTGAAATTTCTACCTCTCAGTTCCATTAGTAGCTAGAGAACTAATGTAGACAAGACATCTAGTGCCACCAACATCCTAGTCACCTTCTTATCTAACTGCTCAGATGATGCATGGCCAGTGCATAAGTGGGAAATATGGAGCAGAATTGCTTACCAAAAAATTTAAAAAAAAATTTTAAAAAATTAACTCTGCCTTTCTGGGCAGAGTGACGAAGGCAAGCACCGCTTCCCTTTCTGACTTTCCTGCCTTCTGAAACTATGGCTTTTCAAGCTTTTTGATCCTTTCATAATATCTAACATGTATGTCAATGTTCACAATATGGTTTGTCCAGCTTGTAGGTGTGAGAAAGCAAGTAGAAGATGCATCATTTTTTTTCTTGTCATATATAATCTCTCTCTAATCAGACAGAAGCACACTACAGAATCTACAGTCAAGTGCCAGTAATTGTTGTGGCTAAGATTATGAAAATTACTGGAAAAAACCATGAGTCTTACAACTTAATTTAATTCTGATAACTAACTCAGGACTACATAAATGAGTGCGATACAGTTCACAAAGATCTGCCTGCAGGGAGCTGTTTCTTGCAATTCTGGGCAATGGCTATTTTTTCACTTATGGGCTCTCCAGTGGATTAAGTTATGTCACTGACAGCTGAGCAGTAGTCAAGCAATAAACATCCCTCTAGGACCATAAGACATACACAGGACTTGCCAGGACTTCCTGGATAAAACCCATACAGCACCACTTCTCATAATCCCATTTTTTGATTTATCACATTCTGTCTTAAAAGTAGTTTGTTTTTTCACATCCATGGCTCTTATGGAAAAACAAAGTTACAGAGGTTCATCCTTTTCAGGATTTGGAATGGTCTTTGGATTGCTGGTCTGAATTTATTTGTAGAATTTTTACAACTATTAATTCTTTTGACAATTTTAAATTTAAATAGATATTTCTTTCCCTGGTGTTTACTTCTCTGATGTTTTCATAGGTAGCAGACATATCAGAATTTATTTTACTAACCTGAACAAGCCAATTCTTCTAATCTCCTCTCACAAAATAAAAATTCCTCTCATTGAGTGGTCCTAATAAACTTCTTTTGCATCTGTTCCCATATGAAATAACTTTTCCTTGAAGCTGTGTGACCACAACTTTATGTATGTATCATACGGGATTTTCCTTCTGTGACTCTTAGATTAGGAATTTAATTTCTTCAATTATTTGCATTTAATGAGCTCATGACTCGCTGCACAAATTTTTAGCTCCTGGCTGCATGACCTTGAACTCTGCAATCATGAATTTAATGTCTACTTTTTTGAAAGCCCATCTGCTCAACCAGCTTTTTGTATTTCCTCCTGTTTATGCAGTGACAATAACAGCCAAACTGTCAGCAGAAAATTTCAGCAGCCCAATTGCTCAAAATAATTAAGAAATAAACTCAAGACTGATCCTTGAGAAACTCTATAAATCATCTTCCTCCTGACCCACGGCTTCTCTTTCCAAAGAAGTACCTTGTTGCCTCTGCTTTAGCAAGTCCTTTGTTCATTTTTACAATTATTGCATCAAAGTCCATTTTCTTAGATTGAAACATTAACTTTCCATAGTTCACTGTATCAAGTACAATATGAGATTCCACAAAGAAAAGATCTACTACCTGAAGCTCAATCACCTTCTCAAAAGATAGATAGAAACAAAATTAGTTGGGCACAACTTGCTTTTCCTTTATAAATTTTTAATTTCCACCTAGTTTCCATTCAGCTCCACGTCTCTAATTACTCCTTCCTCTAAAAAGGTGTTTAAAATTCTTACAAGCAGCAAACCATACAGGGATAGAATTAGGCTGTATAAGCTGCCTGAATGGTAGTCCACGTTACAGACTGAGATCTTTTCCATTTGCAGACAAAAGGATTAACACTGTCACCCTCCTTTTCCCCTAGACCTGTTAAACAAGGCTGCTAGGCTATTTTTGTCAGAGAAAGAGACAAATATATGACTATAGGACAACATTAATGACAATTCAAAATTCTCAAATACAGGCATCTTGGCTGAAGTAGTGCAAAATTAAGGAGCAATGAATCTCTAAATAATCTTCAAACACCATAGGCATTGTCAGTAAAATGCCAGCCATTCTCACCCATATTTGGAGTTTATTGCAATTGCAATAACAGCTGGGGAATTGAGGGGGGTGAAGGGGGTTATAAGGCAGCATGAACAACTTTCACTGCCCTGTAATCTGTATTTAGGGGCTTATTTATACCTTCTTAGTGCAGAAGTTCTCCCCTCTCTAAGGTATGGTACGCAACTACCACCAGGCTTAATGAGCACGCAATACAGCCGTTGAAGCAGCCTTAGGAGGGGACAGAGGAGGTGACACTCCTTTCACCCCCTTCACAGCTGCACAAATGAAGAGCATGATTTGACCTCCACACCTGCTACCTATATATTAAAATAATAAGTACAACTTCTCAGTTAAAAGTAGTAATAATAAAAACATTACTGTTACAACAGTGTTGTTAGCTATACACAATGGCACTGAATTTTCAGTTCAATAAAAATTGCAAATTAGGGAGTTTAACAGCTAACATCTCTGTGTTTTCCAAGGAGACACAGTAAAAACAGTAATGAAACGCACGGCTTCCCTGGCAGTTTTACAATTAAGAATATTTTATTTTTAAGTGGAAGCTGCAATGACATAGTTGTTGCCTAAGATAATGTTTATTCCCAGTTTAAATTTTTAATTAATTATTTAGAAAAATTAAACCAGTAATTAAACTCTATAATTTCTGATGGGCAATGCAACATGGTAATAATGGTAATGCAACTTCACCATTTAGACAAGCGGACATTAGTGCTCTTAACAAGGTGTCAGAGACAAAATACAGATGAGGTTACAGAAAGCCCGTATTATCTAAGGATCCCATTCAATGCAGATGCAGATCCACTTGTATAAACTGCAGTAAAACGCAAAGCAAATTTTTGCATTGATCTGCAATGATCTGATAGCAGCTTCCTATGGGCCAAGACAAATATTCTCCTTTTTCCAGTCTTCTCTACTGAATCAGTGCCATTGCCTTTGATTTATCTGAAAGGAGGTATTGATGTTCAAGCTTACAGGTAACAGTTAAAACATCATTTTATATTTTTTTTTTTACTTCTGCTTAAAGCATCCAAACAAAGGAGGGATGAAGACCTCCTGAACTGCTTTTGCATAATAAAGTTTCAAAACCTTTTTCTGCCATTAGGGTTTATAAAAGCTGTAGCACAGTAACAGATTGACCCTGGGCTAGTAGAATTTCAGTTGTTAACCAGTCTTCACATGTTTAATTAAAAAAATTTAAACATGCTGATGGAAATTGCAAGTGACTACTACAAAGAACAAATAAAAAGGATAAAGCTTGGGATCTCAGTCTGTGGTCAGAACAGTATTAGTAAAATGTAAGGGATGAAAAAAAAAAGGTGGTCTTCCTGTACCAAAATAGAGGTAGAAAAACATGAAGACGTTCTTGTGGGTTGAATGGTAGAGAGATATAGCTTAGGGGAAAAAAATGTAGGGTGAGGGTCTACTGGAAGGTCCGAAAAGGAGATTAGTGAAAATAAAAATGCAATGACCTGAACTGAAGATGTTTTGGTAGATCAGAAATTCTATAGAAAAGTATATGACTTCCTTTTTTCATGTGAGCAGATAACCTGAAACATGGACTCTGATAACCCTGGGGATCCCCAAAAAAGGGTATATCTCTCAAGGGCAAAGTAGAGTATAAGCTCAATCTCTGGGCTGGAAAACACTTTCCGAGCATCAGAAATAAACGTGGAGTAATCTGTTTGGGAAGGGTAGAACAATATATTCTGATCACCTTCGAAATTCAAAAAGCTTCTCCTTGGATAAAACTTTTCCATCATAACCAGAACGGTGTGCACAGCCTCCATTCCCACTGTGACCCAAGTGAAGACAGAGAAATAAACCACAGAGTTTGCTAATACCAATGTGCTCTGTGTGGAAGGAGCGTATTCTAACATTGTTATATATAATGTAGTTACATAAAGCAATATGACAAAGTCTATAGATAGGAATCTTTCAGCAAAAAGAATTTATGTAATGAGTACTTTCCATGGCAGGGTTTACAGTCTGAGCTTAATGCCCGATGGTACTATTTAAAATCCTTTCAAGAATGCAAGATCTAATGATGTTGAAATTTGTTAAAGCAGTGTGTTTGTATTACATTTTAGTACAATATTCCCATTTATGTTAGCTTAATCAGATGAACAAAAGAGATTGTTTCCTCTCTAGTTGGTCCAATAAAAAGCATAATCTTGTACTTTTGGGAGTACAAAAAGTTAAATTTTGAGGAGCTTACCAGCTATTCCAGTAGGAGCAAGCCCTCATGTGAGCAGCTAGCCTTAAAGCAACTGGCATCTTCTTAAAAACAGTCAACTTGCAACAGAGGTGTTTAATACTGCCCCTTCAAATGGGGAATATAAACAAAATTTTCCCCAGTTGTATACAAGACTGAGCTGTTGGACAGATAATATTCAATACTGAATAAACGGCAAGCGTAAAGATGAGTCTGCAACTCCTCAGAATTAGACTGCATTTAAACTGAGAATTTACATTTTCTTCTTCGAAACTCACAAATCAGCACACTGGGATTCTTATTAATAAAAAAAGATAATTTAGGTATTTACAAGTAATTTAAAACTGTATTACTCATAGTTTTCCCCTCTGAGTTCTGGGAAATTGGATTAATGTTATGCACAAATGAAATTTTATACTGTGAGGTAGGGAGGAGACCAAAAAAATCCCTGTGATTTCTTATTAAAATATGTTTCAAAAGCGCAGTTATTTTCCCTTTTAAATATTTGGCATATCAAAAATGTAAGAGAACATAATGAGGTACAAAGATTTTATTAGCAGCTCTTTGAGATATTTCATTAATAATTTGTGGGACAAAAAATTCTGATATAGCCTCACTATCCCATCCCAGCATAAAAACTCTGGGATCACATGAATATGCAGTTCACCACTTCCTATGTGCAAGTGGGAATATATTCTGCTGGATATTTTAAATTATAGCAATTACTAATGTACCAGCACTAACTGATATAAAGTGACTGTACTGCAGCCATGCAGTCAGAGCCAGAACTGCAAACTCACCCAGAAATCATTGCCAAAGAAAATCCTCCAGCTACACCCCTGCTTACGATTTTTTCTGTTATTCCTGGGAAAACCAGACCTGACAACTTTGAGACAGACAACTCCATTTTACAGTTTTCTCCATTTTTGTTTACTAGCTTCCCATGAAAATATTTGCTATTCCACACAAAAGAATCAAATCAAAAGTATTCTCATCTGCCTTTTGATCCAAATTTGATCTGTTCAAGTGCATAGGTGATTATAGGTAAGAGTGTGGTTTGAAATAGCTGAGAATGGATTCAGGTCTTTCTTCTCTCTGCTTTAGAGTATAGCATTCCCTTCTAAATCAGGTAAAACAGGAACATGAACTTCAGTTCCTGCAGATATTTTAGTCCAGAGTCTGCTACTGAAAATACTACTATACTTTTTCCACTGAAAATACTCTTAGCACCTCCTGTTCTCTCACACCTTTAAAGCCCTCTTGTGAGAATCAAAAGTAGTCTGAACATGGCTCACCAGTTTAGCTTCTGCTGGATGATTTGTTGGTCCAAACTTGGCAATTCTGTCTGAAGATTAAAGACTCAACAGCATGCGTGTCATTGCCAACTTCAACCATCTGTCATTGCTCTCAAGTATGTTTTAGCTGTGATATTTACCTACTTACTGCTGTTTTGTAAACAGAACACACAATGATGAATACCTTAGCACTTAACCTTTCCAGAGACCTTCCTTTCTGATTTAGCACCCAGTCCTCACTCCTTGCTTAGATACAACTTCCAAACTAAACCCACATCGATTATTTTCCCTGTGATAATTTGGCAGCTCTATGACTAAAGTATGAAAGGTTTCATTTTGAAGCAACATCCAAAAACTTCAAAATATCCAAGACCTTTCATAATAATGTCTTATTAAAATAATGAACATTTCCAGTACATATCAGTGTCTGTATGCATATATAGTACCTGAAATAAAAGTATAACCATTTGCAAGCGTCTCACCTTACATGTCAACAAAAGAGTGCATTATACAAATTGAGATAAAAACTTCTCTGTAATTTATGCCATAATAACAAGGGCAGTTCCATTGCATTACTAATAGGTGGTCTGTCAACACAGGACATTCAGTAAGACTGAAAATCGTTAGGCAGTTTTGGCAAAAAAAAACCTCTGAACAGTTAGGTTGCATAGTTCTGGAGTGGCTTTTTTGTATTACTTCTTTTTAAACTACATTAGTGAATCTCTGTCTTTGCATGGATAGGCTAGAATTACTGCTGTGATGTAGAACTACTGTATAAATAGCATCTATGGCTAATCTAACTTATTAATTTGGTTATGTAGTGTCTCAAATGAAAGGTTCAAGTCCAGGTTTCTCCAGATAAATGTTTAGTAGAGTCATGCCTGCTCTTATTTAATGAAGCTTGAAAAAAATTTCTGAAGAAGAGTTCACTGTTAAGAGGAGGACAGTGAGTGCTATAGCATTGTGTCTGAGGCAGGACCTACAGCAAACAGTTTTCTAATATTCACTAACCTTTCCAGTCAAACATTGACATAAAGAAGCAGCAACAAAAACATTGAAAGAAAGCAAGCAACACCTTGGGTATGAGGGATGAGCATACTGGAGGGCAAGTGAATAAATGAGAATAATATGAAAGATACTGATGAGCAGAAATCACATCATGTAAACGCAATTGAAAGAACAGTGGTTGCTACTAGAAGCATTTGAAACTTTATTCCTTGTTTCCCAAGAAAGGTCTGATATGGCCTCTATATTACCCTCTATAGAGAATTGGTTAGAATTGCTAGAATGATCTGGGTTTGTGTGTTTTTTCTGGAATATAATTTATTAGCATTCACAATCACTTTTTCTTGGGGATTATTTTCATTAACAATGGACAATAGTAAAAGAAGAAATAAAAAACTTTCTTAGCCTTTACTTGCCTCAGTTGTTAAGCAGCAACACCTTAAAACCTTATGTTTAATGGTTTACAGTAGACTCTGGAAGGGAACTATGTACTTTCCCCTTTCTTCCACACACCTGGTAGAAGGTGTTTGTCCACTAAACTCACTAATCTATCTGAGTTCCATGGTCAAAGTGCTGACAAAACAATTAGGTTTTATTTTATGTCCATTATCTCCTGCTTGTGTCTTGTTTATGATTTGTTAGTGTATTCAGCTGCCAAGATGAAACCATAAAATATATCTCAACGTCAGTGGGAAATTTTCTGTGTAAAATACAATGTTAGTAAATAAATCAAAAGCATTAGTGTTATTCCACTAATAGAGTAGAAAATAAGAGTAGAAAAGTCTAGCACTGATTTCTGTGTTTCAGGATGCTTGTGCCCTTCCTGGTTTTCTGAGTTAAAACTATGATAACTATGGAGGTGGAGGTTTTAGTTTTTATCTTTTTTTTTTAAAGTTGTTAGTTCTTCATGTACATAAGGAATACCAACCATTGGGAAAGCTTAGGACTACTGCTTTTAAAAACAATGGCTGAAGTCTTAGTACATCTGGGTGCATGGAGTTGACTATGGGGGCCTCATAGTGGACTTAGTTTCCCCAGCTCTTAAAGGTATCACTGGTTACAGCAACACTCTTCCTTGAAAGAGCAGTAAATCCCTCTCAAACCATTAGTGTCTTTCAAACAAGACTTTTACATTGTAAGATCAGAAAACACAGGAGTGCCAAACTAAAATTCTTTTTATTATGTAGCTTAAAATGTCAAAGGCCAAAGTATGTAAGCATTAAGAATTTGTTTCTTTAAAAACCCTGATGTCATGTTGGATACACCACTTTATTAAATGGGGTTCATTACTGAACACATTATAAAATTCAAAAGATGGATTTTATGCAACATTATATGTTTGATTCCTTTTTACCACAACCTTATGTTTCAATTCATCTTGTCTGAGGTCTACAATTCTGTAACATTGCTATTTTTCTTAGACTGTAAGGAACATAAAACACCACCTGTTCTCAGGAAGAATTCTCCATCTACTTGAATACAAGCAATAACTTCCTTATAGTCATATAACAAAAATGTCAGTTTTTTCCCATGTTTGGGCCATACTACACACATAGTATTGCATAAAATTCAGCAAGTATAATTACATCCGGGGAGCTGTAAACATTTAGAGGGGGCTGTTCACTAGAAACAAGCAAGAAGACAACTATCAGCAAGTTAATAAGAATATACACGGATGCTCATTTCCCTGCAAAATAGTTAAATGACATAAGTATAAATAGCTGAGTAGTGCAACCAGCTTACCAATTTCCACTGGGAGATGGTTGATTTGATTTTTTGACAAGTCCAGTACTCTCAGATCTTGAAATAATGCAATGTAGGCTGGAATGGTTTGTATCAACGTATTGTGCACGTGCCATTCTTTCAGGTAGGTCTGTTCTTTCAGAGAATCTGGGAATTCCTGTAGATGAAATAAGAACATGTAAATAGAAAGAATCAGGTTAGAATTTTGTTCTACCATGTTTCTAAATACAAGGGGAAAAAATTCCACAGCGAAACCTCAACACATTTTCTTTATTATCTTGATGTAGGTAGAACAGCCGTTTGCCAAACCCTCATAAGAGCTGTTTGCTTTTGAAGAGCATTGCAGCTGTCTGTCACCACATATTTATTTTTTAACTGCTAATGCAATCATTTTGCTCTAAAACAGAAACCTATCTGAGGCACTCAACCTGTTTGGTGTCTCCCATACTATCTCCTTTTTCCAGCTGAAGGATTTTTTTAGAACACATTTCAGTGCTTTAACTCACTCATCAAGATGTAGTAAAATGCAACACAGAACAGAAGAGTGGGTATATGGAGAATATCTAAACAGGGTATGCCACAAACAAAAAAAAAAAGTGTGACTATGTTTGTAATACCTGCCAATGTTTCAAAATTTTCTTGCCAAGATGGAACACAGTCCAAGGAAGAGAAACAGTTCAGATAGGATACACACATATCACTATTTGAAAGTCTTTTTCCAAATAAGTGACTTAACTTTCTAAGTTATTTCAGAAATGTTTGAAAACTTTTACCAAATTTCTTTAGGAAAAATAAAAATACTCCATTTTTAAATCAGTCCACAGCTGCAACTAATTCTTGCTTTAGCGATGGAGAATCTTTTTCTTTAAGAATTTAGTATTGTTCTAAATACGCAGCAAATAAACTTGCTTCTGAGTAATTTACAGAATACTCTATTTGTCCAAAATCTCCAATGTATACAGTTACTAAATCTAAAAGTTTTAAAACTTTTAATTCCTGTAAAATTGCTTTAGTTAATTGCTATTCAGTTCAGATGTACACACTTTGTTTGAATTATGTCATCAAATTCCTTGAACTTGAAACAGACAAATATCAATTCATAAAGTTGAAGGTCAGATCACTTAAACTCCACATTCCAAAGCAGCACATAATTTACCTGTCTGTCCTGAGTTTTATACCACTGTGCATTGGTAACATCTGGAATAAATAATCTGGATGAGGCGCTATCACTAACTTTGCTCCATATAAAGAGATGTAAGAGTTTCAGCCTTTAATTCCTTTATGACTTCCAAATTTGTTTCCTGTGCATGAAGAATACGACACAGTAAGAATTACTGGTTTTTATTCAGAGGACATTGACCACTTTTTTTTTTTCCTTATAGATTTCATAGATCTCCTAAGACATTAACAAGGGTGATGCACTTTAATTGTTTTTTATTAATTCTGAACTTCTGAAGTAGGAATAGTGCTACTTAACTCTCAGCTAAATTAAAACTTCTAACTGTAATTGAAGATACATTGGACTTACCATTAACTGTTCTTTGTTTGGTTGTTGCTGCCTCTAATTTCAGTTCTTTTCAAATTTACACATGCAGACGCTTAGCCTTTAGATGTAGTTCTGCCTTCCTACCTGCCCTTCCATATTTGATATGGATCGTTTAATTTCTTACTTCATTTTCCCACCAGGTATATATTGCATTGTGATCCATCTTCTACATTTGTCAGTTTATGGCAGTTAAAAAATAAAATGCCAGAAATGCCTCAGGGCTAGTAATGAGAAATCTCTCCGACTTTCTGGAGTGGGTTTCCACTCCTCCACCTTCAGTCCTGCACATTTTTCTGCAGCAAAATAAAAGAATAAATACCAACTGCAGATTCAATTAGTATTGTTTTTCCCACCTGTACAGAATTGAAAATGTGGCACATAGGGGATAACATTTAGCTGGAGTGTCATAGATGTCTGTAAGGAAGAACCCTGATTCACAGAGAAAGCAGGTGCAGAATAGTCATACTGGAGGGAAATAGACGTATGGGTAACAGATACCATTTGCCACTCTATTTCTCCACAGTCCAGGTCTGTCTTTGTCTTTCTACTGTCATACTGGCTTTCTGCACCTTGTCACAACAGACTGCCTCCAGCTCCTTACTGGCAGATGCATCTGGGAGCAAAGGGGAACACTTACCCCTGTGAAACCAAGAGCCTACTGAAGGGGCCATCTCACAAACTTCTCCTTGACACATTGAAAACTGCAGCACACAAAGCACTCTCACAAACTAAGATCAAACTCCTTCAAAATTTCATAAAAATTTAGCCAAAATATTTTTTAAATTGTCTGTTATTAATGCAAAAAAGATTTTTAAGATCTTTACTTCTGTATTAAGGGTAATTTAAAGCACCAAGATATTCTTGTGCAGCAACTGAAATAAATCCAGACATGACTTCAAAAGAATGGAAGGAGTTTCCATTCATCTACAAATTACCCTGACTTACTTTTTTTTCTTCAGATTCTTTCTTTATATCTTATAATCATATTTACAATTTGCAAATGTAAGTTTACAAATATTTTGCTATAATGTGTTTTTTAACATTCTCCATCTTACAATATATTTTATTTGTGTTGCTGAAACCTAAATTGATGTGATATTTTACTTCATTTATAAACTAGATAGGGATGGGAACTGAAATTTGCACAAGCTTTATGTTTGCTTTACTCTCTGATTCCCTGGTGTTCTTTTGTAATCTTCTGCTGCCATGCTAAAGCTGGCAGCCTGCTGATAAATTGTTCCATGAAGACTGACACTTGGAGGATAGCCAGTCTTTTGCATTTCACAGCAAAACAATACCTCAAGCTCCTTTGATTTTTGGGAGGGGAAAATAAAAAGTATTAAAAGGAAATAAAAAACAAACTTACAACCATCAATGATTATGTAATTTCTAATTAGTAGAGAATTTACCTGCTAGACACGAACCTGAACTAAAACTGTGATCAAAGCTCTGAGAAGTTTCAATTCTGTTTCTTTTCCAGCTCTATGATTTTATCTGTCACGGGCCAAACCAAGGCCTTGGATCCAAATCTCTCTCATCTTTGACAAAGTTTGGAGCTAGTTCCAAAACTAGTCTGCCTCAGGGCCACCTGTACTACCTGACCGGGTCAAGAATTTTATACATTTTTGGGGAAAAAATATCTCTGCAAGTCAAATAAGCACAAGAAAGATTTTCTCTGTCCTTTCAATACAGCAGTTCTACTTGATCCTTTGTGGCAAATAAATACCTCACTGTCACTAACAGTTGGGAATACCAAATTGAAGTACTCTGTTCTCTCTGAAAATACACAGCATGTTAGACGATAAAACTGGGGGAATAAATAGAATGTAGTAATTAATTTGCTGCCCTTTTCTGTGAAGAAATGATATGCAAGAAGGTCATGAGTTACAAGTAAAGAATTTTACCATCATTCATTCATTTAGTTGTTGTACACATTTGACATTAAAGTTGTTTAAAGTGGGTATGCATCCAGATCCTCTGCTTAGATAAAGCAGCACAATCAAGAACAGTCCTGCTCTGTATTTGAGTGAACATCGTCACCTTTCCTTTGGCAATATTGGTATCACAAATTCAAAAATTTGTTTTTATTGAATGTTTTCAGAAAATCATTTAAAATTCACTGATCCATTAGAGAATAAACATTCATTAGTTAGAAGCAGAAAGTAAACACTCAGAGGGGAAAAGCAGAGTTAAAGTGAATTCACTGAAAAATTCATATGAATATTCATGGCATTATTTTGCCACAGTATTCATTCTGCTCTAATAGAAGTGCTATTTCTCTGAAGAACTAATTTAATTCAGTAGATACATGTTTACATGTACAAAGGATCTCAATTAAGTGTTTCATCAAGTCTCCATCATTTCTTCCGAGGCAACAGATTCAAACACACAATTCAAGACTCCAAAGTCCTTATACAGCTCCTTTTCATGGTGGGTTTGCCTGGAAAACTCTCAGATAAATAAAAAGGTTTTCTGAAACACACCTTGGGAACCTCAAATTACTTGTGGCACAGTGCATCATTCTCATGCTGTCAAGTCCCAAGGGTTTTGCAAATACAGGAGGATTTAGGAGATTCACTGCTGGGGCAATACAACCTGGTTCTGCCCATTCTTTATAAAGAGAAAGGAAAAGCCTGTCTGATTTTATTCACAACATCAGATGATGAGACTAGCCCATTTGTTATTGAAAGATCTTTTCGTTCCTGAATACAAATATTAATTCATCGCTGTTCCCAGCTGGCAGAAATGCACCACACAGGGACATAGACACTTGAGTCATAAATATTTGATGGGTATGTAAAAGAGGAGGCACAGGATCCACTGAAACTAGTGGATGTTGTCACACAGCCTCTTCCAGGTGGAGCTCTGACAGACAAAGGTAAAACTACCTCATCACTGCAGTTATCAACCACTGTCCACCGCCAGAAGCTAACCACCCTGGACAGGCATGGCCAAACCAGTACCCACATTACATGAGGACTTTCAGATTCAGAAAGACTCACTGAGTGTGTTCTCCAAGCAAGTCTTTATACTAATCCGTCTTACAGCATTGCAGTTCAGAAGGTTTCCATTAAGTAGTGTGACCATGCTGTTAGAATACTGTAGAGACATGAAATGTCTAGAGGTTCAAGCTGCATTTCTCAAAAAATTACCCTAAAAGTGAACAATAACTAGTAAGAATTAAAGATCTACAGGAAATTATGGATCTGCACAAACAGAATACAATTCCTCAGAATTCATGTACTGTAAAATCAAGCATTACTCTCTTTAGTCAGTACTCTGTGCCTATTTGCCTAATCTAATATTCATTGTATGAGCTTTATCTTTCCTCAGATACGTTAAAATAATTACCTTACAATTACAAGGAACAGTGAATCTCCACCTAAAGAAAATACATTATCATCTCAATGACATTTGAGAGGTGGGAAAAATATGGCACAGAGGTCCTGAAGGAAGGAATTCCTATTAGGAATTCAAAATGTGTGATCTGCTCTGATTTTCTCCCTTACAAAGGTTCTCAGAAGGAGATCTGAGATGATTTTCAAAAGACCATTATCCAGATGATTTTCAAAACAATTGTCCAAGCTACCCCAGTATATGATGGAGTGTTTTAAAAAAAATATTTTTAACCTCGTACTCAACAATGCAGAATCAGTGGCCCAGATTCACTGTTATGCTGTATGGATACGGAGCATGAGACAATAGCATCTTCGTAACATGTCTACATTTTCACCATCTAGACAGCCTGGGCACTGATTAGTGCCCAACGCAAGCTACTGTTCTAATTGGCTGCAACATTGCAAAGAACACCATTAGCTGATTTATGGACTCAGCTCATTTGCTGCTGAGGTTTCCAATGAGAGCCCTTACACTGAGACCTGTGGGGAGGATGTGGCAAAGCCACTTGCTTTGATCTTGAAAAATCCCTATGCTGGGGATTACTCCTCTGTGAGACTTAAGTTCACAGCTTCCAGAAAGAGATCTGCTGCATCCCAGAAGCAAGCCCAGTTCTCAAAATTAAATCTGTAATTCATACCAGCAACCTACTTAGATTTAGTTATCAACTGTCTAGAGGATATATTCCTGCTTCATTGATAAGAGGAAAGGGGAAACATAATAGAAATACTTATCAGCTAAAAGCAAGTGAGGTAGAGTATTCAGCAACTAGTTCCCAAATGGGCACTTTGCGGGCTGTGCTGTTTGCTGCTGCCAACAGCAAACCAAGCTGGTTATGTGCCTGTAAAACTGCACAAGCAAGCCCAGCTCTGATTTCTCCTAGTGTCCGAGAGCTTAATCTTCCAAACTTTCAACTCATAGATGTATTTGTGTGCAAAACACATTACAAAAACTAAGCCACAATCGATACCACAACTCCCAGCTGCATAACATACGAGCTTCTCTGAGAAAATTGTCACATGCCCACAGACCTTTTCACCTGCAAATTGCCAGCCTGTGCAGATTTGGTTGTGTAGTGTGCAAATCCATTTTGCCTAAGTGTATTTTTTAAGAGTGTCATGTCTGATTCTGTCTTTGGTTTAGGAGCAGCAGTTCGGATTAAAAAAAGCAAAATAAAATAAGTGGTATGATTTGTATAACTGATATAATTTTTACAAAATTTCTGCAATAACAGGAAATACACTTCTTTCAGAACTCTGTCAAGTGGATTTTTGCATTTTTAAAATATTTTTCAAGTGTTAGAGACTGAAAATGTACTTTGATTTTGAAGGACCATTGGTCTTCTCCATATACAGCAACTTTGATTTTGTCTTTGTCTGCAGACACCTGAACTCTGTCACAGTATCTTGTTAGGAAACAGGAAGCCCCCTTTAAGGAGGCTAGAGATGGATAATGAGGCACAGTTGTTGTGTGATATGGCCACAGTGAGCATATGATTCGGAGACAGAATCAAAGCGCATGGTGTTAGCAATGTACTGCTCAGGGTAGCATAATGTACATAACAGTACACTCATCTCTCTTAAATATGATCTTTCAGCATGTCAAATTGAAATTAAATGCTCTGGAAAGCTGAACAAATTATGTATGTTTGATTTTGCCTCCTAATGTAAAGCCTTCTTTATGGTGACAAAGCAAAGTATTAACAGTTTGGCAAAAGAGAATGAGCAACAGAAAAGTTTAGTTATGTAGCTCTCTGCTCCCTGATGCACTGAAAATTTTGCAGTTGCTACTATACTAGTGTCTAAGGAGATGTAATATGTCCTTTTTTCCTCCTAAGATACCTACAAAGTTTACAACACAAGAAAGTGTGCAGTATAAGACTACACAGCTTTAACATTATTTTCATTATCCCAGGTTCTCGAAAGATAAGACATGATAGCTCTCCAGCAACCAATCCTACCACATGAATGATTGGCATTAGTTGAAGAAACAGTCTTCTTACTAGAGCTGGATGGGAACCAGAGTTTTCTATTTCCCCAAAATCTAATCTGTTTCATGTTTATTCAGAAAAAAACTAAAGCCAAAAAAAACCCAAAAGTTGAAAGAGAAAACACTTTCATATTCAAGATCAAATCTGGGCCAAAGTTACATTTCAGGTCAATCGAAAGAATTGTTTTAGTAAAATTTAGCCACTTCATCAATTGACTTTTTAACTTGCATTTTTTTGTAATAAAAATCAGAAAAATATATCTCAAAATTATAAACTACAAAAGAGTCAAAATTCTAATTTCACTTTCTCATTAATAAAGTAACGTATATTCAAAATACATTTCAGTCAAAGCTTTAACAACAGAAGAAAACTTCAGACCAACTCCAATCCACCCTTTGCTGAATTTCAAAACAGCATTAATGCAGATTTTACTTCCAAACTGCTATTTCACATCAAACACAACTGCAAGTAAAAAGTGCTTTTTTCAGCCACACCACTGTGGATTGATGTTAATATTAGTTTTGATTTCAACAGAGATTGAGCAAAATGTTATCGTACTATTAGAGCAAAAAGACAGATCTCTGAGTAGTAGAAGACATCAACAAGCCAACAAAGCTGAATATTATTTTCTTCTCTTTCCATCCATTGGGGAATTTCAGACAAAGATACCTTATTGCAATATGATTGCTTATACCAAAATTTTGAGAGAGCTAAATTATATGTATCAGTAGAGAATTTAAAATAAGAATATTTGAAAACTAATCCACTAGTTCAGGGTAAGATAGGAAATGTTTTTGTCACCTCTAACACTGTGAAAAACATCAATTTCATATGCATTGGCAAAAAAAAATGTTCTGGGGTATTAAAGGGTACAGTGCTAAGCTACCCAAACTCTTTAACAATAGAAACATATTTTCCATTTACCATCCATTGCTCTCCAGAAAGCTGAAAGATATACTTGTTTCTTTCCTTATTTGCTTCATCTGAAAACACATGCCTCTTCTGGAGCTGAGGAGTCTTTCCATAAGTGTCCAAGATGTTGTTATCAGTGTCTACAAAGCCATTCTTGAGGTATTTTGATTGAGGAATGCCTTTCTTCCTGCACTCTAGTATGAAATTCCATTCCTGCTTTATCCTGAAATAGTGTCAAAAAGGGTTTATGTGAATCAACTGAAACAATATGGCAAATAAGTTTTAAAGCTTGATCTTTGTTTGTACAAATACTTAACAGAATATAATTATGCACCTAATGTATTGACTGGGTTTTTTTTAAAAAAAAAGATGGATTCCTGGAGTCTTGCTTAGATTTTCTAGACTTACATATAGATTTCAGATGAGCACGATTTCATTTACTGACTATAAAATTGTGACACCCAGGGAATAACAGAAAAGTGGAGACTGAGCACACTGTCACAGAAAACAGGATGAATGATACCCTTTATTTGAATAAGGTAGGAAATATATTCTCATAGAACAAGTCATATGAATAAACAAAAACAAGGACCTGGTGATAGATGCAAAATTTTTCAGTTGCAAAAAAGTAATTTTAGAAAGTACAAAGTTAGAAATATTCCTTTTCCCTGTCCCTTCTTGTTCAAGTATAATGATCTGTTTTCATTTTTTACACATTATCTTCCAATGTCATCTTAGAAGGTGGAGGTAAAGGTCAAAGTTATCACATCCTCACTAATTTCAGATTCAATTTCAGTGTAACTTCAGGCTCACCTCCAGGGCAAACTCTTACCCACATAACTTCAGGTGCAAATTCAATTTGATACAATTAAGCATTGCCAAAAGCATGTGCTTTAATTTAAGAGAGATTTATTTCAGCTTAGCTAATTAAGGAAGAGGTTGATTAACTGAAGCAAGTCTTCCTTATACCAAAATAAGACTCTGCAGAACACCTTGCATCATAAATCACATCTCACGCTTTGAATGCTGGATTCTTGTGGTACATGAGAATCTTTTATGTGACCTTCACCCTCTGGCAGAAATTTTAAGCTAAAGACTTGAAGAAAACTATCAGGTGAAGAGGGCACTAAGTTCAGGATAATGTTCCCCCCTAAGAGAAAGTCAAAAATGGCATGTCCTAGAATGAGAATCAGATGCAAGTTTGTAAAGTTCAAGTAGGAAGTAACAAATCCTGTACACATATGGCCAGCTAAGCGCAGCATTTTCTCTGAAATGCTAAGATGATAAAACACTGGGTGCATAAAACAGAATGTCTGGTTTTAAGTTACATATAAGAAATCAGTTACAAGCTTAAGGGCAAGAAGCATCTTCTAAACTTGGTGAAAATAAGTAATTTTTGGACACTCGTAGCAAAGTAGGAGACAGAAAATGCAGGGAAGAGTATATTTATGGGAATAGGATAACGTAGATTAGAAGTCATGTTTGACTCAATGCTATCAAAGCAAATCTTCAGGGATCAAAACTGCATGCCGAAATAGGAAAGGTGTTACTGAGACAGCTGTAAACTGCCCAGCACAAACTGCGGCACTTACTGAAACCTTAGGAGATGTTAGAGAGGCTTGAAAGCGGAGAGCGCAGCGACAGCAGGAGACTTCCACTATCGGCATACACAGAGCGCATTGACACGCTGCAGGCAATATACACTTTGGGAAACTACGTATGACTGTTTATCAAGGCAGCTACCGTGAGAGAGCACAAGAGGACCTGATTTAGTTTCAAGGAGCAGCACACTATACATGGGTCATCAGAGAACTACAGAAAGCCGCTTCTGTAATAATGGCCACAATGTATTCCCATGCAACATCTTTATAAAGAGAAAATAAGGAAAAGCATCAAATAACAGTAAAGCTGGTTAAAAGTGCAGCTCACTGGGTAAAGTGCTGGCAGACCGCAGGAAGACAAGTACACTTTCAGAGTAAGTACATTCTAACAAAGATAATGTAAAGACGTCTCTCTCCCCTCATTTCCAAAAACAGAAAAATAAAAAAAAAAAAGGATAAAATAACTTTTATGTTCAAATTAAGAAACTAGAAGGCAGTATAAGCTCTGATAATTAAATGTAAAAACACAAAAAGCCCAAGTGTTACTGCAGGTATACAAGTGAATAGGAAAATGATTTCTAGCATATCGGAAGCAGAAAGCCTCTCAGAGAGATGATTGGGACAATAACATATAAAGGTGTGAAAGAAGCAATAAGGAAATGGTCGAAGAAGCTATTGAGAGCTGCAGAAAAGTTACTCACTCTTGGCTTCAGTTTTCATTAGTGAGATCAGTATGCTTTTTACAAGTAGGCATCTGGAGGGCTTTCTGGTATGTAAAGTGTCAGTAGAGGAGGCATGAGAAAAAACAAAGTACATATTTGAAGTAAATGTCCCAGTTTCTCTCAGTGTGTAATTATGGACTGTTTCATACCACGGCAAGCTGTGATATGTAAAGAAGTTAGCAAGAAAAAGACTGGACAGACAGAAAAGGTGTCCAACAACATGTTCAGCTAGGGAGTCCCTGGAGGGGTACAGAACCTGCTAGTACAGCTAAGAAAGAGTCCACCACCAACCCACAACAACTCAAAATCTTTTCTGAAGCTACTTGATATAACAAAGACAAGAAAATAGGTTAGAGCAGACACAGCTCCTTAGACCATTTTGTGATCCATCAACGTGCTGCAGCTGATATTTCTGGTTACAGAGGGAGAGACACCTGCGTACCTGATTGCACTAGGCAGTTGAAACATCTCTTTCAGATGCTTTGACACATGAACTAATTCTATTTTTAGTGTTGATCTTGCGCATTCAGTCTTTTGAACCTGGAGACCACCAGCACAACAGAGGGCAAGCAATGCAATAGCAAGAGATCACTACGAAAATCTAGAAAATGACACTTCCATGTACGATAAGAAAAATAAACAGGCCCAAACCACTTACTCATCTTTTTTCCAAAACTCATCTACCAGTGAGCATAGCTAATTAACTGTAAAATCTCTGTATTACTGTGCAGAGGTAGGTGGGAGTTGAAGTGGGTGGGGAGAGGGAGTGAATTGAATCCCCAGGGAAAGGAACAACAAAAGGATCTGAACCATTAAAAGGCAGGAACTGAAAAGCACCAAAACCTTGGCGTTCTTTTCTTCTAAAATCTTCTAAATAATCTTAGCTTTACTTACCACTGCTGTACTGCTGTTTCTCACATCCTCCTCCAGTCCTCCACATACAGCTTTTCTGTCCCTCTGTGAAGCTTAACTCTGCATTACTGCCCTCTCATTTCCATGGAATTCCTTCATTTTCTACCAAAGCAATAAACATTTGATCTCAGTGCATAATATGATGCACTGAAAAACCTTGCCCCCAAGATGCCTTTTTTGTACTCCTTGCTCTTCACTCATGCACAAAAAATGATTGACTCATTCCTCACAGTATAAATTTAAGAATGTTAGAATTTAACAAACAAAAAGAGGATGTCAAAAAATCTAAGTGTCAATAAAAAGTAAGGCACTAAACTGCCCTACTACACCTCAGTGTTGGCTCTGTCAGGTAGACTCCAGGAACACAAAAGCAGAGGGCTCAGATCTAAAATTTTGCTCTCTCACAACATAGAAATATAGAAAATAATAAGAAGGGATCTACATTAAAGATAAAAGAACAAACTGTCCTCTGACACTTTACTGATAACCTGTACACAACGCAAATATCAGGAGGTAATGACACATTGTTAGCCAAATAAAATAAAATGCACATCACAAAAAATGCTGTTAACCAAATCAGTCAATGAAATATTGACCTCAGAAGAACGACAGGCATTAAAAATTAAACCTGATTAAGAATTCAACATGGATGTCACACACCGATGTGGAAATCCTGTGTCAAATCCTTCTTTACCCATGCATTAAACAATGGCAACATGCTCTGTTAAGCTTTTAAAGAATGCCCACTTACACTCGCCAGACTAAGTACTATGTACAAGCACGTTTTGAACAGATGGAAACAGAATTAATAATGGAACAACACACATGCGTAATTTTATGCAGTACATCTCAGAATGAAAACATGATATATCCCAAGGGCAGAAGGTCTAACAATTTACAACCCCTGCTTGTACTCTTAGGATACACACTAACCAAATGGATCAATATGAGCCTTCCTGGCCTGGAGGTGCGACTTACATCAAGCCGATATGTATCATTAAGCAAAGATGAGAAATCTGTAATTTCCAGATTACAGCTGAGATCAAACCAACAGCATCTATACAGATACATGGTTGTCACTCAGCTCAGTCATTCTCAAAAAAATTGAGATGATGGTACTTTTTAAAGGATCTTTATGAAAATAAAGACCATTTTAAGTCTTCCTTTGGTGACAACCTCAAATAAAATAATTACCACCATGTTTGTCATATCTGGAGACTATTGCATGAATCTTCAGGAAAGACAGGAAAGGCATCTAAACCAGTGTCTCAAACAGAAGAAAAAAAATCCATACAAATAAATTTGGCCTTTAAATATGTTAATATACAGAGAAATTAAACTTCTGGTTTTAGCACTGGCTTCTGATATTCCAGGAACACATTTTCATATATGAGAAAAAAATGAGTTGGTTACAAAATCACAGCCCTCCTGAAGTTTATGTCTTTTTATTACTATTCAACAATAAAATATTTTTATCTTCCTCTAAAACTTGGTAAACAGTTGCAGTCAGATTAAAGAAACAACTATCATTTTCAATATCAAAAAAGTGGGTGTTAGTCAAGTCAAACCTAATTTAGGTGGGAGTAGGAACACAAAAACTTTTTTTCTGGACATAGGACCCAGATGAGATCTAACATTCCAACTCAGCAAACTACTCCAGTATTTCCACTTCAACAAAGCAAATAGTCCACTAATTTTAAAAAAAAAGCTTATAGTGTGCTGTCAAAAAACCCTTGTTTCATACCTTTATACCTGTAACACAAAAGCATACCTGTCACTAAAGCAGACTGTAAATGGTATAAAAAAAAGGTTAATTCTGGCAAACCATTTCCCAATACATTGCTGTTTTTAAGCTTTCGGGACAATACACCATAGATATGAAACAGGATCAGCAGGGAAATGGAATATTCAAGTATTTCCATTTTCATTAGTGATGAACTTGTCTTCAGGTAATCATTCCCCAAACATTATTTCACTATTGGAGTATATTTGCAGCAAAGACATTTAACAACATAAAATTAATTTTTTTATTATAAATATTTTCTTTCAAGGATATGGGAGTTCCTTGCTTGGCATTTTATATTCTCCAACAAAAACCTGAATCTAATCAACCTGATGCAAATAATTACCGTAGAATAATTCAGTGATTGTGCCCTTCAAAAGAGCGACCAGCTTGGAAAACAAGAAGTTTGCATTAGTAAGGATTTCAGAGCCACCCCGGTAAATGACGAGTAGCTGGACTTCTTTGAATGGTTCTTCCTTCAGCAGTTACCAACTGTTCAATGTCTTATTAGGACGTCTTGAGGAAAAGCTATGCTTCTTAGATAAAGAAGGGAAGTTTCATTAGATGGCACTGTTTTCCTCTAAATCAGGGGGGAAGAAATAGCCAGGACACTACATGATGACACCAGTTTAGTACTCCTGGGTGATGTTTAAATCAGAACCACTAGCCACTCAGGATCATTAAATAATCCTATGGAATATTTATAAGAGCGGTACAGTTAAACTGGAGTTCAGCCCAGACTAATATTCCTGATGGAAAAGTAACATTTGCTTCAAATTCAACTGGATTCATTTAATTTCAGTCTCTCTGCCAGGTTCTTCCATGAGTTGTAAAGGATTGTGGCTGAACAGCAGCCTTTATCTTTCAACCCATTTGCATGCATTATATTAGATGCAAGGTCTGTACGCACAAGTGCCTAAGAACAAAGGCAAATAGCTTAAATGGTTATTAGTGCTGCATATCTACTCCCAACTTGTTGCCTGTAATTTGTGTTTGGGGCTAAGGACTCCCATCTTGAGCTTTAGTCATGTTTAGAAAAATTTCTGAATTGCATATTGAGTGGGAGAATAAAGGTCTCATAAATAAGCATATATTAAATATGTTTATAAATTAAGCATGTGTATATTTATAAGAATTTATCAAGCATATTTATATTAAGATAAATGGACATCACAAATAAAATCTTAGTTCAGGTACAAACAGAGTTGTAACACTGAAGTTTGGCAGAGAGATAGAGACAAATCTATTTTATTAAACAAACATATAACCTCTCAGGGAAAAAAGTCACTGCCTACCTGTAGAGTGAAAGGTTTCTTTTGCCTTTTGTAGAGTGAAAGTTTCCTTTTGACTTTTACTATTCAGGAAGTGCATAGCTTGGAAAAGTAATACATGCACATTTAGCTAGCTGGACCTTAAAAGGAAATTTTTGGAGAAGAGACACACTGGAAAAGGTAGCTGAGCAAACTGTTATCTTTGCTGCATGTTTGGTTGGTGGACAGGGGAGGCTGTGCCATTTCACAGCAAAGATTTAGATAGCTAATCTGGGCAAACAGCTGTGCCATTTCCTCACTTGAATGTTTAATTTGTCAGCCTTCAATTTTTACCTTACCTGTTTTTCACACAGAAGATAGATGTTACAATCCTTCAAAAAAAAAAATGCTAACTGTAAACTTTCACCTTCATTCTCTTTCCAAAAAAATTACAAGTAGAAAGGAAACATTAATGAGGAAAATCATCATGCCAGATCAAGTTAACCTGACAGCTTTCAGGATTTCAGGGTACAATGTATGATTGTTCACCACCACCAGAATCTAGAAGATTAAATATAAAACAGTGCTATAAACACAAACTTCTTTCCATAATACAGACTTTCATAAACATGTAGATAACCACGGAACAGTACACATTTTTTGTAATAGTTCACGTTTCATAGCCTATAAGAGATTTAGAATGGGCTTGTCTGATGGGATTAAGGACATGAAGTAAAATGAAGAGTCCTGTACAACACTGTAATGTTTCTTTTTCTTTTATGCTCAGTTGCTGATTTGTATGTGCCCCCCAGAAGCACATAAGGGGTTCCTTAAACTTCTGAACTTCCAGAGACCCACAAAACCAAAGGGGAAAAAGAGGACTGAATTAACTCCACCCAAAGCAATCTGATACCAGTATCTCGGAGAGTCAGATATGAGCCTCTCACAACGTTCTCAGCAGACAGTTCTGCAAAAGTAGCTTTCACTGGCCAGCTGCTTAAACATCTGTTCTAGACCTGTAATTCCCAAAATCTTTACAAGACCTCCCCATTCATGCAAACACAGTTCAAGCTTTGCATTTATTTGTGAAGTTTTCCTCTTAGAAAATCTTCAGTCAAAAAAATATCTTACATGTGACTGCTTACTGACCCTGCATGAACTACATTACCTTGCCCCAAGGCAAGCAAAGTTCCCTAGAGGTTAATTGGGAGTTTTTCCCCAAATAAGACATACTACATTTCACTACATATTACCAGGTCATTTTACATAGCAAAACAGCTGATAAGGAACTGCACAATCTCAAGGGCATTAGTGAATTGTAAGCTCTTTGAGAAAAACTGGATTTTGTTTTAAAAAAAAAAAGCAAAGCAGCCTCAGCAGGCCAGATTCCAAAGTCATCTGTTACAAGAGTATATTTGTAGAGAAACTCTATTAATTTCAGCCCTACTTGGGAATTCACTCTGGCTGCTGGCAATAGTAAATATCTAGAATCTTAAATACTAGAATGCAGTCCACAATTCAGGAAACTGTCTTCTTTGAATGTCTTTTTGAAACTATCATTCTGGGTCACAATCTTTCCCAAAATACTTTCTTACTGTGACTGGACAGTAAGTACTAGCATTGATTTCAGTGGACCTACCTGACACTGGTAAAATTCTAATCTCTGAGTAGAATACCAGAATTTGGTCACACATAGAACTCCCTAAAATAACTAAATTTATTTCTACAGGGAAACATTATTTCTATTAAGCATTTAATTATAATTATTATTTTATCAATACTTTCAAGCTAGTAACGAGCAAAATCTTGTCCTATTTTTGGCCCAACATTTGGAAGGACTGAAAAGCATCTAAGAAATAAATTGTGGTCTAACCTTCAGGACCCAAAGGTCACTACACACCTTATAAAACAAAGAAGATTTTTCTTTTAACTGGATTTTACATTTTATTACCAATATTTTTATGACTTTGTTATTCTACCCGCTTTTTCAATTCGATGAGGCCTGCATCATAAGAATGAACATAAACTTTGTCATTCATTTCATTTTCATGGGTGAAATAATGATCAGTCATGTTTAGGAAAGAAAGTCTGATGCATTTCCCCCTTTCTTCCAGGACCTCTAAAAGAAGTGGGACTAACTGGAAAGTAATCTGATTGCATGAAGACATGCAACAAGACAAAGTACCGTATGCAAATTGCAAGCTAAAGGAAGAAAACAAAAATCCTTTGTGAATGCTGAAAGTGCACTTGGAACCTTTTACTTCTCTGCGTCATAACCCAAATTCCCCATCTCTAGTTGGTGCAGGAAGATAACAGAATGACTTTGGACCTCGTTAGTGGAAAAGAGCAGAACAGGCTGTCAGGCTCCACTCTTTCAGCTGGAGGGGTGGCTACAGACAAATAACAAAAGGCAGAAATGTTAAGGAGAATGTGTTCTTTTTGTGGAAAACACAAGTCACAGAAAGAAACGAGGCTTAACATACACTACTGGCAAAAAACATGGGAGCTGAAATTGGGTACCTCAGAGCACATAAGGCTACTCTCTTTCCCTCTTCCATGCAGAAGCTCCCCATGCCTGGCGTTTGTGGCTTGCTTTTGTACTAGTGAACTCAGAAGTTATCTTCTGCACTACAGAAACCCCAAAACCAAACTAAATGTGGCAGGGGGATGTGACATTTAGGTCCACATTGCAACTGACCTTTTATCAGGTCTGAAGATGACTGCATGTGCCATTAGAAGCTACGGATGTGGATTCCTAGTCATAATATTATTTTTATGAAGAAGGCTGCAGTGGCACCCCAAGAGTCACTTTCTTTTTTTCATTATGATTATGGGTTTTAATGCAGGTTTTGGGTAGAGACAGGAGAACCAAGACTGCAACTATGGAAGTTCTGAAGAGAAAGGTCTTGCAGAAAGGGCAGTCAGACGTTGTATTATCCTGGTCTCCTCAGCCCAGCTGCTCAGTTGTCAGGGTAGCTGCACTGGCAGTGAGAATCTGTGAGTGGAGGTCTCCTGAGACAGCCAAAATACCGCACGAAGGTTCAATGCAATGATGCTCTTAAACAAGGGCACTGCTTAACCCTGTGCATTTTATTTTTAAAGCAGAAAGTGATTTTTACTGCTTTGTTCTCTTGCTAGAATGGAAAAATTATGTCATATGTTTCCAACATTAACAGCATGGTATAATATTTCACTGTCTCTAATGGGAATGAACATAAAGAAACCAAAATATTGCTTAAAGAAACAATAAATTAAATATAATAAAAATAATAACATGATTAGTGGGTATAAGCATTATAATCAAGGCTCTCTTTAATATTTAAACAAGAAAAAACTCCTCTGATAATTCTGTTATTCTATCCTCTCTCTCCTATTCAGAAGCAATTGTGTTTGTCCATTTATTTAATTCCTTTTGTTTCTTCTGTCAACTCAACAAAACCACTTAAAGTATTTTAGTACTGAATTTTATGAGCATGTTTTCATGAATTCCATCCTAAAAAGACATACTTCTATAGAGCATATAAGCAATAGAAAGGTACAAAATGTGTTATTTTTCTCTTCAAATTAAATCTACACAGCAGACAATAAAATACACCACTAGTAAATCACAACCTACATAAGAAAGAGCAGGGACTAATGAAATACAAGCACAGTTTGTGCTGCATTTCTCTTACAATCTTCTGAGGAAAGGAAGCAAGAAATAATTGAAATCACACACAAAAAAATAAAATTTGAATCTTCTGATAATACTTCATATATGGCGATGTTAGTAGATAATAAGAATGGATTTAATTAAAATGAACAGAAGAAAAGTTGGCTTACTTCTCCAATGAGCTTTTTTCTAATCTTTCTTTCTCTTTCCTCTGACGTTCTTTGCTCTTCTTAACTCGAGTTTCCCACAGTCCTCTTATGAGAGAAAAGTCAAATATTATCACCTGATGCCCCATACAGTCAACATTAAGCTTCTCCTGCAACAACAAGTCATCATGAACATTTCAGGAAAGAAATAATGAGAAAAACAGAGAACTAAACAATCATGCTTCATTAAAATTATCTGGGAAAAAAAGCAGAAGCCATGAGAAATATTAACATAGTACGCTTTCCATCTTACCTAATTTGTCTAGGGTTTTGTGCTGGCAGTAACCAGTGTAGCATAATATTGACTTCTACATAAAATCTATGGCAACAGCTAAATGTTGGAATTTTTTGTATTCCTTTCATTTTTCCCTTTCCAAGATAAAGACACAGTTGCAAAGAAATATTAATTTGATTAAGTAACAGTGATGAAAATAACTTTAAATACTTTGTCATAAGCCCATAAAGAATTTACTTATTGTAAATCATGCAAAAGCACTTCATGTTGGGTTCTCATGTATTGACCTTTATGCACCCAAGCCATCCTGTTCCAGTGGAATTTGGGAATTTACAGTGTTTGCATAAGTAGGTGCTTATCTGTCAAAGACATTAAAGGATCAGCCTTGTAACATACAGTGAAAACTTCCTAAGGCAGAGATAAGGTGAAGGATATCTGAATACATGCTTCCCTTTAATTAATATGTGTAGAATTACCTTCCAACAGTTGAAGGCTTTGGTATCAATGTATTATGTCCTGCGCAGTTAAGAATGGAGCTGAACTGGACCCTAACTCACCAAGCTTTCCATATTCAGTGAAAACCACGGAAACCTCTTGCAGGAACCACGCCCCTACCGAAGTCCATGACAATGCTCTCATTCCCTTTAGCAGGCCTGATGCTTGACCTTGACCCAAAATGAATGCTACCTTCCTTTTTACTTAAGGAAAAAAACATACCGTAGTATCTTTAACAACCAAAACAGATAAAGACCTTGGATTTACATCTTGTGAAATACAGCGTGACTGGCAACATGGTGTAGCAATGGTTCAGTACTGAGGTGGGTTAACCCTGGCTGGATGCCAGGTACACACCAAAGCCTCTCTATCACTCCGCTCCTCAACTGGACACGGGAGCAAAAATATAACCAAAGGCTCGTGGGTCAAGATAAGGAAAGGGAGAGATCATTCACCAATTACCAAGGGCAAAACAGACATAACTTGGGGAAATTAGTTTAATTTATTAACAATCAAATCAGGGTAGGATAATTAGAACTAAAACCAAATCTTAACACAATTTCTTCCTGGTCTTAACTTCACTACTGATTTTCTCTATCTCTTCCCCACCCAGCAGTGCAGGGGGACGGGGAATGGGGACTGTGGTCAGTTCATCACACTTTGTCTCTGCCGCTCCTTCCTCCTCAGGGGAATGACTCCTCACACTCTTCCCCTGCTCCAGCGTGGGGTCCCTCCCACCACGGGAGACCATCTTCCACAGATTTCTCCAACATGAGTCCTTCCCACAGGCTGCAGTTCTTCACAAACCGTTCCATCCTGGGTCCCTTCCACAGGGTGCAGGAACAGACTGCTCCAGCATGGGTCCCCCATGGAGTCACAAGTCCTGCTGGAAAAGCTGCTCCCACATGGGCTCCTCTCTCCATGAGTCCACAGGCGCTGCCAGGAGCCGGCTCCAGCGTGGGCTTCCCACAGGGTCACAGCCTCCTTCGGGCATCCACCTACTCTGGCGTGGGATCCTCCATGGGCTGCAGGTGGAGATCTGCTCCAGCGTGGAGCTCCATGAGCTGCAGGGTCACAGCCGGCCTCACCATGGTCTCCCCCACGGGCTGCAGGGGAAACTCTGCTCTAGTGCCTGGAGCCCCTCCTGCCCCTCCTGCTGCTCTGACCTGGGGGCTTCAGGGCTGTTTCTCTCACATATTCTCTCTCCTCTCTTTGACTGCAGTTGTGCGGTTTTCTTTTTCCCCTTCTTAAACATGTTATCTCAGAGGTGCTACCACCATCGCTGACGGGCTCAGCCTTAGCCGGCAGCAGGTGTGAGTCGGTTGACGTTGGCTCTCTTGGACAAAGGGGAAGCTTCTAACAGCTTCTCACGGAAGCCACCCCTGTAGCCTGCCTGCTACCTAAACCTTTCCATGCAAACCCATGCAAGTACTAACAAAGGAAACAAATCACCTACTAAATCACTAATGCAAGTACAGATACAAATCTTGATAAAATAAGTAAAACTGTACTCTCTTGCTTGGAGTCACTGGTGGGGGTACAATTAGACAATACACTGGTTTTCATTAAATGCAGCTAGATTGTCTACAGAGGACTTTTGTCATGTTTACTTCTTTATAAAATGGTTTGCTGAACCACTGCAAACAAGTCTTATAAAATAGAAGTTCGAAGTTTGTACCAAGATAAAAACAGAGAAAAGGAAAATCAGTTATTTAAAATTTTCTTGAGGTTTAACTAGATACTACATTTATTTTACCATTCATAATCTTAAAAAAAAAAAAGAAAGAAAGCAAAGAAGAAATGCCCTCTGGACCATCTACTGATCATTTAAAAAGAAATCTGCCCCTTCCTCTATTGGGTGTTTTCAAGCTTATATCTATAACTTTTTACTCAGATTTTACTGTGATAATTTTTTCCAAGCTCTGCATCCTTCAGCAGGAGGTATTTATTATCTATCCTTCTGTCATAGTACTGAGGAAGGGGAAATAATTCTTATCTCTGCATTTTTCTCTTTCACCTCCTTTCACCTATACACCTTTCTATTACACATAACACATAAAGGAATAATTTCTTCTGAGCCAGCAAAACACCCTCATGCCCTTTGGACAATGCACAGCATGGGTTAAAAAGAATTATCCATAGGTACACCAAGAGGAAAGATTCTTACCTGTCCACCTTATTTGTCATCTCATTAAGAAACACCCTTACAAATACCTCCAAGTACTGGCACAGAGGCTGGTCAGAGACCAATATTTTTCTTTGACATAGTCTTCTGTACCTTAGGATGTTTATATAAATTGCTATCCTTGCTGTTCATAAAGCTGCTTCTATTTTTTGTTTGTCTTTACGAGCACTATCAATGAGGCAAAAATAGTTCATAACCTATCTGGAAGCAACTGCTGACAACAGCCAAGTCAAAACCCCATTAATAGCAGTGTAATGAGAATGGTGACCTTAATCTCAGTGAAAAGTTTTCTCTATAATCAGCTGCACCTTTCTAAAATGTATTCACTAATAATTTACAGGAAACTGTTTACCACATAAAATAAAACACTCTGCTGCCCAAATCAAGAAACCCAGTGACAAGGACTTCCCCCTCACAGTAACTGCAGACCAGCAGTTACTCTGCAGGATCAAATTCATTTTAATAGACCAGTTCATAGCAGTGTGTTTTCATAGAAGAGCTATTGCAGGAGCTGAATTGCTGAGAGACAGTGAAGTGGCAGCTGGACACTTGACCTCTTTTGGAACTAAATGGCCTTAATCAACACAAAGTCTGAATAAACTGTGAAAGTACTCTATTTCGGTGACTTGTTCCCCACCTTCCTGTCTCCCCAGTTAAGTCATCTGTTCTTTATTGAGACACTGATTTTTTAGACACTCGGGTTGGAAAAGGTCATACAGCTTTTATCCACATATTGGATTAGGCTGCAGTGCATTGGGGTTTTTCTTCAATGGTAAAACCAAGCAGAATAAAAATGTGGGTGAAAGGGGAGAGGTGTCCATCATAACGCCTCAGAACTAATCTCTTCAGAAAGAGCAAAGCCACAAATCCTGATCAGATCACAAGATGGCTAAGACTTTAGAAATACCCATCAGGACAAGTATGAAAATGTGTTACTATCTACAGCTCCAAAAAGGTCACCCAACAACCTTCACTGTTGCTGTTGCTTTACCCCATATCCTAGTCAAAAAAATGGACATGAAATATCAAGTGTGATGGCAGAATGCATATTTCACAAAGTCCAGGTGCCACTATTTTCCTGACGATGAGATGTTGCCCAAAAAAGAGACCCTGACAAGCTGGCAGAAACAAGACTTATATGATCCTAAGTGTAGGTTCTTCAGGGTGCTTACTTATGTATGGCAAGAATTTGTGACAGAAGAAACAACTACCAGTAATAATTTCCATTTCTGGAAATACATAGGGCTGTACCTGTTCCAGTTCACATACAGCAGTTGCTTTCTTCCAATCATCAGGTTAGGTCTGCACCAGAAAACCCAAAGCTATCATCTCCTAGTCACAGGTGGGAAGTTACATTTAGGTGGAGAAATGCCTCATTACAGACTTCTTTCTAACTTCTTCCCTTCAGCTGGCATTCCACACCTGTGTTCCCTCCCATACTTTAGGCTCTTCACAGGTAATGAGTGTTAGCATTTTACCCATTGTCAGAAATCACAGAATCAGTGAGGTTGGAAAGGGCCTCTGGAGGTCACCTAGTCCAACCGCCCTGCTCAAAGCAGTCACATGGTTATTCATGCCAAATCTACACATACTCCAGCCCCCTTCCTCTTCCAATTTCTGCATTCTTTTGTAATTCGGCATTGCTCCTTTCACAGCCCATACTTAGACATGCTCATTAAGGACAAGCTTTGGTCATACTTATGAGGATTACCCAACCCACTAATGTGGCAGTAAATGAAAAACAGAAACCATACTCGAGTTATTTCTCACCCAAGAAACAGGCAACCTTGTTTTCATTAAGGACAAGTCCTGACCACAAAAGCAACCATGACCTGCATCTGCAAGGCCCTACTTCATAACTACACTGAGTTTGCAGCTTAATACCATCTTCCTCGGGTGACATGTACATCTAAATGATGCTGTTGATCTTCAGCACACCTTTCTTAGATGATACATGGTTATAACATTCATTCAGTCTTATGAGTTATTAGTGAGGTAGATCACAAAAGCAAGGCTCTTCACTATGATAATGAAAGCACAGTGCTTTCCAAGGGAAAAGGGATTCAGGAACAGAAAGAGAAGGCAAAGATGTCATTTACAAGGGAATAATTTGTAGAGAAAATAGTTCTCTGTGTGTGTCTATGGAAGCAAACAAACTTATCCCTAGCCATTTACACCTTCCAAGAAGTAATCTACAAGGCCTTAATCAATATCCTTAAAAGGCAACATACTGAGAAGTCAATCTGTTTTCATCTTTCTCGTAATGGGTAGCTCAGAAACAAAGCTGGCCATTCAGGATACGTTTCTTTTTTTAATGATTGCAAGATTTTCCCTTCATAAGCAGCTACACATTACATTTAAGGCATTATTTCTAAGTAATATACATTTAAAAGAGCCTTTTTCATAATAAACATTTGCATTATTTGGCAAAGTGATACCAGAGTTTTTAACCAGAGAAACTTGTACTAATGGCAGAGGAAAGAAGTTTCCCTTTGCTTCACTCCTTCTCTCTTTCTATACTTTTTGCAAGAAGAGGGAGAAGAAAAAAATAACACTTATTTTTTGGGGGAAAAAAATCCCTTTGAACACCATGGTCTTTGCAACATCTCTTCCTCAACAAGCAGGCTAGGTCATCTGCAACCTTGCACCAATTTTCATCAATAAGGGTCTCACAAGGATTCTTATAACTAGCATTTCCCCTCTCTACATTCTAAACCACAAATTCATATATGTCCCCTCAGGACTGTACTTTCAGTCCCAGATACTGTGACTATAAACTTTGCTCAATTTCACCATTCCAGAGCCCCATGCCTTCACTAGAGCACCTTACCTAGCCCCTCTCCTCAGCAGCTCTCTCAGCCCTACCCTACTGCAAGCCCCATCTCAACACTGAAACCCATCTTTGCTTCTTTCCAGGTAAATTTAATAATCCACCACCTTTTGGGGACAGCTCAGGTGAGAAGAAGCACTTGCTCACTTAAGAACACTCCTTTGCTATCAATATTAGGGTTTAGGTTTCTGATTGCCATGAGCTATCCCTGCATGCATGGAACAGAACAAATGCATTTACAGACACTCCTGGGAGATTCCTGGTCTTAAAAAGAAGACAACACCGTTCCTTTACAATCTTGCAACAATTTTATTCATTTAGCTGCATATATAAATAGGCCTATTAAAATCAAACACAGTCCTTATATGTGTAAAGATATTGACATTCTTAAGTGTTTGGAAGATTAGCTGGCAAAAAACCAAAATCTTCATGATATTCATCATGATACTCATCATATGTTTTCATTTAAATGATACATTAATGCAAATGTTATTGCTAGTAAAAGCATCTGCTTAAGTATCTGCATGGATTATTTTCATTTTATCATTTATATTATCATTTATTTTATTTTATTGTATAAATTCACCTAAAGGTATGCAGATATTTTAATCTACTTCAGACTTTCTTCTTTAAAGAGTTGAAGTACCCAGGAGCTCTAGACCAGAATCTGAGTAAGGTGATGAAAAACTACAGCATGGAAAAGAAGATACCTGTTTTGTAATTTCTATAATCTTTATTACTTTCTATTTATTGTCATTTATGTTGTTGTTACAAAGATAGGCATACTTCAGACCATGTTGGTCCACTGGTAAAACTGGAGAGATTTAGTATGTTACCCCTTAAATGCCCTTGCTCCCTTCAGCTACTGATATCTCCTTGGTTTACCTTGTTCACAGCTCTGCCACAGACCTATCAGATGTTTCCACAGCCATCTTTGACAGCAGCCAGTGATCTCATGACCGCTTAGTTGTATTTGTTCCCACTTGGCCTCTGAACCTGGAGCAGATATTTGATGCTTTTTTTTTTAACCTGGGTTTAATAAAAATGGGGAAATTATACATCTGGAAGTGTAATCAACCTGGGATATGGAGGAATACTCAGGCAACTGGCTTTTAAAATGGAACTGCTTTTTGGCAGCTCCTGGTGTTTAATGTTGAGGGAGTTTCATCTCAGTTACCTGTGCTTGCATCACAAGATGCCATGGTCTGCCTGTTCTTCGAGAAGCAAACTGTTTTAAGCATCCATAAGCTAAAAGTAACACTGAATTCCAGACAGAAGGCCTTCCACAGAGAAGTACTCTTCAAATTAGCAGCTTCATTGAATGAACAGTTTGCAATCTTTCTGCACTCATCTCAGCATCTGAGCTATATCAATGTATATATGGACTGAGGAGCGTACTACAAATAATTAAGGACAAGGCAAGGTCTTCTTTGGAAAGGAAAGTAGTGGAGCACAGGAGAAAAGTTTCTTACATATGATTACTCTGTGGCCTTCCAAGATGAACCATACCAACACTTCTACAGCTCATCCCTGTTTGCCAATTCTATCTCTGCCTTGTCTGGAGTGTGTTGGATACAGCCAGTCATAAGCCAAAATTATATCGGCCTTATACTACAGTCTAGCCGCCTCTGAACATAGCTGGCATCACTGTTAATGCTGGCCAACTTGCCTGTGCATAGTGTATTCCGTAGAACAAGATCTGTGTCTTCTCTTGAGTCTGGAAGATGTCCAACATAGTTTTGATACTACAGATACAGCCAATATTAGTCTCTGTTACAGCCCTCATCGTATGGGGCCTGGTTGCCCTCAATACCAACACAGCATATACTTTGCTGCTTTACATGAATTACCACATTATTAATGTTTTGGTTTCTCCAATTTATTTAACAGCCTTGTTCACTTGGGTCCTTTTTGTTTCAGATAATCACTGTGGGAGGTCTGCTGCAATCTTATGAATATTACTGGCAGGATTACATAGGGGAAAATGTGGGTAAACGTATTTCCTACCAATCCTGCAAATGATTTCTTAGGAAATAAGCTCACTCACACTGTGCTTCAGAATGATCAAGGCATTTATCTCACAAGTCTTTAAATAATTCAAAGGAAACCTGACATTTGGATAGCAACTGAACACATTTTTTGTGTTATCAAGGAAAGATTAAATTACAGAAACATGCTGTGATCGAAAGAGCAATAGATATGGTGACAATGTTCATAGTACACAACTGTATTGTGCTAACTGTGCACAGCTTGTAGGTGAGGTAGTGCTTCCCTGTGCCAGTTGGAGAGTGGGAGAGGACTGCAAAGTGGGAAGCTGCTCTTCCCTACCTAGTCTTGCTGTGGGTAACAATCTCTTGTTGTTCTACACCAGCAGGGAATTATCCTCCCTGCTAGTTTGGCTGGTTTATCTGTCGCTAGATTTGCTGAATGTGCAGATTCAACAGTCAGAATTTTGGGTCAGGGATCCAAGTTAGATTGTGCATCAGATCACATATGCATGCATGTGATGGCTGGGTCCTGGGGAGCACGAGGGCAGAGCAATGCTATGGATCACAGCAGGTGCCCCCCTGCAGGCTTGGGTCCACAGAGATCCAGCAAATGCAGCTGCACCGCAGAATAAATAGAAGAGGAAAGGGACAAGCTGCTCCAGGGCTGGAGAAAGCAGTCCTGACACCTGGATGTGAGCCCAGAGGTTTTGGGAGTTTGAAATGTTCCCTTCTGCTCTCTCAAGAGCATAGTCTCAGCCAGCATGGATAAACAAACACAGACAGACAGTAACACTTTCAAGCTATTAATTAGTCCAGCTTTCATTGAAGTTAATTTCAGAAATTAGTGTCTTTGCATATCACAGAGCTTAATCTTGAATGCTCTGATGAATCAAGTTCTTTTTGAGTTTTCGGCTTTAGCTATTTCATAAAAGAAGCATTTAAGAACAGAATCTGGCATCAGCCTCTTTCACATACAAATAAACAAATTTTGTATTGTTTACGTACCACAGCTAAGAGAGCAAATATGTCTTCTCTTAACCTACTCCCTATATTTCAAGTAGAAAGAACTATGAACATCATAAAATTAAAAAGATATGTGAATATAGATATGCAAAGGCTGAGTTTGGTTTCCACACATTTTTATGTGCATATTTCTTTTTGTCCAGCACTGCAGTGCAATGTCTTACTGACAGTTTTCATTAATCAGTTCTTGTTCTAGATGTAAATTAACCAGTCTCATAAACAAGATTCCTCTTTATCACTGCAGTCTTCACATCTTGATTTTTAGACAATTTTTCACGGGGTTATTCATTAATTAGGTCTTTAATTATGGATTAATTAGCAGCTGAATTACAATATTCCTTATACTTCCTCAACTCTTGTAGCACTAATATGTTTGCCATCAAGCATGATAGATGTTACATATGCAAGGGGATTTATTACAGATGTATTCCCCTAGTACTTCAGTGAGCTGACTAATTATTCAAAGCGATTCTTCCACTGACAATGAAGCTAATGAAACACTGGACTGACGTTTGTGGCATAAATCCATTCTTTTTTTTTTCACTAGGCGTTGCTGAAGAAAGGTCTAATTCTCATAAGACTGAGACAGGGCTGATGTATTTGAAATGTGCTTGTATTTTAAGGCTGTTTCTTGTCAAAGAAAAAACAGTAAGCTCAAGAGTGTATTAAATATTTTTAAAGGTGGTTGAATCTATGAATGTAGCTGTAGTTAGTCGGTGAAAACAATTGTCTTTGGTAGCAGACAACAGAGTCCTGTGAAAGGTAGAATATGTGCTAAGAATTGATTATGAGACCCCACTTAATTACTCATAAAAAGACCCCTGGCAAATAAAATTGCACTCAGGACCACTGAACAAAACATGGAGGATTTCATAGACAATTAGATTATCTTAATTAAGCATAAAATTACAGTCTCAGGTTTCTCAGACCTGTTTTATGCCATCCTTTTTTTAGCACAATATTTCATTGACTTATTCTCATTTGTCTTAAGGTTAATAGACCTGGACCATTCCCAGGAAGTGAGGTTACTACTGTTACCTTTCGGGTACAGGGTCCAGCCTCTGAAGTTTTCTGTGTGGATGATAGCATCATAAACATTATTTTAGGTTCCCTGCCTTAATTGAGACTAACCAAAGACCCTCAAAATTTTAATCACTCCCTTTTGCTCCCAGAGGTCCTTTTTCATGTATTGATCTAAGAATCCAATCCTATCACCTGTGCCTTCCTCTACTGCAGAAAGACAGCAAAAACCTACATCTGACGTATGGCATCAAGCCTCTTAGTCCTATTTCCAGTGTTAGATACAAGATATTACTCATATTGTGAGTAAAATGCCCACAGCCAGTTCCTAAGCAGTCAAATTCTGTCATTTAAGAAGATACGGCAATTTATATCAGCAAGAGGAGATGCTGCTTTCAACTACTCCAGCAGCCGAGTTATTGTAACTCAAATGGTCCAAACCCCACCACGCAGTCATGAGGTGGCAGCTGTATTCTATCAGCTCTCTTCCCTCACCACAGCTGTGTCCTCTCCCACAAAACCTTCCCATGCCTGTGGATAAGGGACACAGGTGGCACGGACAGCTAGACATCCTCCTTGGAATAATTCTTCACCTTCACCTTCTGTATGAGAAAAGTGGACGAAACTCTTTGGTAGGATCTACTTCTTTGGCTAATGGGCATTATCATCCATCACTGATCCTTGAAATAGTGCTGTTTACTAGTCTTCAGAGGAAGAGCATTGGTCAGTACCTTTTAGACTACAGAAAGTAACTTGTCAGTGATAGGCAGCACATAAATACTTACAGTAGCAATAACAACAACAATAATGAAAATATTTTACTTTAAATGATGGGCTTTGTCCACAAAAGATTTATCAGGCTAGATGTCCTATACCAGTTAGATTAGCTGTAAGTGGCCTTCAGAAACTGAAGTTCTATAACTCTCTTTAAATCCCACTCTAAATTTTGACAGACAACAAAGATAAATGACCAACCTCTCCAACCATTTTTTTATTGAAAATCATTCTCACACCAGCATATGTCCTTGAGATGTAATAGAAAGGGTTTATTACAACTGAGTCATAGAGTGAGTCTTGAAAGCTTTCCTAAATTATAAAGTTTGGATTTGTCACAGGTATAAATTTACTTAGAGGAACTATATATGGGATGACTCTTCCTATCTTTAATGGTATACAGCAAACTCACTAGTTTGGACTAACACTCTGTGTTTCAGCTATTTTTCCCATATACATTAACATTTAAAAATCCACAGCACAGTAGCAGCAATGAAGACCTGATAACATCTCCTCGCTTTCCCTGCATTTCCCACCTTGACCCCACACATCTGAAGAAACACCATAATCAGCAAAACTGCCACTTACCTACTACTAAAAAACACGAGCGTCCAGAGCTCCCGAGTGTGCTCTGCAGTTATTCAATTTGGGACACTGGGGTTGTTTATAGCAGCAGCGTAGCTCACGGACAGACAGACCTGTTTGAACCCCACAGCGTGACTAGCCTTCCAGATGTACTAATATGCTATATTTGTAAAGCGATAACATGATCTGTGGTCTTCCAGCAGAGGCACGGGCAGGATAAAGTATCTACACTGCATGACTCAACACAGGATGAGAAACAACTGTGCTAGGGCAGCATCTCATTTGTACCAAGGAAAGTCTGACGGAGCTAATGTTACTCATGCTTATGCATTTCCCTTGGAAAAGGACATGGAAAATAAAAAAAAAATAAACATAGTCTGCATTCCTCTGGTATAGTCTCTCTCTTCCTCCCCACGACCATGCAAGTGCAAGAGATACATAGACACATGCAGTTGCCATGAGTGACTGATGTACAGCAAATTCTGCTTTTACTTGCTGATGGTGACTCACTATTTTTATGCCCTCTACTTCGTATTGATGGCAGTATTCCTGCCTGCTGTTAGTGCTGCCCCATGGCCCAGCAGGGCAGGGCTGTGGGGAGCTGCTGGAGACCACCCCTTCTGCATCACCACTGGGGCAGGGACTGAGAGCCCCTGGGGGCTGACATGGGGTCCTGGGCCTTGGGCAGATGGGGAGGCCCCGGAGTCAGGGCTGGAGGGAAGGGATGCAGGCAGGGACCAGTGCCCTCAGGGCTCTGATGATTCAGCATGAATGGTTGAAATTTTCTGATTGTACCTTTGATAACATGAGCCCATTCATTCCTAATTAGAAAATCTTTCCTAGTCAAAAAATAACTGATTTACATCTAACCAGAGAAAGAAAGAAAACACTTTTGGTGCAAGGTTTGAGGTCTGATATTTTCAAGAAATGAAGTTTTTCATCAGAAACATTTCTAAAAACTGCTTTTGATTTAATTTCCTTTTAAATTCAACTTTTCAATTAAAATATTATTTAATTTTCTAATTTTAAAAAAACTGGTATTTTTCAAACCTCCTTGTTCATTATTCATCACTGCCAATAATAATAGGCATTAATTACAGCATCGGGGCTTGGCTGAAACTCAGATACTAGTTTCACACTGCTGTGTTTTCAGTGCCCTCACTGAAATCACATCACATTGGTACCAACAGAAGGGAACATCAAGGAAAACCATGAACTGTAGATTTAAACATTCAATTTTGTCTTCAAGCCTGAAGTAGGTAATATCAAGATTCACTATGATCTTTTTTCATGCAGCATGTTTTGAGACATGGTGACATACTTGAAGGATCTGCATCACAAGTCTTTAATGTTTGGTCATCTTATTCTTCAGAAACGTCGGTGTTAAAAAGTGTATTGATCACCACTACCATGTCTGAGTTGCCTAAGATATTTTTATAGTCTGATACATCTGCCCATCAACATGCACATTTTTGCCAAATAGCTCTCCGGGTTTCTTGCAGCAGTGATGCACATCAGACTTCAGATGCAAGAGCTGACAAAGTCACCAGTGAGGAAGACAATACTTTGGAGCAGAGAAAATGCATCCCTTGTGTAATTAAAAGTGCGCTCCATATTTCTGCTTTCTTGTACACTGCCTAGGAAAACATGTTCCACTATTTTTGTTCAGAACACAGTAGCATGAAATAATCCTTAATTAGCAATTGTATTAAGAAACTTGTGATCTCCATCTCACCATTTCAGGATCCACCAGTTACTGTACAGGTGTTGATTTTGGCTAAGGAAGGTAAGAGGTCTTGTGCTCTTTCAATGTTGAAATATTGAGATGTGTCTCAGCAACAGACAGCTGACCTTGCAATTGCTTCCCTGGCCCTAGCCAAGGAATCATAGATCACCTATTCTTCAAATTACAACCATAGCCTATCCATCAGAAGGAGAGATTTGGGATATGTGCTGAGAAGGGAATGAGAAAAAAAGTTCAGCTGGTGAAATAGGCATGACCTAATTAAAAAAAAAGGCTGTCCTATGAAGGAGAAAACTAATAATGGAAGAACAGCTGAGGAAAGGCATGAGAGATTTAGAGATGGGGAGAGAGAAAGAGACAGAATAAATATTATTGTTTAGTGGTGAATCTCAGTGTATTTTACTAAAAAAAAATCACAGAAAAAGAGAATTATAAGCTAAGTCAATACCTAAAAACATCTCCACAAGCAGCTTCATTCAAAGACTATCTTGCATCTAAGGTTGCACAAACCAAGTCAAAGCATATTCCATTCTTGGAGTTCACAGGGGAGCTGCTATACCAGCTAGTGGGAAAATCTCAGATCATATGGATAAAACCACAGACAAGGGAATAATAGACAACACAGACCAGTGAACAGACAGAAGGCTTGTTTGCATCCAGCCAAATTTATTGGTAGGCTTGAACCAATTTAAGGCATGCTTGGTTGACAGAGGCTAGTTCCCTCAAAGGTATTCTCTGCATACTCCATCCCAGTGCAGCAGCAGCAAGTGTTAGTCTGCCAGAGCCAAACTGGCCTCAGCAAAGGCTCAAACATCGCACTGCATGCCTGCCATAGTGCTCCCCTGGGAAATGCTTCTCATCCAGCTGACCCAGCAGACCGACCAGGGTCTACGTACTCGTGATACCGCAGTCTACTGAATCAACTTCCTGGATCAGGAGCACTGCCTGGGAAGTGGCACCAAAACTGTCATTTCGTAAAGAAGCAGGTCCATTTTGGCTGCTGGAGCTCCTCAGCCTCACCAGACTGGAGCTAATGCCAAATAGAGATGGAGCCTAGCCTGTACCTGGCACCCCAGAGCAACATGCAAAAATGCCCAAGCTGCCGCAATGTGAAACCAGCTGCTCCATGAGACAGGAGCTATATTTCTTTGAGTGATGAGCTCGCCCTGAAAGCAATACAGCCTTGGTCATGAATCACTGTACTCATCTAACCCTGCTATTACCCTAGGATAGTAGATCCTCTGCCCATGACACTGATAAATCCACCCACAACTAAGATAATCTAACTCGGGTAATTGAGAGTTGACTATTAACATACCAACCAACGGATGTTTCTTTTTTCCACTTCTGCTCTAGCTGCTGTACAGTCCTTCTACTTAAACAGTCTCTTCTGGTGTGCCACTTAATGGAAAACTCACAAAGTAAAGGCAACAAAGGTACTAACAACACAATCATCTACTGTATTAATGATTGATATAGACAAACAATTGCAATAGATATACTTATTTTTCTGGTCTCTTTTCCTTGTTTGTTCTACTGTGGATAATAATACTTGAGTACATTGAGGTCAGTAGAAGACTTTGGACATTCAGGTGAGTGCCTTGGTAACACAGGCTCCAGCCAAGACCTAGCATGGGTAGAAGTAAGCAGAACATTTAGTGCAGACAAGACACACTAACACTTCAGACAAAAAAGACTGACAACAGCAGTGCTTCTCGCATAGCTGTCATCAAAACACCTACTGGAAGGAAACATACGACAATTAACAACTTTTTAGGGTCACATTTCCCATAAACACACAACAAAGCAAAATTTTTGAGAAGACGTACACAAAATGAAACTGAAGAAGGGATAGAACTTGCTATACGAATTTATCATGTGCTGAACAGAACTGTCCAGCAAAACAAAATATTTTTCTTCTTGATTTGTTTTCACACTATCCATGTGGCCTTCAGTCTAGAGCTGTCAGAGCTGCAGAATGACTGTAGTAATACTGTAGAATCCATAAGTCACATTACAAATCACTTCAGCAGGGCAAATTCTTATATCTGTGACCTTTCAGTCTTGAGGGGTGAGCCCTTTCCAGTACTATCTCAGTATGCACCAAGGGAAAGATCCAGTTTATAACTGCTGACAGTGCTACAGCCCAGAGACGGCTGTTCTGAAAAGTGCCCGGAGCTTTGATATGATGGGCAAAGTCTCAGGCAATGTTTGTAAATCTGGGCTGTAAGTCGCACCATCCTGCTGACCCACCTCTGCTATGAAGTCTTTTGTGCAGACTTGCCTCTGCTATCACACAAGTGCCTCACCAGCACTGGCTTATGGCTCAGCTTACAAGTTTTTTGGTGGGGTTGCACAGCTCTGCTGAAAACTAACCCTTCTTCTGCTGCGGTTTAGGGACTTCATCAGGGACTCTGTTGACATAGTAGGTAAGTCCTCAAGAATCACAGCTCCCAAGTGATCTGGGAACAAGCAACTCTCAAAGAACCACAAGATACCTATAGAGTTGTCCCTGGTATTTCATGAGTATATTAAAAATAATTTCAGCACACTGAAGCTGTTTGTCCTCCAGTAAAGGTACAAGGATCTTTAAAATTATGACAGCAAGAATGTCTAAGAGTTCCTGAAGGATTTTGCAGGCACTGTGAGGAAGAAATACAGCATGTAAAATCAAGAGTTGTACAAGATACCACAGACTTTGCCAGTCTCTTTGAGTAGACAAGTCTGTGACTGGATGAGTTCTTCCCAGGAGGTGATTAACAAGGTTGTAAGGGATCCCAAGATGAAACTCTGTCACTACCAATAATAATCTTAGCATTAGCATTTGATGATCAGCCCTCCATGTGAAAGATGCACAACGATGTAAGTGGAAGTACAGTTTTATTCAACCTCAGGCTCCTTTTAGAGCTACTTACACTTGTACCTAATTTGAACTGAATCACCTCATTTAAGAAGCATTTTCTGAGAAAAATAATGGACATGTTATCTATTGATCTCTCTCTTCTTACATTTAATTGTGCCACAAATTAAAAGCACAGGAGCTGACTGGTGTGAATGAACAGAAATGAGATGCATGCTACATTTGATTGACCAGCAATTGCTGAGAACAGGAGGCACTTTGGTAGGAGCAAGGCTCAGTAGACAACCTCATTAGACGTGTCATTAAAGGGAGCAAACCGTATCTATTCATCCACCCTGACCAAGTCGGTGAAGCAGCACAGGTTCTTTCCAGGGGTGCATATCTTCATCTAGGTGTAATAGGACACTAATAAGGGATACAAACCCACTGTTTTCCAAGGACGATTAAACCTGGAAAAAGAAGGAGAAACACAGGGAAACTCAGTTCCCTTTATAGTCACCTTTGTCCACCCAGAGCACAGGAGCGAACAGACCGCTGGGCTATCAAATGCAAAAGCCTGCCGTGGCAGCCTGTTCAGGTAATATGTCTGAGCAGACGAGGCAACTCACTGGCCCTGTGAAAACTGCATCGCACTGTAAATCCCCACAGATTTATGACTTATGCCCCGTTGCACACCGCTGTGGTACACTAAAGAAAATCAAAGAAATGTTCCCACTCTGAGCCAGCTACGAAGCAGCACACACGTTGCTGTCACCCTGCTCCTGCAGACCTGCTGCGTTACAAAACCACAGCAAAAAGGCTGTTTTTAAGAACGAAACAAATGGTGCCATCTACTGTCCAAATGGCAGGAACATCTAGCTCGTTGAATCTATAGCATTGAGCCCTGAGGTTTTTCTGCCTTCGACAATGCTGCTACAGAGAGATGAATAGAAATCTCTGCTTTTTCCTTTATTGCTGTGTACCACATGGAGCCTCGGAGAGAAATCTTCTTTGGCAGCCTATTTTCAAGAATACGTGAGAAAACGTGTTACTAGAATATGTAACGCGCTGGCGTGACTGCCTTGTCCCAGTAGTCCCACTGTAGTCTCATATACAGTATGCAGTAGATAGGGGTCTATGTCTCTATTATTAGGCTACAGGCAGTAATTTTGCTGGAGGAACAGCCTGTATGAGTATTAGCTACAGATAGAAAAGAAAGAGAGAGGGAGAAAAGCTGTCTCTGTCTTCTAATCTAGGAACATGTTTTTATTTAATTCCTGATCTGTTGCTAGTAAGCTAAAAAGTTCTCCAATAAGCATTGTTTGATATTTAACCTTTTTTTGTAACCAACATGCCTTGTAAGCATTCCTTAAATACCTCATGGTTGGAATTAATTGTCACAAGAAGACACAAAAACAAGTGAAACAATAGAACTGGCCTTTGCAGAGCCCCAAATCCAAGGAAAATAAACTTGAGTTTGATTAAATAAAGGAATAGATATACCAAAGAATTAAAAAAAAAAAAAAAATCATTGTAGCTTCCTCATGAGAACTCATGAGGTGGTCACATGGGTCAGGCTAGCAAGTGAGGAAATACTGTGACATTGGAAAACAAATTTGCCCTGGAGTGCCAGGTGGTCACTCCTGTCTTTAGAGGGGAAAAGGTGTAATCTGACCTCATATTACCATTCTGACACACAGTTAATCAAAGGAAGCTGAACTGAAGTTTCTCAGTGAACTTTAGGATTCTGACTCACGACCCAGGGCTGCCCACCAGGATAGCAAATATTCTTACACTGCCCATTGTCTGCTTCCCACCAACTGTGATGATATAAGAGCAGCCCATGAAGGGGCTCTGAAGCATGTTTGCAGGCAACGTTTTGAGGTTGGCTGGTGCCAGTTTCAATTTACCTAAAAACACCAGTCAGTTTTAATGTTTTGCTGACTCAGGAGCCACCTCTTGGGCTACACATGAGCCAGAAGAAAGAGTTAATTACAGTAAAGGCATAACCCAAGTGGCTTAAATAGAAAATTTGCCTCAAGAGCTTTTAAAACTTGTTTCTTGCTCATGTGCAGCCACCTACCTCTTTCTGCCCCTACCTGCACAATTTTTTTGAGCTTTTGCCAAATTCTTATCATACCTTTATAAGGCTTTATAAGGTAAGATAAAGCCATGGGGAAAAGGAGCTTTAACCCATACCTAGAAACTATAGGCAGAGGAAGTGGGAATCTGGACATGATCTTCTCAAACTGAAGCAACTTTCAGATAAGCATAGCAAAAAAATTGCTGAGTGACTTCTCAACTCAGTGTCATGCTACTGATTATAGATTAAATATAGGTGACGCTAGCATGACCTAATAAATATGACAACAACAACTCAGGTGAGTTTCTTATGCTTGCAGCCCAGATGAAAGGGCCATCAGACAATGATAATTTCTAGTTTCAAAGTGACACATAAAAAACTAGCTTAAACTAGGGTAATAAAGCTCAATCCTAGGGTAGTAATGAAAAGTTTGTGGTCACTGTAGGTCTTGTGTCATCAGAGTTAAGCTAATTTTGTAGCGCTTCTCTCTATGCTTTATTTCTTGCTCTATACTGCAAACAGAGCTGAAAGAAACTACAGTGAATGAAAGTTTGGCCTAAGAAGGCACCATTTTAACACTGCAGTTGTAAAAACTTCAAGAAGAGTCCTGAAAGGAAGAGAAATAACTTAATTGCACCAGTCTGATTGGTTGTTAATGGTTTTTGTTCAAATAGAGTACTGGGTTTTAACTTAAAAGAAGAGAAATACAAAGACCAAGGAAAAGAATGGAGTCCTGGAGGTGGGTATGGAGGAGTCTCAATTTTATGAGCATTCTTAACACACATTAATATTGATAAGGTAATTCACCCAGAAACAGTCAGGCATGTCCTCTACACAGGACTCAGGTAGGTAGTTAACAGAAGGTGGATGTCACTGAGTCAAATATTTAGCAGGAACAAAGTACAGTCACTGGCAAAAGAGACTTTATTCGGCAAGGACAGAATTGGCAAGTTTGCTGACCCCGCAACCTATAAATCTTTGCGTGACCAAAAGCCACAAGATATATATCCCCATGCCATGGAGAGGTGAGGGGCTGTAGAGTGCTGGGAATAATACATAAGGTGGAGGTGACACCCAGTTCCAGGAGTTCCATCACTCAGCTGCAGAAGAGCCAGGACTGGGTTTGGCAGGTGCTTTGGTTCAAGGATGACTACTGTCACTGGTCCTAGCAGCCCTTCCTGGGTCCCCCAGCCCAGTCAGATATATTGATTATTTCTGTGCCCACGCAGACCCACCACCAGTTGTGTGTCATAGTGTCCAGATGGAAGACTGCATTGGGTCTGGCTGAGATGGGTTAATTTTCCCCACAGAAGCGCTCACAGCACTGTGCTTTGTACGGGCAGCTAGAAAGGTGTTGATAACACACCAGTGCTTTGGCTACTGCTGAGCAGCACTCACACTGCATCAAGACTTTCTCCGCAACATCTCCCCCCACCAGCAGGCTGGGTGTGGGCAAGATCTTGGGAGGGGACACAGCCAGGACAGTTGACACAAACTGATGATATTCCATACCATATGATGTCAGCTCAGCAATAAAAGCTAAGAGAAAGGAAGATGAATGGAGGGCATTTGTTTTCTGATGTTTGTCTTCCAGAGCAACCACTACATGTACTGAAGCCCTGCTTCCCGGGGAGTGGCTGAACGTCACCTGCTGATGGGAAGTAGAGAGTAAATCTTTTGTTTTCCTTTGCTTCCATGCACGGTCTTTGCTTTCTGCTTATTAAACTGCCTTTATCTTGACCCACGTGTTTGATTTTTTTTTTTTTCATCCTAATTTCTCCCCCCTGTCCTGATGAGGACAGGAACGATAGAGTGGCTTAGTGGCATCTGGCATCCAGCCAAGGTCAACCCACCACAAAGACACACTTTAAGATCTTTCCAGCCATGCAGATTGAAAGCTCCACACCAGCCAATTCCGTACCAGCAATGCACTACTAACAGTGTTATCCATTACCAGCACACCTTTAAGCAGTTGATCTTTATATTGTCAACAACAGCAAATATTAAAGGTCCTACAACTATTAAATATATAATACCTTTCAGTCTGTCAAGCAAACATTACAAGAGGGAGCAGTGGCAATTACAGAAGGTAATTACAGGTGGAGACAAAGCAGTTTATCACAGCAGATGATGAATTGCAAGAAAGGATGAAGGACCCTTTGTCTGTCTGGGCAATTCATACAGATTAAACAATATCTTTATATTAATTAACCCAGTAGAATGTAATGATTTTTAAAAACAGTTTAAATGGTGTTTAATTTGTTTAAATGAACTATCCCATTAAGACCGGACTTCATCATTTTGCCTTGGAAGCAAAGTTTTAATAAGCCCAACCTTTAACACAGCTTTAATAACTGTATTACAGATTTACAGACAAATGTCTGAGGTGGAAAAGATCGTAATGAACTTACGAACTCCTAAGTAGAGCTGTTAATAATTTCTCAGAAAGTTTAAAATCCGAGAGATTGGTAATAATTTTAATGGAAACATTTTGCTATGTTTCTAACTATTTCCAACAACAGATATATGTACATTTATACTAGGACTGTAAGATATTATGATCTGTAGCAACAAAATTATGGGTTTCTGACACAGATATTCAAAAGAGCATATGAAGTGCTCAGGTACTACAATGGAACTAACAGAATACCCCAAAAAGAAGAGGCATTATTCAAGCAGCATTGTATGCAAAGCCACTGTGGTGAAAACATCTTTTAAGAAGGTGCTTTCAACTCCAGCATCTTCTGAATTTGGTCCCCTACTACTGCAGGCACCAGTTAGGCGGTATTTTACACTAGCTGATCAAACTCCACCAGTGCTATTGGAAAAAGAAGTTCCCGCACCTTATTTCTTTGGAGATGAGGAGCCCTCTCCTTGTGTCCTACCGCAATTTCTCAAAGCCAGTTTGTGCTAGGACAGATTGCTGGGTTGTAGAGGGGCTTGCACAGCACTGACGCACAACAGCACAGGAGCTGCATAAAGGTTTCTACTATCAGATTTCTTGACTCTGCAGTAATTACCAAACAACACAGGATGCCAGGACTAAAAGAACTAGGAAAAAATACATACTGTGTGGAAAACAGAACAATTAAAAACCTACATTTCTCTGTACATGAGAAGAAAAGAAGGAATTAAGCAGCACTTTACTCTGTACCCACAAGCAGTGGGTGACAAAAAGAAAGGGAGACAATAGGTTGTTTTCTGGCCATCATTGATTCTCAGGTAGTGTGTGTTCTACATATTTTTTCACTATCTCTGATAAGGCTAACTGGAAGACTGTATTTCAGAGATCCAAGATCTGCATTACAAGCGACTAATGAAGGAGCATGGAAAATAAATGTTTTTTAAAAGGTCAAAAGACACTTCGTGACTGATTCAAGTTTGGAGGACCGTTTTTTCCCTAGTGGGGGGCTACATGAACCCCCTGAGAGGAGGCAGAAGAAGAAGGTGGGATAAAACCTGACATAAAAAAGAAGAAAACCTACCAGCCTTGCTTCAGTCATCTTATCTTTTTCTCTGCTCTGGATATGTACCTCTGCCCTTCTTTTCTGCTGGCACTGGTACTTGCATTGTTCCAGAGACAGCATGTTTGGGGAACTAAAGCAATCAGGGAAAAAAACCATCTCTTTTTGCAGTGTTAATTTCTGCCTGGTTAACTCCCCACCTGGCAAACCTCAGACACAGGTGAGCACCAGCAGCAGCAGAAGGAAGATGTCCCACACAAGCACAGCTGTAGGTAAGCAGAACCACGGCAAAACCAACTCAGCTCAGGAACTGAAGCTTGGCATAGTCTAGGACAAACAACCACAACTCATTTGGACTGCTGACAGTAGAGCTAATGACCTTACTGCTACTGAGCAGATTTTAAAAGAGAGTTAAGGGTCTTCAGAAAAGCCCAAGGGACCTCAAAGACCTTTATAGTCTCTATCAAGAGATTGTGCATAGGCATTTGAAATTTTTTATTTTTAATATTGACCATTAACTATAAATATTGATAGGTTTGGTTCAAACGTGGACAACAGTACCTTGAATAAGATCCAGTAAAGACCAGTGAGAACCACCTGCTATCCCATGCTTGTCTTCTACAGTGATCATCAGCTAAATGACAGGCAATGAAATCATCAGACTTTTGCTTTGCTCTAAGTGATTTCTGATGAACGTACAGACAGCATCTCTTAGGAACCATTATCTCCCTGTTTGTGCCTAGTCCATATGGACAGTAATTTGCTGGTATAAAATTTCAAGAGCCAAATTCAAAGTTTTCTCTATGTCTTAATAATCTATTCTGGAAGAGAACAACGTACACCATAGCAGTTTCTGCCTGCAGGCCTAAGGTCTGAGTAGCATATAGAGGTGTCTGCAGGCCGTATTTCTCTATAACAGCATGTAGTCCAAGTCTGAATGTAGGGTTTAAGGCATGATTTCATGAGACAGGGTAAACTGACCTGAAGTTCAATTTCATTAAAATGGAGAGGTCTTGATGTCCCTTTTTAAGTCCCAGTTCGTTTCCTGCTCCCAGCTGGATACTCCCACCATTTACCTTGTGCAAGGTCTGGCAATCACCAGTTCCTCTCTGTGAGATTCTTATTAACTCAGAAGAAAACTGTTCCAGCAAAATATATTAGTATCTTACCAGGAGACAAATTAGTTTAGTACAGGGTTTCTGGATCTACCATATACCAGCGCAACTGGGCTGCTCAGCTGGGAGTGGGAAGCAAAAAAGCAGAGAGGCAGAAGGAGATTTCCCCCACCAGCGGCAGCAAGTTTTTATACTCAGTTCAGCAGGATATGAAACTATTTAAAAAAAAAAAAAAAGTGGGCAGGGGTGGGAGGTGAAAAAGAATGTCATAGTGTAACCAAGGTGGTAGGGAATTAAAATAGCGTTAGAAAATAGGTTTGTGAATTTGTAGCAAGTTGTAACTCTAAGAACATTATGCACCAGCAATGCTGCTCGAGAACCCACCTAACCCTTCCCACCTTGATTTAATTATCAAGGAGTTAAGTGTAACTTAAGTGATCATGGTATTATGTTTTGTTCTAATAACAAGTAGTCAGAAAGAAGGAACCCCTTGGTCAGTTCTACGGTCCGGTGGGTGGGTAATTATTCATTCTATAGTCCTGTCTTAAAACAAAGGACTGTGGGGTGAATGATTGCATATTGGACCGATAGCCCGTGAAGATGTATTTAGTGTTGCCAAGTTGAAATGAACTTAGAGGGAAAGGTAATTCCGGCAGGGGGAGATCGCGACCACCGACTCAGAGACCACCCACTCAAGAAACCCTCCGACTCAAAAGATTAAGGAAGTAAAATCCCAAGAAATTATAGTGAGCATGCGTGGTCATTTACATGGTAGGCGAGGAATACTTAACCAATCATTGTATGGACACTTGATGAATATGTATTAATCTTGCCTATAAATGTTTGATTTTTGAACCGATCGAGGAACACGATTTAGGAGGAGCTATCCCCCGTGTTCCCAGCGCCGTGAATAAAGAATGCCTGCCTTTTAACACTACATTGGTGTTACGAGGTTTATTCCCAATTTCGGTGACAGTTTTGGCGACCCAGATGGGACCCTGCTTGTGAATCTCGACGGATCCATGGGATCACAGGACCTCCAGCCGGCACCGAGGGATTCTCGGGGAGAACCTCTGATCCCCGGACCGAAGAATTCTGAGCAAGTCCCCTGGAAAGGTAATAAGGCATTCTTTAAAGGATTGAAGTAACGTGGGTTTGAGTCCCACTAGCTCGCTCGTAAGGTGCGGCGAAAGCTACACAGAGTAGGGCTGAAAGGTACCTCTGGAAAGGGTGAGGGTACGAGACCTTCACAAGGAATGCCTGCCTGTAAGACGCGGCGAAATCCTCGCAAGGTTGGGCTAGGGGCCCAGGTAAGGAGGTTGGGGGATTTCTAGCAGGGGGCTAGAAGATCCAGAGGGACCCGCGAGGAGAGTAGGGGTCCCTCCGACTAGTGCCTGTGATAGTGCACAATCACACCCACTAGTCTTGGGAAAATGGGAACATTTCCGAGTAAAAGATCTATCCCACAAAAAAACACCTTTGGGATGTATTTTGAGGCATTGGAAAGATCTGGGAGGTGATCCTCTGACTCGGAAGCAATTAATTGAATATTGCAATCATTGGTGGCCAATGTATGTCCAAGGTTGGACAGTGGGGAGAAATGGTCAGAAAATGGGACATTGCAATATAACACCATCTTGCAATTAATGTTGTTTTGTAAAAAGGAGGGTAAATGGGAAGAAGTGGCTTATATTGATTTGTTCTTTACACTACAAAATCATCCAGAATGGCAGAGACAGTGTGGAATACATCCGTATGATCCCATGGTAAAGATTGTGAAAAAGGGGAAAATGTGATGAGAACTCGAAACAGTGGTGGTGAAAGTTCCTTTTTCAATTACTGATTTAAGACCATGGAAAGAGACTGCAGGTACCTATCAGGAGGATCCCAAAAGGGTGGCTAAGGTAAAATGCTTGAAATTGCTTAGGCTGTATATAACAATAGAGTAAAAGAAAAATAGGTGAGGCAAACCCGAAGGGGTGGAAAGCTACTAGCAGTTTTGGCAGGGAATAACAGGATAGGCAGAGGGAGAGGACAAGGAATGAATATCAGAGAGAGAAGGAAAATAAGCCCCGATTGGCAGAAAATCAATGTGCTGTTTGCAAGAAGTGTGGGCACTGGAAAAGAGAATGTCCTAAGGCAGGAGAATTAGATCCGGCTCTCCAGGCAATTAAATTAATGACTCTGGATGAAGAACTATGAAGGAGACTGGGGGAATCAACCCTAGCTGAACCTCTGGTTACATTGAAGCTAGGGAATGAAGAAATAGAGTTTCTGGAGCTACTTACTCAGTATTGTGTACATGTAAAGGGAAATTTAGTCACAAATCAGTAGATGTTGTTGGTGCGACAGGGCGGAAGGAAAATTGGCCATTTTTAGAGCCATTAAAGTTTAAATTGGGAAAACAATGGGTAACTCACCAGTTTCTGTATATGCCTGAATGTCCACTGCCTTTGTTGGGACGAGATCTATTGAGTAAATTAGATGCACAAATAACTTTCAAAGATGGAGAAATCAAATTGTTAATGCCAGAATCAAAAGCCATAGAGGCAAGAGTGTTTATGTTACAGGATACCTACAGGGAAGAACAGATTCCAGAAGAAGTGGAAAATGCAGTTATTCCTTTGGTCTGGGCAAGTGGAATTCTGGGACGATCTAAACTGGCAGAGCTGGTAAAGGTGATTTTAAAACCTGGAGCCAAACTGGTAAGACAAAAACAATATCCTATTAAGTGGGAGGCTCGAAAAGGATTAGAGGGGTTGATTACAAAATTTTTAGAATATGGACTATTGGTAGAGTGTGAATCAGAATATAACACTCCCATATTACCAGTAAGGAAATCCGGAGGTAAGGAATACCGATTGATTCAGGATTTAAGAGGTATAAATCAGATAGTCCAAGATATACACCCAGTAGTGGCTAATCCATATATTTTACTGACTTCCTTAAAAGAGGAACATAAATGGTTTACTGTACTAGATTTAAAGGATGCCTTCTTCTGCATACCTCTAGATATAGGCAGCCAAAACATATTTGCTTTTGAGTGGGAAAGTCTGGCCACAGGACGAAAGACCCAATTGACATGGACTGTACTTCCACAAGGATTCAAAAATAGCCCTACGATATTTGGGAATCAATTGGCAAAGGAATTAGAGATATGGAAGAGACAGGACCAAAAGGGAAGTGTTCTGCTATCAGTTTACTAAATTTCCTAGGCCAAGGAGGATATAGAGTCTCCAGAAATAAGGCCCAAATAGGAAAAGAAACAGTAATTTATTTGGGATTTGAAATATCCCAAGGACAGAGACAATTGGGAAATGAAAGAAAAGAAGTTATCCGTCAAATTCCTGAACCAAGTAGCCTGAAAGAATTGAGAACTTTTCTGGGAATGGTTGAGTGGTGCTGACTTTGAATTTTGGATTATGGATTGTATGTAAAGCCACCGTATGAGGCTTTAAAGGAATCCAAGGATCAGTATCTGACTTGGACACCACAATGTTAGAAATCATTCAAAGAACTGAAAAAGGCATTAATGATGGCACCTGCTCTGGGATTACCTGATGTGACCAAACCTTTTGAGTTGTTTGCACATGAAAGGCAACATCTGGCTCTTGGAGTGCTGACGCAACGGCTGGGACCCTGGAGACGACCAGTGAGGTACTTCTCTAAACAACTTGACAACGTGAGTAAAGGATGGCCAGGATGTTTACGCACTGTGGCAGCAACAGTATTGCTGATCCAAGAAGCTCGAAAATTGACCATGGGTCAAAAGATGGTGGTGTACGTACCGCATATAGTAATAACTGTTCTAGAGCAAAAGGGGGGGTCACTGGCTATCCCCCCAGCAGAATGCTGAAGTATCAGGTTGTCCTATTGGAACAAGATGATGTGGAATTGAAAACCACACCGATTGTTAATCCAGCAATATTTTTGTCAACAGAGAATCCAACAGGAAATTTAGAACATGACTGTTTGTTAACTATTGAACAAGTTTATTCCAGTAGACCAGACCTAAGAGATGAACCTCTGGAAAAGCCTGATCTGGAGTTATACACAGATGGAAGCAGTTTCGTACGAGAAGGAAAACGAATGGCTGGATATGCTGTCGTCACCACCTCTGAGGTATTGGAAATCAAGGACACTACCTGTAAGTACCTCAGCACAGAAAGCAGAATTGGTGGCATTAAGGCGGGCTCTGCAAATAGCAGAAGGAAAAAGGGTAAATATTTGGACTGATTCTAAATATGCATTTGGTGTGATCCATGCTCATGGAGCCCTCTGGCAAGAAAGGGGACTGCTGTCAGCCCAAGGAACACCAATAAAGTATAAAGAAGAAATTCTCCAACTCCTGAAAGTTGTGCAGAGACCGAAAGAAGTGGCGGTAATGCATTGTAAAGCTCATCAGTTTGGTCAGACGGCTGTAAATGTAGGTAATTGATTGGCAGACAAAGCTGCAAAAGAGGCCACAGAACGAGGTATCCTTGCACTAGTACCAGTAAAACAAACAAAATTATTAGATTTGAAACCGAAGTACAAAAAAAAAGTTGGATAAGCAATTAGCAAAACAATTAGAAGCATCACAAAATGCAGAGGGATGGTGGGTGACATCAGAAAAACAGGTGATAGTAACCCTGCAAATTATGACATAACTCGCAAAGGAAAAACACGAACAAACACATTGGGGAGTAGATGCTATGGTTTCAAGTTTAAAAACATCTGTAGTATGTGTAGGAATGACAGGAATAGTTAAATCAATAATAGCTAGATGTCCGATCTGCCTTAAAAATAACCCCATGAACCAAAAGAGGCCACCTCTAGGAATGATAAAACACGGAAATTCTTCAGGAGATTACTGGCAAATTGATTTCTCTGAGTTACCCAGTCAAAATGGATACAGGTATTTGTTAGTACTAATTGATACATTTTCTGGATGGCCAAAGGCCTTCCCTTCCTGCACCAACAAAGCTAGAGAGGTAGTTAAAGTGTTGTTGAAGGAAATAATACCAAGATTTGGAATGCCGTTGGGAATGTCTTCTGATAGAGGACCACACTTTGTGGCAGATGTAGTTCAATAGTTCAGTAAAGTTTTGGGTATAAAATGGGACTTATATACCCCTTGGATGCCACAATCGAGTGGAAAAATTGAGAGATTGAATCAAATGTTGAAAAGACAAATAAGTAAAATTTGTCAGGAAACATCTTTGAAGTGGCCACAGGCTTTACCACTAGCTCTCTTGAAAATCAGGATCCAACCAAGATCAAGAGACGGTATAAATCCATATGAAGTCCTGTATGGTAAACTGTAGCAGACTCCTTTAATCCCAGGGGATATGAAGGTAGCTGGGGAAACTGATTTGCAAGTGTATCTAATTTCTTTAGGAAAAGTCCTTGGAGCACTTTGGAGATATATTGTGCTGACTAGGTCACTTGCCTGTACATCAGTATCAGCCAGGTGATCTTTAAACTTGGAACGCTGAACCACTGCAGGAAAAGTGGAGGGGACCATTCTAGGTACTGTTAACAACTTATACTGCAATCAAGGTTGGAGGAGTGGAACGGGGGATACACGACACCCGAGTGAAGAAAGCCCCGTCATGGAAGGTCATCAATAGGGATTCAGAGACTGCAAAGTTGATTTTAAAACATGTTTAAGAAATTATCATTGGAAAATATGGAAAAATGGGTTTTGATTTGGAAACTGATGATGTTGGGAGCATTATTTGAGATGATAATAGATCAATTGGAAGGGAGAGTGAAGCAGAGCAGCTAATATACATTCCAAGGAGAACTCCAGGAGAAAATTTAATGGTAAGATTGATAAAAGAATTTACAAATTTACAAAATGTAACCCAAATAACCGCATGTCTTCCAATTCCAAGAGCAGTAGGTGAATCAATTCCGTGGGGAATCTTAACAACAAATTTGAGCGCAGTAAGCACAAGGGATGAACAATTATGCAAAGAAATAAGTAGAGGCCTCCCTGTACATGATCCTGAGGAAGCTGGACATGTAGTCCATAATTGTGAAAATCAAACTAAGCGAGAGGCAGAGGTTGCATGGGATTCAGTGTGGTCTATGGATATTTTATCTCAATTTCAATATATGGCTAATACTTTATGGTGTTTTGCCTGGGACGGAACAGTCTTTACAGTTTTCCCATCAGTTAATGACAGGAGAACCACATCCAAGAAAAGGAGGATATAGTACCCTGGTGGAATTGTAAAAAGATATGTAATTGCAGTACAGTTTATAGAGCAGTTCAAGAAATCCCTCCCTTAGCAGCTGCATTGAAATATGGGTATTGGTGCAAAGGACTCAAGAATGATTTAAATTTGACTAGTGTATATAAAATTAGAAGGGGATCAGTATTTAGTTGTAGAAGGTCTACAGTTCAGAGCCCGGGACATTTAGTTTGGGCAATGAGTGATGGAACTTGGACCACCCATTTACCAATGGACGGGAAAGTAAAAATTACTTTAGGAATGCCAACATTATGTCCAATCTGAAAGAAACTCCCTTTAGGGGAGATTCTGAAAATTTAAAGTTAATATGGACAAAAAAGATCACAAATTGATGATGATGATTGGAATGAACCCTCGACAGGAGTGAAACTTGGATGAGCCTTAGAGTCCTTATTGACTCCCCTGGTAACTTACAGGAATAGAGATTGGTTATATAAGTTGACAGGTCAAGTGAAAAGATCAGCCAAAATAACGAGGAAAGGATTTAAACAACTAAATTTACAGTTACAAGCCACTTTGAAGATGACCCTACAAAATAGGATGGCTCTAGATATGCTCTTACTAAAAGAACATGGAGTTTGTGGATACCTGAGGGATAGGATAGATCATTGTTGCATACATATCCCAAATGTTACCCAGGATGTTGAATAGGATTTGGACTTATTAAGAAAAATAGAAAAGGATACTCAGGAAATACAACAAGACATGCAAGAAAATTGGTTTGATAAAATTTTCAGTGGATTGGGATGAAACTTGAGTTCTTGGGTTAAGTCCTTAATTGGTACTGTGTTATTATTATTAATAATATCTTTGAGAATATTATTCATTTATCATTGTTTGAAAAAGGAATTTACAAAAAGAGCTACCATTGATAGCAGAATTACACTTGCATTGACTACAAAACACCAAAATTTAAATGGACTAACTAATAATGCTCCTACCATCATACAATGAAGTGATTGAATGTTAATAAGGAAATTAATTTGTAATGGAAGTATTGAAAAGAAATTATTTCAAAACTTCCAAAGGGGGGAAATGTAACCAAGGTGGTAGGGAATTAAAATAGCGTTAGAAAATAGGTTTGTGAATTTGTAGCAAGTTGTAACTCTAAGAACATTATGCACCAGCAATGCTGCTCGAGAACCCACCTAACCCTTCCCACCTTGATTTAATTATCAAGGAGTTAAGTGTAACTTAAGTGATCATGGTATTATGTTTTGTTCTAATAACAAGTAGTCAGAAAGAAGGAACCCCTTGGTCAGTTCTACGGTCCGGTGGGTGGGTAATTATTCATTCTATAGTCCTGTCTTAAAACAAAGGACTGTGGGGTGAATGATTGCATATTGGACCGATAGCCCGTGAAGATGTATTTAGTGTTGCCAAGTTGAAATGAACTTAGAGGGAAAGGTAATTCCGGCAGGGGGAGATCGCGACCACCGACTCAGAGACCACCCACTCAAGAAACCCTCCGACTCAAAAGATTAAGGAAGTAAAATCCCAAGAAATTATAGTGAGCATGCGTGGTCATTTACATGGTAGGCGAGGAATACTTAACCAATCATTGTATGGACACTTGATGAATATGTATTAATCTTGCCTATAAATGTTTGATTTTTGAACCGATCGAGGAACACGATTTAGGAGGAGCTATCCCCCGTGTTCCCGGCGCCGTGAATAAAGAATGCCTGCCTTTTAACACTACATTGGTGTTACGAGGTTTATTCCCGATTTCGGTGACAATAGCACTGTTAGTTTCATCTTAAGTCATAAATGCTTTGTACATTCTTGGAAGATATGGCATTCACCTTCTCCTCTGGAGTCATGTTACTTCACTATCTAACTCAGCATCATTTAACACTCCATGTCCAAATTATCCCCTAGGATTTAAATGTATTTACAGTTACACAAGGGAAAAACTCATAGTGTGTTTACTGACAGATTATTTTGCCTGGATTTATATCCTGGGAATTGCAAATACAACTGTGGCTGAGAGAGACATAAATTTGAAGGGGGGATCTCTAAGTTACTATACACTTGATACATTCATGGCAGCCTGTCTAAACAGTTACCTGAAGAATACAGAAAACATACAGAGAAAAACATAGTTCATTATATTTCAGTTTACATAGCTGGGAATTTAATTTATGTAGTTCCATTGACCTCAGCATGTACTCATTTTTTAATGTCTATCAGGCTAATGTAAAATGGTAATATATCTTTCGAGATATGAACCATATAAAAAAATGCTGTCAGCATGCAGGCCAGTCCTTGACCCAGTGTACTCACTGGGAGGTCTTAATAATTGTGGATTATCATCGCATTGCAGATGAGAGAGGCTGTGATGTTTCTGACCCAGTTTTTAGGATCCAACATTTTATATTTACATATTTAGCCAACTCTATCCCCAAGGCAAATTTCAGTGGGATTGCTGAGCTGGTGGTGAGCTGACAGAGCTAGCTGACAGCTACAGAAGCCATGCTTCCCACTCCTTCATTTCCAAATCCCTTTCCCACCTCCCCTGGTTTTGACCAAGAAACACCAATCTGATATCAGTTGAGCCAATTCAAGTCACAGGCCAAAGAAAGAAAAAGATACTTCTTGTTGTTCAATGTGTTTTCTGTCCAAAGGGGTGGGAGAAAGTGAACAGCCAGTGACTAGAAGCAGGTCACTGGACAGGATCTGCTCATGTATTCCCTATTAAACAGTACGACCTGCCCTGCCTAATCCAGAAAGAACTTCATTACCGCAATAGCAAGGAATAAGAAGGGGGAAAAAAAATCTCTGCCCTCACTCACAGACCAGGGACCTTCTGTATTTTTGGCACAATATGAATGATATCATAACCAGCACGTTGATTTCACTATTGAAGCACAGCCTCTTCCATTTGTGGCACAACAATGAAATGGTGGTAACCACATGCAAGATGATATGAATATGTCCACTCCAGAACTAACTCAGCTCTTTGAAATCACGGTTCACGATGAGAAAGCTGGGTGCATTCACATGTAAACCTGTCTGAAGGGTTGTAACTTGCAAGCCCACACAAACTGGTTCTTATGTAGATACATATAAATATGAACAAAACAAAAAAAAAATTAATCCTTTTAAAATCAAACTTGGAAAGGTTCGCACAGCTGGAAAACTCCAGACATTTGTGTGGAGGAGCTGGTAACTGCTATCACTGCCTCCTCATTGACTCTTCATTGGCAGCTTCACACTTCTTACAGTTCTGCAAGCATCGATTTAAAATGGCCTGTAACGCTGCCAGCTCAATTTAACACCAAGAAGCTGAAGCTAATAAAAGAAGGAGGTAAGAAAAAAACTATGCAAGTGCCACAAGGGAGTCTGTGACTTGAAGATATTTCTTAGTACACCCTGGAAGAGACATTGCTGCTCCCTTCCTGTAGATTTGTCTTTTGCTTTATATGAAAATCAGGGAAATGCATAAGCATCCAAAGAATGCTGGTATCCCAGAGTAAAATTTTAGTAATCACCTGTTTATATTTGGCCTTTAAAGTTCCATTTCCCAAAGTTACCTAGCAAGTCATTTCGCATTTTGGTCATGTAGCTTTGCAAATGAGAAAACGAGATGCTTTTTTTTCCAGAGGCTGCAGTACAGTCATTCTGTTGTACGCTCAGAAAACTGCACATATTCTGTGAGATCCATCCCAAACAGCTGCAGATGATGGCATACTCAAAACACCAACAGTGGTTACCCAAGAGGCCACCACTAATTTTAACAGTGGAACTGGCTGATTACTAGCCTCCGTATGAAATTACAGTAATATTTCCTTAATGGCGGTATGGCTTCTAGCCCTTTATTCTCTATTGCCTTGACCTTGTGTTGTGCCCTTGTGTTGCAAAACAAGTGCATAAATCTATATTGTCATACCATTTCTCCCAAAGGGCTGGGTCCTTTGACATGGCAATTTATGTATAATTTACAATGCCCACAAAGCTTCAATGACTTGTGTTAGACTTAAAGAGCTTTGGCCACCTGCTTGACATTCACCTGAAGATTTGCTCAAATTTAAACCTTAGAGGTGCAAATTTCCTTGAGGCAGGCACCCACCTGCATACAAGGCAAGGTTCGCATAGAAGGCTTTTTATTTTGTATTGGCTTGGCAGATCCTTAAGGCTACCTAGAGATGCTGAGATTTCATGAGGCTTTGACAGGACTAAAGACTTGCTAGTTTGTAGCAGCTTTCAGTTCTTTGTCCAGGTAATGACCAGGGCCCCTGTTTGGGAAAGCAGGGATTGGATCAACTTTAAAAATTGTCTGATACTGCCTAACTCAACCCTACTTAGATATCCTAGACTTAATGTAATTAGGATTTCTTTTAAAGATGAGAAATCATTCAACTCATTGCTGCAGTGTTTCAGTTTTTAATTAGATATTTCCTTGAATGTGTTACAGATGGGTTTTTTTAACTTACAAAAATCTTTCTGCACTACCTGCTGGCTTTCCAAAATGTTCCTGGGGCAATTGCGGGTATAAATAAATCTTCATACCACGTATATCAGTGAAATTGCATCTGCTTCTTGACACCTGCTGCACGATGTGTGCAGTACTGGGGCAGTATGTGTGGGAAGAGGCATAGCCAGCCTGTATCTGCTGTGACATATGTTCACTCAGGTGAGCTGTAGTGGAGATATCCATACTGGGAGTGGGGGGTAGACAGGTGATAATTGCCTTTCAGTTGCTTATTGACTGACTTGCTAGGCAAGAAAGCAGAAGTAGCAGCTTTTAAGTCTTACAGGACACAACTTGGAAAGATGCTTCAAGTTCTCACAGCGATTTGTTGTTGAAACAGATGATGGTAAGCAATGGGTAGAAGGATGTGACAACAGAATACATTGTTATTTCTTCCTTGGTTTTGAAAGGCTACAGAAGGGTAATGAGTAAGAGCCTCCCTACTAGGCTGGAAAAGTCAAGATCATCTTTACAGCTCTGTCAATGTTCTTGACTGATTTTTTTACTAACTGAAGGGAAAAGATTTCTCTGTTTTTCCAGTGTGTTGAATTTAGTTAACATGAACTTCTGTTAACTATTTTTTAAAAAATCATATATATATCTGCTTTGAGAGATTCCTCCAATTTAGACTTGTCCTTCATGCCTCCACTGCCCCCTTTTGTGTCTTAGATTCATTTAGGTTCTGCTTCTGTTCTTTGACATAGTGAGGCTGGGGCTGGTAACTGGTAGGAGCTTTCTCATTTGCCAGTGTGCTAGGGAAAATTTGAAAATATTTCCCTTTTTTTTCTTTATAACATATTTTCACTTTTTCAAATTAAGAGCACAGCA